>NC_086330.1:193535911-193851683 GCF_032445375.1 Bacillus rossius redtenbacheri | reverse complement strand
ATGGTACAAATCCACGCCGGCACTGGCCTGCTTCACAGTGCCTCGAGCAGCGAGACCCCGCCCGCTGTGTCTCGCAGAAGCAGTGGTGTGCCGTGCCTGGCTGTCCGCGGGCGAGTTCTGCAACGAGTAGATCTGCAGTCTTCGTGCTTAACGCATCCCACATTCTCCCGTTGCTACGTTGCGCTAGGGCGATCTTCTACCCAAACGTAAACGTAAGCACATGTATGTCTCACACCAGTTACTTTCAACACATTTATCACACATACCCATGGTCATGTACAGAACCGTAAGAGAAATTCAGAGAGTGTAGCTTCTGTGTACTCATATTCTTCCAGGGACGGGTGCCTCGTAAGACCGTAACCAATTGTAAACACAGTATTTGCGACTTGGAAATTCACATAAATAACCATATTTTTATTAATGCCCTCGTATGCCGAGTCGATTACAGCATAGTGACTTTCATCATACGTAAACGTAACACCTGTTACGTAACATATGTATATTTACGTATGGCTAGTGGTTCCCCTAAAATATCAATGACCAATCCAGGGTGATAGCCGCCCAACGCCTCCAATCACCGACAAGCTCTACGACATCAATCAATATCAGAAGTAAATACGTCGTCAAAGACCATACGTAATAGCGTATACATTAAGTCCAAAGTCGTGCTGCCTGACCACAAAAGTTAAATTTCTAACCGGACTTTGAATAAATTCCAACTATTCCTGCAGCGATCCCTTGTGAATACTTTCTATCACTTTCAGAACTCGGCGAAATATTCTGTCACCAACTTAACTTAGTTCGTGGCAGTCATGCCAATCCTGAAGTTGCAGCGCCGACGGGCAACGTGACGTGTGACGAGTCGGAGCGTCGGGGCGGCAGCGGCGCGATCTTCTTCCGGCGGGCGACTGCGACTGCTCCTCGAGATCATGCCCTGATATACTCGTCTCTAGCAGATATTGAGACAGCCTAGAACATTCTCCTTTAAAAACTTCTGGTTTCTGGCGTCAATGGTGGACTTCCGATGATGTCATATCCGCTGCTGATATTGGAGGCTTTTTTTTTTTTTTTTTAAACTTTGACACATTTTTTTTAGGTGCGCGCCGAGTTGCGTATACCACAGGCTTTGGCATCGCTAAAGCTGGCACTACTGACACAGTCCAGGACACATAAAAGAATTTTAAGAGGGGAGGGGGGTTCACTTCACACCATAACCACACTAAGTATATGTTTGTATATTTGTATTTTTGTTTTTGTTTTTCCTTAAAAGATTGAAATAAGTCTTTAAATACTTCCTACAATCAAAACCTTATTAGGATCATTCATTTTTATTATAATATAATGTTATTAAAAAAGGTAAAACAAATTACAGTGACGTGATTTCAAGTTACCAAGCGCACGCTCTACAGCTGTGTTACTAAGCCTCTTTGTAATTTAGAATAATAATATGTATTATAATTATTCTAATGCTAGATTTCTTTAGTATTTCAAAACTTGTGATTACCTTTTGTATGACTATTTTATTTTACTAAATATATGCCATGGAGTTTAACTATAAAGTTTTTGGCACACCAATACATTTGGTATGTCTCCTAATGTTTATGAAAATTACTGTATATAGGTTTATGTTGCTACACGTGGGTCCGCTATCTTTGTGACACATTTCCGGTTATCGACTTACGTTCCATCTTCACTAAATTACTTACTTCTACCATATGCGAGAATTAATATGTTTGAAAAAAATTGTGGGAATGTAGAAACATTTATGTGGTCGCAGTACACTATTCCAGTCAAGTTGTTAGAAAATGGGACTAGTATTTATATCTCTTAAAAATTTTAGTATGTAAGCAAGTGACATATTAATACGAAAGCCTTGTTATGGTTTCATCCCAGTGTTTGCAGGAAAAATCTATGGCGCGGACCCGAACATCTGTAAAAGTAATGCACATTGTATTTGTCGCTTGCCTTGTTCTTAGAGTGACGATAGCTTTTCCGAACTGGCGTGAAGCCTACAGAGAGACAAAAAGGTGCTTGTTAAAAAATCACGTACAGATGGGGCAGCACGTTGTGTACATTTATACCAGCTGGTCTTGTAATCTGTGAGCACAGTGATAACAATTAGTCTTATATGATACATGTTGAGAATCAGTTAACTTAGGAAGAAAGTTGGTCAAAACGGGGGCAGCTGAGTGCCGTATTGGTATGTGAAATCAAAACAATAAAACGCAAATATTCAATCAGCCATGGCCGATACCTTCATCAGTTTTCATGGACTTTATACTTTAGGCCTGTCACCGATGGCAACCTTCGCGCGGTGGTTTTGGCAGTTTCCAACAGACAACGGTTAAGGCACTAGTGTTTGCCTTAAATATGTTAATATTTTTAAAATTGTTGTAGTAGGTGTGTTCGAATCCTACCTCGGGTGTCAGTGCTTATAGAATTAGTAAGTTCGTAATCCATCCTATTTCTCTTATCCTGCTTCCCCCCACCCCCCTTCAACACGGCAATTAAGTCAACCCAGCGTAAGTAAAGACGTTTGTACAGACTTTTAAGTAATAGTTAGAATCATACATTTTACGCGCGATATGACTATTTGTATACTAAAACACTATAGAATCGTATTTTTTAATGATTGGTTGAGATACGTTCAGATACATTTCTACTGCAGGCATACGAATCACAGTCATTCAGTGCGAAAGCAAACGCATCCTGAATGGCCCGGTCACATAGGGCAATGGCTTTACTTACAGACAGCCGCCAATCACAAAGAAGACACTTCTGGCGCGGACATACTTTTCTTTTGCAGTTGTATTTAGTGTTCTGTTTTTTTCGTAAAATAGTTAGTTTTAGGATTCACAATTAAAAATCATTTTCGTAGCTGCTACAAATATTTTGCCAATATAGGTCCTGCTAAATACTTATTGCTTTGACAACAAAATGATTTCGTAGAATCAACAAAGCCATTTAATATAAGAAAAGAAAAGAGAAGTGAAAAATTCGCGTTATTCACAGTTACCAGGAGCACCACTCACACACACTCGTGTACACAAATAAGTCCGTCTGTGTCGTCTTTTGGTAGCTTCCGCATTTTTACTTTCCGGCCGGAAAGTGACATTATAGGTTAGATGTTCGGGGCAAGTCCGGGAGCGGCAATCGCACAAAAGAGGTTGGTTCTTGAAATGCATGGACATTAATATTTTCTAAGATTTATATTTTATGATCTCAAATAATGAACTGTAATTGTTTCACCCAACTTTTAATGAAAGGAATTTTAACACATAAATTTAAGCAATAAAGTAAATATAAAATATACACTGAAAAATTAAAAAAAAAAACTAATATTTTGAGTTTGAGAGGAGTGGCAGCCCCATCGACTTTATACTTAGTACCCGACTGATGGCAGGATGTTTTGGTGTTGACAGAGCTCTGAGAAGGGAGGCCAATACTGCAATCTGCACCATTCAGCTGGGATATTTAGTTGGTTAAGATTTGTCACTGCTTGGATTATAGTAATTAGTATAGCAACGTGGTTGTATAACTGAGCATGGAGGAGTTGCCAACGAACATTGCAGGCAGCGGGAGTAGAATAAGATGAACAAGACACCCTGGATGTGATAAGAAAGAAATTTTCGACTCATATTAAAAGTCAGGATGAGTTAGACACGGATCCTTGTGTGACCATGTGTATTAGTCACGAGACGTTTCGTGTTAATTTTCTCATTAAAAACATTTAAAGATACAGAGAAACATAAACTTATCTGTTTACCATGTAGAATCATCATCTTGTGACATCACAAGTCATAGATAGGCTACTACTGTGTGTTGTTTAAGACTGTACCCTTCAAGCAAAATTATGAGGGTTCCTTCCAAAACAGCTTCAAACTCAGGGATACAAACTGATATTTTATCAAGAACAAGAATACAAACGGAAGACTCACCTGTGTATCGATTGTTTGGACTACAGTGAAAAACCTTCTAGAACTTTCTGTAAGTATCCCAGATTTTTTGTTTTATCCCAGAGAAGTTCTGAGGCACTAGAGGGAGAGAGAGATATATAAATTTAGGGCATAAATGTTCGGGGTTTTAGGCAGTTCAGTATGGTGCAGCAAGGACCATCAAGATGACGCGACCATGAATCAATGATATCATATTGGGAGAGGGGCACAAGTGCATGGAGAGCTAAGAATAATTATTGTGTTTGTTATTTTCTTTAATGGCCAGTAGTTTTTGTAAGTTTGATATGTTTGCTGTTGTACAAGATTACTTGTAAATTTCACTAACGTTTTCTGACACCTTTTTCATTGGTCTTTTGTGTTTGATGCACCTGGTCAAGTAAAGTAAATGTTCTTTTTTTTTGGTGCTCATAATACTGTGCACTTGTTTTCACTTTCTGCGCATTCTGTGCTGTTTACTTGGTGGCCATTGTTGCTTCAGAGAATTAAAAGGTAGTTAACTATCCAAAATCTTTAAATTATTTATAATTGTATATTGTATTACTTTTTCAGAGATTTATGAAATTATCGCTCAAAAACATATGTTATAAAGTAACTTAATTTTATAACAGTTGAGAACATAGGTATTTGAGATAATTTCGTGTGATTAAAAGCAAAATATTTAATAACTTCATTTGTATCTGAAAAAAAAAGTAATGATATCCGATTGATTATTTTTTATTGTTAATGGAAAGTGTGTTTTTCATATATTTGTTTAATATTTTCACCTCAATAAATTAAAAAAATATATATTCGTTTTGTCTTGTTAATGTTCTGTCATAGTCTAAACTTTTCAGTATTTATGTTATTTCCTCTGATTTTCGTTTAATATGCAGTTTAGGCCCCATCTGGGCAAGCAAGGGTTTACCTCATGATTTGGTAAAAGAGTTGGTATTTGGAGTGAGTGTTTGGAACCAGAAAAAAACAGGCCACACTGCAAAGTTATAAGTGATAACAGTAGCGTGAAAATTAGAATTCGGCAGCCTTCAGGGGACCGCTCCACTGGCTGAGAGGACGCATGAGCCGGGCACGGACTTACTACGGAGTTAGCCATGAGCAGTCTGGTGTACAGCACAGAGGGACGTTCACACGTTTGGCTTTGGGTATGACTGTTAGGCCGGTTCTACAATGACATGGAAAAGGAGACGGATTACGGAAACGCGAATGGATCTCCAGAAACATTTCACTGTCGAGTCTGCTACTTCCAACAATCGCAACCGTTAAGGTTACGAAATATTATTTTTATTACATATATATACATATATATAATTTAAAATCATAGTATGAGTACAATTTACAAATATAAAAAAAGAGACCACAAAGTAACAAAGGAACACTAAGTATTATTGCACTTGAAACAATTGTTAACGTATTTAGAAAATAAATAAATCTTATTACCACCACAGCCAAGTACTCGGCTTCTACTGGTCGCACGGATCAACGTAAACGAAAGAACTCAGCTTTGCCGAGCTAATCCGTACGGGTCCGTGCCCGTATGCCCCTGTAGAAACTCTGTTCCATGAGATCCGTCTCCGTTTAAGTGATCCACCTCCGTTTCCGTGTCATTGTAGAACGGGCCTTAGTGTGTACGGTGCTGCGATCATAGATACGAGGGACAGCGACACTACTGCAGTCTTAGTATTCGCATGTTTGGCCAGTTTTTCAATGGTGAACGGGCAGGCGCAAAAAAAAAAAAACATTGCAACAGGCACAGTGCTTGTTTAAAAAGGATGATTTAACAGCAGACGTGTGCCGAATATGAATTGGCACTTGAACGCAATGATTGTTGCTATTCCTAGCTGTCGGAGGTCGAAGTCGCGAGTCGAGGGGCAGGCACAGCCGAGTTTTTCCCCCCGCGGTCCGCCTCGTGCCACCGAGCCGAACTGGTGCGAAGTTAGCACCCCCACTTTTGAAAAACAAAGTTTTTTTACGTCAATCGTTAGATCATCGTTAGATCAGTTTTGATCAACAAAAAGTTTCGTTTGATCAAGTCCGGGTTTTTCACAATTAATAATGTTTTAAAAATTGCGTAGTTAGCACCCCCACTTTTTAAAATCGGCGAAAGAACACAAAAAAATGGAACTTTCTTTATGTCAATCGTTAGATCATCGTTTGATCAGTTTTGATCAACCAAAAGTTTTGTTTGATCAAACGTATTTTTCCAAATAATCGTGTTTAAAAATGTGCGTACTGTAGTCGCCAGAACTCGTGATGGTTATCAGCGCGGGGGTGAGGAAACCCTTTTGCGAGGGGAGGTCGGGGTTGGCCCCGCCTACAAGCTGCGCTAGGAGCCATTTAAAACACATTGACCTTCGTCTGCGCTGCAGTAGTGAAGGGACTGTGAACAATGGCAAGTAACGCGCGGCCGAAGAGATTTAAGGCTAAGATCCTGAGTTTCTCGCGAGAGGGCAAAGACACGCGTAGTTATCTTTGTCCTCAACAGAGCGCATTAGCAGTACTGTTGAACGATGTAGCGACGCGCGGAAAAAGGAGGGGGGTGGGCAAGAGGACGCTGTTCTCAGAATTCTTATCGCCCAGCGGGGTGTCATGTTTACAACCTGTCTGGAAGAGGGAGGTGGGGGAAGGGTGTACTCTTCCTCGGCTAGCATTAGATTTCCAATCCCTTTGCCTATCTGTCCCTTTCCCATACACCCATCCAAGACTACTCGATCCTCAACAAAGCGCAAGAGAATAAATATTACTATTTTTGGTACATTTCAGTTAGAAACCCGTACGTAACCGAGTGCAACCCAAGGTAATTATAATAAATATTAATTTGGTGTACTACACATATACGATATACAAATTGTATGTTTTACTGCGGTGATTATGTGGCCAAAACTATCAAGATTTGGTCTCTTTTCCAAGAACGCTCGTTCACAGCTAACCGCTACATTTAAATAAGTTGGCCAGTAATGTAGTTTTCCTGCCCCCGTAAAAAATATAATAATAATAATTTTTACTGTGTACTACAAAGGTTTTGCGCTCCTAAAATTTTATTTCTTTACACATTTTGTCACAGGTGTGTGCGTATGTGTATTACACAAACAGTTGAACGTTGACCATCTAATAGCATGACGTTATGTTGCAAAGCGGTATTATTTGCTATATTTGATATCTCATTAGGACTGTATTCTGTATTTTTCTTTGCAACTATATATACAGGTGAACTTTTTATACTATCGGAGAATATTTTGTAGCTGAATATCTGTCTTCAAAATATTGCAGGTTATTGCATTAATTTTAGTGTTTTAAATGTATTATGTTTTTAAGCATGTATACATGAGGCTAGAGCTAGAAAAATGTTTGGTTTCCGATTTTAGCTGACCTGCAGCTTATGGCTTTTGATTACACTTCCTTTTTTTATATGTGATGTTTAAAAACGATGTTATTTGTAAATGTCCAGGCATTCGTACTTCTTGTAAAAAAACATAATCATATTTTCGAAAAATAAGCTATCATTTAGTAATTTATTATTGCAATATAAATACGTGTGTATGCCAGTCGCGTCTGGCGAAATGAGGAGCTCCTTCACGCTATCCCTACTGGTGACGTCAAGCATCACTGGTAGTTCGTCTTTTATGTATGAACTGGAAGTCAAAGAGGCTCGAAATAAACATCAGTTGTAACTAATAATAATAATTTAATTCTGAAAGGGCTACATACTCGAAGAATCGCCTTCTCTACGCAATAAAACGTGTTGGAAGTAAAATATCTAAGGAGTAGGCTACACGTCATAGGTTGTATAAGAATATTTCGGAGGGAGCTAACCAAAGGATATTTTATCAAGCATACAGATAAAGTGATATTTTAAGAGTAGTAATTTCCCCCCCCCCCCCCCAACACCACCCACAAACTGACGGATTTATTGACACATCCGTACATAAAAAAACACTGCTCCAGAATCTGCACCTGAATCGTCTTAGTGGGGAAAAGGTGTACATAAATTACGATCACTGACTGAGGTTATACAGAAGGTAATCAACCAGAGTAAGTGATTAGGAGCAAGGAATACTTATCCAATAAATATGCCATTGATATAATTTAATGATAATTTTTACTCACGTTTTAGAATTTGATATTGCTGAATAGCAAATTTACATTTTAAAATATTGTAACGATGAAAAATTGCGAACCAATAAATATTTTTTGCTGAGTGTATAATTTGATTATATCTTAAGACAAATAGAAACTAGATATTATGAGTACAAAATATTTGTAAGTAATAAAAATTTACATAATAAAATACTTACATTAATACAAAATACTAATATTTTTCTTAGATATACAAGTATAACTTCAATTCATTTTCGGCCAACGAACATAAAGTTATGCTTTGGGCCCTGATAATAAATAATACCTACATAATTACATTTTCACTTTTCACCAAAAGTACATGAGGTACAAAAGTCAACAAACCTTAAAACACAATAAAAATATACCCGGTATACATTATATTTTAATACAAACACCAATACAATACTAATTTTAACTGAACATTTTTTGGAGGTATGCATAATTTTATTAAAATTAATCAGAAAGTAATGCAGTTACATGTTTATAACCTTGCGTACTTCACTTGCCTTTGACGAATCCGGATATGTTCAATGTTTAGCCAGCCGAAAAGGATGTTTGGATTTTATTTTTAAACACATGTGAAATTAGTCCTTTCTTTTAACACTTCATCGCTGTCACGTGAATTTAAGGCATCTTACATTATTATTGTACTTTTGTTTTGTAGTAACGATCGGTAGGCTAAATATATACATGTGTTTGTTGAAACTTCTTTTTAAACATCCATAAATTAATTTTGTCAATTTATTTATTGATACCAGTAAAATACAAAATAAATGATATTTATTTTACGACCTCTTAAATTATTTAAATGATATATAAAATATGACTAAATTCTTTTCAAATGAAGACGTATTTTCAACTGGAAGTACGCGAGAATTACACAGATTCATTTACTTGCGTATTGCATAGCATACTTCACGTCCATTTCTGACAGCCTTGCGAAGTCACTTCCAAAGTATCTACAAGTATATTCTTCAGGCGAATTCTGACACGGCATTATAATCTTCCATTATATCTAGAAGACGTGTTCTTACTTTTGCTTGGAGTTTTCAATTATTTTTTTGAATTAATAAAGGCAATTTTAAAGTTTAACTCCATTTCAGAAACACTTACGCAATATATTTGGTGGTTCTCTGTAGTGGGTTGGAATTTTTATAGGCCAGTGTGTGAGCGAGTGAATTACTTTTTGCATATTCGAGCAATTCAAAACTTAGGCAATAAAGTTTAATTATAACAATTTCACGTAAGCTAGAAAGCTCAAAGGCTGGTAAAACAATAGAATTTTATTTCATATAATTCTAGATCAATTTCATCTAAGTATAACACACCCATTTAAACACATTTTATATACATAATAAGTTTACTTCAGCAAGATCTTCGGTTTCTTGTAACACAAATAAAATTACCTAAAAAAATTACTGGACATACTTACAAAAGTTTTTAGATTGTAATATTTGCCAGATAATTTAAATAAATCTAACTGAAAATGTAAGAACACAATATAAAGGTATTTAAAATTGTATTTTGGAAAATTACCTGAATGTTTATTTGCTAAAACTCCTCATTTCACTTGTTCAAAAGTATTTACATGTATACATATGCCTGCGTGTATGCGCGCACTTGGAACTTATGTTTCTTTAATCATTTATAGTTGCACATAATGTAGCGGAAGTTAAATTGAAAAATATATAATTCTTTCTAGCCAATATTTGTTTACAAACATAATTTTACATGACCCCAGAAGAAAAATTAAAAAAAAAAAGAATCGCCACTGCTTTGTAATTGTGTTTCTAACGAACTTGTGTAACTAACGAAAATGTTTAACTGCTCAAGGTTAGTGATACAATAAATGCTTGGGTAGTGAAAAATCTATTGTTAAAAACCAAAGGTAATTTTAAACGACTTTAAGTTAACCATTGTTCAACGACAGCATCGAGAGATTGGCCCTTATTTTTTTATCGTTATATACATAACTAAATCATTACGGGAGGAAGTTGCCATAGGCGGCTGGTCCTTCAGTTACTATTTTTTTTTAAACATCTCTATAGAGTTGCAATTGTAACTATTAGGCCTAATATTTTTATCATAACTCATTTATGTAAAATTACACCCAGAGGTATAGCCCATTCTACCAGAGCTTAAGTCGAGGTACAAATATAATTAAAGAAACACAATTAAATAAATATAACTAAAGAAATATAATTAAATAAATTTATAGAAAATAATTGTCATTTTGCAAATAATTTTTTTTACAATAATTGAAATATTCTAATAAAATCTTAAACATTATTTATTTGTCTTGAATGTACGATTCTTGAATAGAAGTATAAATAATAATTAAATAATTTAAATTGATTTTGGAAGTTATATTATTATATGAAACCATTTTGCTATTATTGTAATACACCGTGATTGCAGGATTCATTCATATGTTAAGGTAAAGAGTCATATAAAAATACATAATGAAGTCACTAAGATAATATGTGAAATAATGTTGTAATAAAATGTAATGTGCGACGTTCACGTAGATGCCCGTAAACGAAACAGGTTAGAAATTATAATCATATTTAGCACTTTAGTATTTCCAAAATAAGTTTTTTTTTAAGACGCCCAACTATTGTAATAAATCTCTATCTACTAAAACAATTCAGTAATTGTAGTTAGATGATTTTAAATAAAAAATATTCTATGAATAAATTTGTCACGACAAGTGAAGCATATTAATAATAATTTACATCACTGAAAAGCTGACAAATATATCTATAGAAATTGTCGACAACGTGAAACGGTTTCCAATTCATTGATTACTATTGCTGATACTAGTGTTGTGTTTTGACTGTTTCGAAGCGATAATATTCCCGCCTGAACTCCTGCGATATTAGAGCCATCTAGTGAGTAAACTCGGAACCAATCGGAGCTCTAGCGGCAAACTGTTGAACTCGTTCCTTTCATCAGCGGCAAGTGACAGTTAAATCACAGTATTTAATACTCAGATTATTTAAATTCTGTACGTTGTATTAAAAAAATTACTAGACAGAATTGTTCATTGTACCTTCTTTAAGTTGTGTGCAAAGTAACAGCCGTGTACCGTTTAAATATATACCTAATATTTAGTTTTGAAAATTTCAAAATTAAAATTAAATAAGAATGCAGTTTTTGAAAAAAAATTTATCGTCATATTTACAAAATTCAAAGTTTTATTTACAATTCTGTCTAGTATGTATTTTTTATCTACTACGATATTCATGGGAGAAATAATTTTCTTGGAGGCTGCAAAACTAAGGATCTTAGCCTTAAGAAAGTTATTCATAGCAAGGAAAGAGAAATAAAAATGAGTGTTGTTGAAGCTTGTGATGAATAATCACGAAATAAATGTTTGTAATCATAGTAAAATGAAACATATATAAATGGTCATGACATGTCGAATTTTAAACGATGTTAAAGCAAGAGACTGTAAATAAGTGTGCTCTCAATAATTTAAATGGATAAATTTATATATATTTAATTTTGTCTTCAAAATTATGATACGGATTTAAATTAAATAGATCAGTTTTTTTGAAATATAATAAAGAAAACATTGTCAATGTATTAGAAAGTCTTAACCTACTTACCAGACATACCATTAAAAAAAACAGTATTTTTTTTTGCTTTTATCTCATAAATACATATTTTAACGCGTGTGTAAAAAAAATTGTTTGCATTAATTTCTATATAAAACTAACGACATGTCAATTTTTTTGTACATAGTATGTTATTTTATATTACCAAACCTGCACGAGATGAGCCTTGGCGAAAAACACACACACACACACACACACACACACACACACACACACACACATATATATATATATATATATATATATATAAAGTTTCCAGTTTGTGATAGATGTTATAGTCTAGTTTTAAGATGATTTATGACAGCTGTATGTACATATCGGTTATATAGTCTACATTTACTCAGCTTAACGAAGTGGAGAGGTTTTGATCAAAGCTAAAAAGCGTGGCTTGAGAGCTTAAGAAGATGATATGAGGTATGAAACAGTGGATTTTATCCGGATCGCCAAACTGGAAAACTAATGGTCAGACCATTACATTACCGCTTGAACTTATTAAACTAAATGTATCACTACAGTTTCTCATGCAGAGCTTCATTGTGTTTATTTATTTATTCGAAAAATCAAAAAAATATTGGAATGACAAATAAGTTATAGCTTGACTTCGTGTCGACAGAAGGATTACTTGCAAGAGAACGCATTTTTTTTATCGGGTTTTACAAACCAAGAACACACGAAGTGCACTTTGAACCGATGGTCTAATGCTTTCAGGACTCATGGTAAGCTGAACTTATGGAGGGAGGGGAGCAGCGGCAAGCCTGACCTGGGGGGTTAGAGCGCGGAGTGGGGGGATACGAGCACTAGGAAGGCCAGCCCTCACGTCGTTTGGTAACAAAAGTAGTTAGCACCCCCACTTTTGAAAAACAAAGTTTTCTTTATGTCAATAGTAACATCATCGTTAGATCAGATTTGATCAACCAAAAGTTTCGTTTGATCAAACGTATTTTGCCAAATAATCGTGTTTAAAAAAATGTGAATTAGCACCTTAACTTTACAAAATCGTCGAATAAATAAAAACTTGGGAACTTTCTTTATGTAAAACGTTAGATCATCGTTAGATCAGTTTTGATACACCAAAAGTTTTGTTTGATCAAACCTATTTGTCCAAATAATCGTGTATAAAAACGTGCGTAGTTAGCACCCCCACTTTTGGTAAACAAAGTTTTCTTAATTTCATTCGTTACATCATCGTTAGATCAGATTTTATCAACCAAAGCTTTCGTTTGATCAAACTTTTTTTTTTCCAAATAATCGTGTTAAAAAATGTGTGTCTATTGCAGGCCTGTGCCATTAGATTAATTTACTCGATTTTTTTAATTATCATGTTAAAAAATGTGTGAATTTTTCAGGCCAAATTTTGAAAGTTGTTGAAGGTAATGGAAATCTGGTTTTTTTATTTACGTTAAAAATTAGTCAATTTTTGGTAATAAAAGAAGTGTATAAGTTCAAGTGTCGTTCTGTTCCAAGTATTAATGTATTAAAAAGGTTTGTATTTACCACCCTTATTTGAGAATCATTTAAATACTATTTTTTTCATTTTTTTAAACGTTATTTCATTGTTAATCCAATTTTTTTCAACCAATAATTTCGTTTGTGAAACTGCATATTTCGCTAAACAAGCTTGCTTAATATTGCCTTTTTAGCACACTTACTTTTTATAATCAGCGAAAAATTCCAAACTGACATTTTATTTGCCATTCGTTATAAAATAATTTGATTAAATGTGACCAACAAAAAATTTCGTATGCTCAAATTCTTCTTTTAAAATTTATATTTTTGGATTAACATAAGGAACCACTTCCACTTAAAAAATTTGTAAAGAAATTTTATAACATTAATATTGTTAACATTGTTCGTTTTATCATCTTTATGTCAGATTTAATAAAAATAAAAATAATACATTCTATCGCCTTAACATAATAAATCAATAAATATAGGCACTGCAGAACAAAACTAATTGTGGTCTCAAATGTAACTAATTTTTTTAATTTGATTTATTTATTGTTTAAATTGTTAATTAAAGGTTTTTATGTAATAATAATTGTGATTAGCTTCCTTTGTTTGATTCTATTTTTCTTTGTTCATTATGTGTATTAGTACAAAAAACTTTACTTGGACACATAAAATGCATTAAAATTATTTATAAAAAATAGTTGCACTACAAATTGTTTACATTCAACGAATATATATCATCTTCTTACTTTTTACAAATGGAAGTTCGATATTAAATATTTAATGTATTTTCCAGAATATGATAAATATATTACCTAGAAATTTTAATATGAAATCACTTATTTATATATGTTCCTAGTGAAAACTCATTTCATTGGTTAAAACACTGTTGTCTACTACCGTCAGTTTCTCAGACATCCAGTGCATACCCAGCAATACCTCCAAACATTATCATAGATTTTAACTAGTAATAATTGGTTTATTATTTGTAATAATAAATTAAAATATTTATGTATGAAAAAAATTGAAGAACATTCTTCAGATAAACTTATGTTTGATACGAACAAAATTAGCCTATATTAATTAAAATGTACTATTTAAATATGTCCACAAAAAAGTTATTTGTGACTTTTGGTTCACAAATATTATTGGTAGATTTTTTTTGTATATTTTCATATGACCAATTTACACGGAGACACAAAATCACAATGATAGCATTGTTTAAGAAAACATTCCCGCTCACACAAATTTTTACAAAATAAATTCAATCTTCATAAATAGGGCAAAATAATGGATTTTAATTACTGATAATAATAATACCTTGGCAAAAAATAGCTTACTAGTTTAAGCACTAAATTCATGTTTATTTATGTTTGAGTATTAAACTATTTAAATTTAAGTATTGTAGTCACCATCATATAAAAACGATAGGGCCTATATCATTAACATGGTATGGCTAATCATTATGGTGTGGTTAAATAACGTGCCAAATTAGTTTCCTACCGATACATTTCTGTATCAGATATGATCATACATTATGTTTTCAATCAGTAATCTAATTATTTCCCTTATTTAAACATGGTAAATTTTATCAATGTAAAGTGAGCAAAGCTACTTTTCAAAATAAAAATTAATGTATTTACGTGTCGGCATTCATATTTCTGATTCGTTGAAGCTTATTCCAACGGCCAAAAAATGGGTAGTTATTTAAATTAATAAATCAATAATAAGAATTGTTTTCTATTTTTTTTGTCACTGCAATTAAAGATACCGCCTTGTGTAAGTGTGAAATGTATATCCTTGCCCAGCAATTCACTTAGAGAGAGCTATTCTTTGTTACCACATAAATGCCGCTTCATGCAGAGAATAAAGAACTCTTGCATGGAATTTCTCCGAAATATTTGTGTCCTGTTCCTTCGAACATGCAAAAATACTTCAAAATATTCAAACTGTGTTGGGACTTTCACTCTTCCGTGACGAAAGAACATTCTTTTATGGTTCCAGAGCGGGACACAATGCAACAGCGGAAGCAATAAATGCTTTTGTACGCCTGCAGGTGGCCTCAAAAGCGAAGAGGGAAAAATACCATGGGCCATAAACATTCCAAGGATCAAAGACTGAGCAGCCAGCGGCCCTTTTAGGAACAAAAGAACCTAAATTTTGTAGGCGGAGTTAGAGTATAAATAATCGTATCGTCTTCTTATTGGTACCTTTTTTGAGTGACACACTACACAACCAATCCGACGACAGCATTTAGTCTAAATCATCCAACGCATTGTCGTTTACAATACTCCAAAAAATCCCAGTCATCATTTGTCAGAAGGAAGAAGAACTTCGAAGAATTTACATGTCATGTTGTTTCGTGCGCAACTTCTTTATCGCCACCACAGTAACATAAGTATATAAACGCTTAACAGTTTTCCTTAAGAAGTAAGTATGTTTTGTTAAACTTATTTCGTCTGACTTAGTGTGCGATGCCTCGGTTCTTTCGTCGAATTCTATGGCAGGATATGCTGTTAGCTATTTCTTATTAAATTCCACCAAATTTTTTAAAACTCTCTCTCTCTCTCTCTCCATCCACACACCTACACACACACACACACACACACACACATATATATATATATATATATATATATAAACACTCATAAAACATTTATTGTACCCAGATGGAATAGACTTTATTTTCTTATGTGAAACTGACATTATTAAATGTTTTGTTTGTATTTGTAAGTCATACGTTGACCCAATTTTCACACTAAATAACGTTCCTTGAAATAGGGACTAGGAAGTGTGAACGCATGCGGGTGTGTGTGTGTGTTAATATGTTACACTATCAAACATTTCTCTCGCAGAACCGATTAAAAATAATGTCCTTTCACAAAATATTCGTAAAATAAATTAAATTACTAGCCATAATATTTAATAATCTTACAAATGTTCCTGCTTCATATCCAATTATCTAAGTATAAATTACGTGGAGAAATGTATGCTTGAATATAATTTCTTTACAATAATAATTTTGGAAATTTACAGACATTCCAATGAATTGTTGCATGCTTTCCAAGCGTTCTCATAATACTTTTATTTGCACTTACTCACTGCAACAAACAGTGTCATATTCTCACTATCTTAAATGTAACAACTCACTCAAACACTGAGTAAACAAAAAAATAATGATACAAGCAAGTTGGAAGAAATAAATTTGTAGTAAATTATACGTTATATAACTAAACAGCCGTTTCATATTATGGATGGGTGCTATGAGTGCGTATCTTGCGAAAAATTTCTATTTCGAATGTTTTAAGTGAAAAAAAAATTACTATGCATAAAATTACTATAGTATTTATTACTTGCGAAAATTTTCCTGTATAATAGTATAACTTAACAGGGTCTTGTTCTTAAAAAAAACATTGTTAATTAAAGACACAACCAATACAATTTCTTACATTTATATGTGTTCTTAAAGTACAGTCGCAGTCACCAATCTGCGCAGAAGTTATGTGAGACACCTACACCTAATAGTTAAGATACTTATGATTTTGTTTATTTGTACTGCCCTTGTACATATGTTTAGAAAAGTGCGTATTCTACTGGTTAATTAGTGATTTGGTGTTTTGTGAGTTTTTAGGCTCCAATTTGTTTAAATTCATCATCCACGAAGTAAATATTATGTGTAATATTTTACCTATCAATTTTATTTCATTTTAAATTACGTGTTACTTTAATAAACATTTACAACTAGCATGCTCCAGACTTATCTGAGTAAACTTAATATATGTCTGTTTATGACAAATTGCTCTCATTCATAAGTGTAAGCAGAATTTAATACAATTGGAAGGGGGGGGGGGGAAATGAGCACTTTTCCCGCTTTTGTTTTAGTATTTTTAGCCATCTTGAAATTGTTTTAAATTGATTTAACGATATGATGTGCTGGAAAATTCTGAATGTTTATATATTACATTTAATTTAAGTAACGCTTTAGAACAAAGTATGATTTTCGTGCAAACATTTCAGTAGTCTACTGTCAATAAGTTATTTTTTGGTTTTCTTGTGGTGCTGTATTATTGTAACATTTTTTAATGCATGGTATGGTAAATGTAAGGTTTCTTATTTACAGTTTAAAAGTGTAATTTTGCACGTAACATTTCGTGAATTGTTGTGTACCTGCATGTCTCGAGACTCATCGGTTGTGTTAGAAACTAATCAGTACTAATAATAAAATAGTTCGAGTTGAAAAGTACTTTGGATGAAATGATGACAAAAGTGTTTGGAATGGCTATTTATATATAATGAATAAAGCTAAAAATATTCGATGTTTAAATTTTTGTTTGTTTGTGTGTTATTTTTAGCATTAAAGGAAAACTACTTTACGATTTTGATGAATCTTTGTATTTGTTAACCAAAAGTCACAATTAACTTTTTTGAGGACATATTTAAATAGTACATTTTAATTAATATAGGCTAATTATGTTCGTATCAAACATAAATTTATCAGAAGAAGGTTCTTCAATTTTTTCATACATAAATATTTTAATTTATTATTACAAATAATAAACCAATTCTTACTAGTTAAAGTCTATGATATTGTTTGGAGGTATTGCTGGGTAACACTGGATGTCTGAGAAACTGACGGTAGTAGACAACAGTGTTTTAACCAATGAAATGAGTTTTCACTAGGAACATAAATAAGTGATTTCATACTAAAATTTCTAGGTTAAATTTTTCTCCTACTCTGGCAAATACATTAAATATTTAATATCGAACTTCTATTTGTAAAAAGTAAGAAGATGATATATATTCGTTGAATGTAAGTAGTATATAATAGGGGCTCCGGAAACTGGGTCCTGGGTGTGGATTGAAGATTGTTTACATTGTGAGGTCACGGCGGCCATCTTCTATGAGTGTAACGGGACACCGCGTAACGGGACAAGTTTGACCTTGACATTTGACCCACAATATTTGCCAAAATTGGGCAAAATTTGCCCAAAATTCCTCAAAAACCGCCAAAATTTCAATTTTTTTGAAAAAAAATTCCGCCAAAAAATTTCGAAAAATTCCACAAATTAAAAATTTCTCTTTCCGAGGGAAAAATTACCGTTTCGAGGGAAAATTTCCCGTTTTTAGTCCTTGAAAATCCCGGCGGCTAGAAATGTCCATAGTAGGCTTAAGCATCCCTGTCGACAGCATCCGATAAGCCTCTGACGTAATCATGGAAAATGTCATCTTGGATAATGACGTCACCGTTGCAATTTTCATTACGGTCGCCATCTTTAACTTTCTTATTTACTATCCGATTTTAATGAAAAAAAAATAATAAAATTTATAAAAAAAATCACTTAATAAACATTTAATGAAAAATATTTAAAAAAACATACATTTACGACACAGAGCTCGGAGACCTCGGTTCGAACCCGTAGAGGGCAAAAAAAAAAAAATGGCAACCAATCCCTCCCCCGTGGTGACTGCTGGCAGACTGACTCCCACCACCTTTTTTTCAAAGCATATATATATATCGTCACCTAGTATAAAGTCATGACCACCATCTTGTCTTCGATGCTGGAAGCCATCATTATTATTGTATCGTAGGCTAGAGTGCGCTGACGCCATGTTAGTTTAATTCGTATCTGCTAGAGTGCAGTAATCATTTATTGTTGCTGTGACACCCGGCATCGTGTCATTTGGCCGCCATCTTGGAAATCCTTAATTATTTAGCTAGGAATTCGGGAAAAGTTCCAAAATTCATTAAATAAATCACTCATTAATTTACATATTGATTCGATCCGCTCCTGTCCTCGGTTCGATACCCGATCGATGTAATAATGTTCAATTTTACGTAAAAAATTATTATTTCAATAAACCATGTTCAACATTCGTAAAGAGAATCTAAATCCTCTACGACCATCATCCTATCAGACATCAAGACCCCCATATTGGAAATGCGTAATTTTAATGCTAGAGATTCGGGAAAAGTTCAAAATTCATTAAATAAATTTGTAATCTATATACTGATTGATTAGATCGACTTAGGTTCTTGGTTCGATCCCTTGCCGATACAAAACAACTTTAATATTTTAAAAAAGTACCACTAAAGTGTCAGGTTTGAGAAAATAAAAAACACCGCAAGTTCTTTTAAAAAAACTTTTATTACATAAATTATGCACTACCACAAGTACAAAAAACACACAGACAAGTGACCAAAGGTTCGTGGATCTCTCGATTCAAACGGTCTTCTTACTATACGGACTATGTCGTTTACATGACTTTAATTTTCTATTCAGTTTATCAGCTCGACATATTGGTACACCACAATTTGCACACAAAGTCGAATTATCGACTTCATTGAAAGGACAGTGATATATCTCGTGTCGTTGTGCACTTTGAATGTTTGCCAATGTTTTGTTACAAAATATACAGCTAGTTTCTAATGAATGTACAGCCAGTCTATCACAATTCCTGAGGTGTCGTTTTAATCTTCCATATTGTACAAACTTGCTTTAACACCTGTTGCACTGATATTTAATGCGTTCAGAGATATTAACACAATTGTGTATTACATAATCCCGTAATTTCAAGTTTTTTATTTTCTCACAGTACGTGCAGTCGGGTGATGTAACACCGCCGGATGCTCCTTCCTTCATCAATGCCACTGGAACTGTTGACAACCATTGTAACACTGCTGACATGTTAACTTCTGAAGCCGTTGAGGTCTGCTCCGCGGAAGATGTTGCACGCGTCGAAATCTCCTGCTGTGCTGAGAGAGCAGGAAAAGCTGTAGACGTCGTTGTCATCGTGCTCTGCACTGATGATGGTAGACCTTCGATCCAGGTTGGTGTAGATAGAGGTAATGATGCCATCGAGTTCTCAAGAATAGCTAGATACAGGTCTATTATGTTATACAAGTCTAACTATCCGATCCGTTCATCACGGCAGCCAGAGACGGACTGAAGTCCATATCACCAGGGTCTCACTTATATAGTCTCATCATCTGGTACAACACATGAGTCAAAACAATAACCACGTTTATTATACTCGCACTTTACTTTCTCGGAGCATTTTTTATAATGAAGATTTAAGCTATCAAGACGTGAAATTAGTTTTTTGCATTTATTGCACTGAAATTGAATTCTTTTAAAATTATTAGAACAACTGCTTCTTTCATGTCTGCGAGCATTTGAGGTGATAGTAAATGATGCGTCACAGTATTTGCACTGACGCAATGTACGCTCTTCATTAGTTGAAGAATCCATTGCTGATGATAAAACTTCAACTGATAGTGGAACAGCACATATCGAAGTCTCCTCCAGTGTTGTCAGAGGCGTTGCCAACGGGATCTGCTCCAACATCGTCGGCGCTCTCGTCATGGTTCCCGTAGTCGATGGTACATCCTCCATCGAGTTCGACGTTAAAGTCGGTAAAGATACCATCGAAGTGTCAAGAACAGGCCATTACACGACTTATGCACCAGAAGAAACAAACTAGACGATCCTTACACCGCCGACGTCAGTAACAAACTGAGCATCGTGCTGTCTAGGACTCGTTTATATACATGCACCGGTTGGATTAATACGCTAGTCAAATCAAGAACAATTTACTAAAATACTAGAGTCAAAACAACATTAAAAAAATAGAAAGACCATCAACGAAAAGGCAGCACGTTTGGAAGCACCGTCAACAAAAAGGCAGCACATTTGGATGCACCGACAACAAAAAGGCAGCACATTTGGAAGCACCGACAACGAAAAGGCAGCACATTCGGAAGCACCAACAACGAAAAGGCAGGACATTTGGAAGCACCGACAACGAAAAGGCAGCACTTTCGGAAGCACCGACAACGAAAAGGCAGCACATTTCGAAGCACCGACAACGAAAATGCAGCACATTTGGAAGCACGGACAACGAAAAGGCAGCACATTTAGAAGTACCGACAACGAAAAGGCAGCACATTTGGAAGCACCGACAACGAAAAGGCAGCACATTTGGAAGCCCCGACAACGTAAAGGCAGCACATATGGAAGCTCCATCAACAACAAAAAAACGGCAAAAAGGAAGCACAAGTTACGAGATCTAAGTCTTAGTTAGAAATCAGAATACAAGAAATAATAACATTAAATTCTTATAAATTAAATTATTTATTTTATTTCTTTACATTATGCAAATGCAAGTAAAACAAACCATTATTGTATGTAGCCAGCTTTCCTCAGTTACGTGGATCTACGAAGCTTCTAGAACATAAGTTTACGAGACTGCGAGAATACAGGACTACAAGTCTACACAAGTACTTGACTACTTCTTAGCTCCAACAGCTCCAAATGGCTCCAACAGCTCCCAATGGCTCCAAATGCTCCAAACGGCCTCCAAATGGCTCCAACAGCTCCAACAGCCTCCAAATGCTTAACACAGCTCCAAATGGCTCAAAATGCTCCAAACGGCCTCCAAATGCTTGACAGCTCCAAATGCTCCAAATGGCTCCAACAGCTCCAAAAGGCTCCAAATGCTTCAAAAGCCTCCAAATGCTCCAACTGCTCCAAATGGCTCCAAAAGCTCCAAAAAAAAAGTCTCCAAATGCTCCAACAGCCTCCAAATGCTTAACACAGCTCCAAATTCTTCAAAAGGCTCCAATTATCGCATCTGTCTTCGTCGGCATTTTCTATTTTGCTCCCACTGCTCCAACAGCATTATGTTATATGGTTCCATGGATACTTTGTTACGTAGCTACAGGTCTACGAGGTTCCAATGCATCATGTTTACGAAGCTTATAGAACACAAGGTTACGAGTCTGCGAGGCTACAGGACTACGAAGCTTCCAGGACACGAGGCTACATGGCTACGAGACTACATGACTCTAACTGATTACAATAGCACCACTCAGTGGTGAGAGTTAGGTTATCTAATGCAAAGCAAATTGATGCAAGTAGTTCTGGCTGTCATCAACAGATGTAGCCACGTGTTTCTTGCAGCTAAATATTAATTAGTTATTTTATGTGGGATGCGGGATGCTCACTAACGATCGCAAAAGAAATAGGGCTTCGCTAGACACCAAGGAGAAGGAAGTTCGTCTTACATGTTAATGCTTCGCTGATGTCTCATGGCATATTATTTGACTGAGGAATGGTTGTTTATTTCTTTAATTCCAACTGGTAAAATTATTGCAAGTGTCAATTTATTAGCAGAAATTCATTAATTAAATGTACCTCTGAATAAAATGACATGACTCATTAAGTAAATATCCTTCATGTAGAGATCGATTTCACACAAATAATCAGCAGCACTCGGAGAAAATCATTAGATGTCTAGCCAGGAATAACCAGAAGCACTTGGAGAAAACCATCAAATTATTAACAAGAATAATCAGGAGCACACGGAGAAAACGTAATGACAAGAATAATTGGGAGCACACGGAGAAAACCATACACATATTGAAAAGAATATTCATGAGCAAACATAATAACAAGAATAATCGGGAGCACACAGAGAAAACCACCACACGTTTTCTTTGATATCATAAAATTACACGGAAAAAAAAATTATTAATAATAAAAAATTTTAAATGTAAAAAATACAAAAATACATAAAATTCTGGCTTGTACTAAAACTCTAACTTTGCTCAACAATGAGAAGTTCACAAGCTAGCAGAAACTGTTTATGTTTTTTTGTATTTTTTACATTAAAATTTTTTATTATTTATTAAATATTTTTTCCGTGTAATTTTATGATATCAAAGAAAACGTGTGGTGGTTTTCTCTGTGTGCTCCCGATTATTCTTGTTATTATGTTTGCCCATGAATATTCTTTTCAATATGTGTATGGTTTTCTCCGTGTGCTCCCAATTATTCTTGTCATTACGTTTTCTCCGTGTGCTCCTGATTATTCTTGTTAATAATTTGATGGTTTTCTCCAAGTGCTTCTGGTTATTCCTGGCTAGACATCTCATGATTTTCTCCGAGTGCTGCTGATTATTTGTGTGAAATCGATCTCTGCATGAAGGATATTTACTTAATGAGTCATGTCATTTTATTCAGAGTTACATTTAATTAGTGAATTTCTGCTAATAAATTGACACTTGCAACAATTTTACCAGGTGGAATTAAAGAAATAAACAACCATTACTCAGTCAAATAATATGCCATGAGACATCAGCGAAGCATTAACATGTAAGACGAACTTCCTTCTCCTTGGTGTCTAGCGAAGCCCTCCTTCTTTTGCGATCGTTAGTGAGCATCCCGCATCCCACATAAAATAACTAATTAATATTTAGCTGCAAGCAACACGTGGCTACATCTGTTGATGACAGCCAGAACTACTTGCATCAATTTGCTTTGCATTAGATAACCTAACTCTCACCACTGAGTGGTGCTATTGTAATCAGTTAGAGTCATGTAGTCTAGTAGCCATGTAGCCTCGTGTCCTGGAAGCTTCGTAGTCCTGTAGCCTCGCAGACTCGTAACCTTGTGTTCTATAAGCTTCGTAAACATGATGCATTGGAACCTCGTAGACCTGTAGCTACGTAACAAAGTATCCATGGAACCATATAACATAATGCTGTTGGAGCAGTGGGAGCAAAATATAAATTGCCGACGAAGACAGATGCGATAATTGGAGCAAATTTGAAGAATTTGGAGCTGTGTTAAGCATTTGGAGGCTGTTGGAGCATTTGGCGCCTTTTTTTTTTTGGAGCTGTTGGAGCTGTTGGAGCCATTTGGAGCTGTTAAAGCATTTGGAGCCTTTTGAAGCATTTGGAGCCTTTTGGAGCTGTTGGAGCCATTTTGAGCATTTGGAGCTGTCAAGCATTTGGAGGCCGTTTGGAGCATTTGAAGCCATTTGGAGCTGTGTTAAGCATTTGGAGCCATTTGGAGCTGTTGGAGCCATTTGGAGCTGTGTTAAGCATTTGGAGGCTGTTGGAGCTTTTGGAGCCATTTGGACGCCGTTTGGAGCATTTTGAGCCATTTGGAGCTGTTGGAGCCATTTGGAGCCATTTGAAGCATTTGGAGCTGCTGGAGACATTTGGAGCTGTCAAGCATTTGGAGGCCGTTTGGAGCATTTGGAGCCATTTGGAGCTGTATTAAGCATTTGGAGGCTGTTGGAGCTGTTGGAGTCATTTGGAGGCCGTTTGGAGCATTTGGAGCCATTTGGAGCTGTTGAAGCCATTTGGAGCTGTTGGAGCTAAGAAGTAGTCAAGTACTCGTGTAGACTTGTAGTCCTGTATTTTCGCAGTCTTGTGAACTTATGTTCTAGAAGCTCCGTAGATCCATGGAACTGAGGAAAGCTGGCTATATACAATAATGGTTATTTTACTTGCATTTGTATAGTGTCAACTAATAAAATAAATTATTTAAATTATAAGAATTTAATGTTATTATTTCTTGTATTATGATTTCTAACTAAGACTTAGATATCGTAACTTGTGCTTCCTTTTTGCCTTTTTTTTTGTTGATGGAGCTTCCAAATGTGATTTTATTTCGTTGTCGGTGCTTCCAAATGTGCTGCCTTTTCGTTGTCGGTGCTTCCAAATGTGCTGTCTTTTCGTTGTCGGTGCTTCCGAATGTGTTGCCTTTTCGTTGTCGGTGCTTCCAAATGAGCTGCCTTTTCGTTGTCGGTGCTTCCAAATGTGCTGCCTTTTCGTTGTCGGTGCTTCCGAATGTGCTGCCTTTTCGTTGTCGGTGCTTCCATATGTTCTGCCTTTTCGTTGTCGGTGCTTCCGAATGTGCTGCCTTATCGTTGTCTTTGCTTCCAAATGTGCTGCCTTTTCGTTGTCGGTGCTTCTATTTTTTTAATGTTGTTTTGACACTAGTATTTTAGTTAATTGTTCTTGATTTGACTAGCGTATTATTCCAACCGGTGCATGTATATAAACGAGTCCTAGACAGCACGATGCTCAGTTTGTTACAGACGTCGGCGGTGTAAGGATCGCCTAATTTGTTTCTTCCGGTGCATGAGTCGTGTAATTGCCTGTTCTTTAGACTTCGATGGCATCTTTACCGAATTTAACGTCGAACTCGATGGAGGATGTACCATCGACTACGGGAACCATGACGTCAGCGCTGACGATGTTGGAGCAGATCCCGTTGGCAACGCCTCTGACAACACTGGAGGAGACTTCAATATGTGCTGTTCCACCATCAGCTGAAGTTTCATCATCAGCAATGTATTCTTCAACTAATGAAGAGCGTACATTGCGTCAGTGCAAATACTGTGACGCATCATTTACTATCACCTCAAATGCTCTCAGACATGAAAGAAGCAGTTGTTCTAATAATGTTAAAAGAATACAATTTTAGTGCAATGAGTGCAAAAAACTAATTTCACGTGTTGAAAGCTTACATCTTAATTATAAAAAATGCTCCGAGAAAGTAAAGTGCGAGTATAATGAACTTGGTTATTGTTTTGACTCATGTGTTGTACCAGCTGATGAGACTATATAAGTGAGACCCTGGTGATATGGTCTCCAGTCCGTCTCTGGCTGCGGTGATGAACGGATCGGATAGTTAGACTTGTATAACATAATAGACCTGTATCTAGCTATTCATGAGAACTCGATGGCATCATTACCACTATCTACACCAACCTGGATCGAAGGTCTACCATCATCAGTGCAGAGCACGATGACAACGACGTCTACAGCTACTCTTGCTCTCTCAGCACAGCAGGAGATTTCGATATGTGCAACATCTTCCGCGGAGCAGACCTCAACAGCTTCAGAAGTTAACATGTCAGCAGTGTTACAATGGTTGTCAACGGTTCCAGTGGCATTGATGAAGGAAGGAGCATCCAGCGGTGTTACATCACACGACTGCACGTACTGTGAGAAAATAAAAAACTTGAAATTACGGGATTATGTAATACACAATTGTGTTAATATCTCTGAACGCATTAAATATCAGTGCAACAGGTGTTAAAGCAAGTTTGTACAATATGGAAGATTAAAACGGCACCTCAGGAATTGTGATAGACTGGCTGTACATTCATCAGAAACTAGCTGTATATTTTGTAACAAAACATTGGCAAATATTCAAATGTGCACAACGACACGAAATATATCACTGTCCTTTTAATGAAGTCGATAATTCGACTTTGTGTGCAAATTGTGGTGTACCAGTATGTCGAGCTGATAAACTGAATAGACATTTAAAGTCATGTAAAGGACATAGTCCGTATAGTAGAAGACTGTTTGAATCGAGAGACCCACGAAACTTTGGTAATTTGTCTGTGTGTTTTTTGTACTTGTGGTAGTGTATAATTTATGTAATAAAAGTTTTTTTTAAAAGAACTTGCGGTTTTTTTTTAATTTTCTCAAACCTGACACTTTAGTGGTACTTTTTTAAAATATTAAAGTTGTTTTGTATCGGCCAGGGATCGAACCAAGAACCTAAGTCGATCTAATCAATCAGTATATAGATTACAAAGTTATTTAATGAATTTTGAACTTTTTCCCGAATCTCTAGCATTAAAATTACGCATTTCCAATATGGTGGTCTTGATGTCTGATAGGATGATGGTCGTAGAGGATTTAGAATCTCTTTATGAATGTTGAACATGGTTTATTGAAATAATAATTTTTTACGTAAAATTGAACATTATTACATCGATCGGGTATCGAACCGAGGACAGGAGCGGATCGAATCAATATGTAAATTAATGAGTGATTTATTTAATGAATTTTGGAACTTTTCCCGAATTCCTAGCTAAATAATTGCGGATTTTCAAGATGGCGGCCAAATGACACGATGGCGGGTGTCACATCAATAATAAATGATTACTGCGCTCTAGCGGATACGAATTAAACTAACATGTCGTCAGCGCACTCTAGCCGACGATACAATGATAATGATGATGGCTTCCAGCATCGAAGACAAGATGGCGGTCATGACGTTATACTAGGTGACGATATATATATGCTTTGAAAAAAAGGTGGTGGGAGTCAGTCTGCCAGCAGTCACCACGGGGGAAGGATCGGTCGCCATTTTTATTTTTTTGCTCTCACTGTGTTCGAACCGAGGACTCCAAGCTCCGTGTCGTAAATGTATGTTTTTTAAATTTTTTTCATTAAATTTTTATTAAGTGAATTTTTTATAAATTTTAAATTTTTTTCATTAAAATCGGATAGTAAATAAAAAAGTTAAATATGGCGACCGTAACGAAATTTGCAACGGTGACGTCATTATCCAAGATGACATATTCCATGATGACGTCAGAGGCATATCATAGGCTGTCGACATGGATGCTAAAGTCTACATATGAACATTTCTAGCCGCCGGGATTTCTAAGGACTAAAAACGGGAAATTTTCCCTCGAAATGGGAATTTTTCCCTCGAAAAGAAAAATTTTTAATTTGTGGAATTTTTTTCAAAAAAATTGAAATTTTGGCGGTTTTTGAGGAAGTTTGGGAAAATTTTGCCCAATTTTGCCATTTTTTGAGGGTCAAAGGTCAAATACAAACTTGTCTCGTTACGCGGTGTCCCGTTTCACTCATCCAAGATGGCCGCCGTGACGTCACAATGTAAACAATCTTCAATCCACACCCAGGACCCAGTTTCCGGAGCCCCTATTATATACTACTAATGTAAACATTTTGTAGTGCAACTATTTTTTATAAATAATTTTATTGCGTTTTATGTGTCCAAGTAAAGTTTTTTGAAATACACATAATGAACAAAGAAAAATAGAATCAGACAAAGGAAGCAAATCGAAATTATTATTACATAAAAACCTTTAATTAACAATTTAAACAATAAATAAATCAAATAAAAAAAATAGTTACATGTAAGACCACAATTATTTTCGTTCGGCAGTGCCTATATTTATTGATTTATTGTGTTAAGGCGATAGAATGTATTATTTTTATTTTTATTAAATTTGACATAAAGATGATAAAACGAACAATGTTAAGAATATAAATGTTTTAAAATTTCTTTACAAATTTTTTAAGTGGAAGTGGTTCCTTACGTTAATCCAAAAATATAAATTTTAAAAGAAGAATTTGAGCATACAAAATTTTTTGTTGGTCACATTTAATCAAATTATTTTATAACGAATGGCAAATAAAATGTCAGTTTGGAATTTTTCGCTGATTATAAAAAGTAAGTGTGCTAAAAAGGCAATATTAAGCAAGCTTGTTTAGCGAAATATGCAGTTTCACAAACGAAATTATTGGTTGAAAAAAATTGGATTAACAATGAAATAACGTTTAAAAAAATGAAAAAAATAGTATTTAAATGATTCTCAAATAAGGGTGGTAAATACAAACCTTTTTAATACATTAATACTTGGAACAGAACGACACTTGAACTTATACATTCTTTTATTACCAAAAATTGACTAATTTTAACGTAAATAAAAAACCAGATTTCCATTACCTTCAACAACTTTCAAAATTTGGCCTGAAAAATTCACACATTTTTTATCATGATAATTTAAAATCACGTGTAAATTAATCTAATGGCACAAGCCTGCAATAGACACACAATTTTTAACACGATTATTTGGAAAAAAAAGTTTGATCAAACGAAAGTTTTGGTTGATCAAATCTGATCTAACGATGATGTAACGATTGACATTAACAAAACTTTGTTTTTCAAAAGTGGGGGTGCTAACTACGCACGTTTTTAAACACGATTATTTGGAAAAATACGTTTGATCAAACAAAACTTTTGGTTGATCAAAACTGATCTAACGATGATCTAAAGATTGACATAAAGAAAGTTCCATTTTTTTATTCTTTCGCCGATTTGGTAAAGGGTGGGTGCTAACTACGCACTTTTTAAACATTAATAATTCGGAAAAAACCGGACTTGATCAAACGAAACTTTTTGTTGATCAAAATTGATCTAACGATGATCTAACGATTGACGTAAAAAAACTTTGTTTTTCAAAAGTGGGGGTGCTAACTTCGCACCGGTCCGAGCCGAGCGGACCTAAATGTGCGCTCGTGATGGCCGTTTATTCGCGATGCAGGGTCAACGACCCTCTTTGCCGCCCAGGCCCTGCGCCAGGGCTGCCAACGTTAGCAGTCCCGATACTCACTACTCGAACAGTCCGCATCTTCGGCTTGCATCTTCAAACTTTTTTTATTTTCTAAAAGTAGAAGGCAGATAAGGATGGACGTGTTAGATAAATAATGTTAACCAAACATTTGTTTGTTCTTTTTTTTTAATAAAAAAAAGGTTTTCGCACCTCTAGATATTCGCAACAAAAATTAATGTTTCGTTACAGTTATATAAAGTTAGTTCAATTGCATAAATAATATGTAGAATAGTTGGAAAAATATTGTAGTTCTAGCAACATTTTGCTGTTAATTTTATTTCGGCAGAGTGAGATTTCATACGTCTAGGTGATGGTAACTAAAATTCCAGTTTTGTTACTTTAGTTCAGTTACATTAATTAATAATATGCAGAATTGTTGTAAAACTACCTATTGTAGGTTTAGGAATAATTTTCTGTTAATTTTATTCGGGAATGGAAGGTTTTCTCACGTCTAGGGGATTGTAATTAAAATGGAAGGTTAGTAAGGATGAGCTAGCAACCTTTTAAATAATCTGAAATGGTAAAATTTTATGAATTCTCTATTTAGCGAGCGGCGAAATTCAGATGTGTTCGAAACTGTTCGGGTTCCTGACTCCAGGCAAGTCAGTTGAATCTTAAGCTGTTTTTCCAGCCACCCAACAAACGACGATGCACAACCAACTATACCTATGATGAGTCGTCTACCGATATTGAATTCCATATAACAGAGCTCCTGTGCATTTTCCTTGAAACACAGAAATGACTCTAGCGGTAAATAGGAGCTATACCACATCTGCCTCCTCTACATGTATTTCATATGTAACAAAAATGACTAATGTATTTTAGATAAAACATGTATACTCATACCTGCCAACTTTTTTAGTTTGGTCATCAAGAAAACTTTTAAATTGGGAAAAATGTATCGTAAATCAAATGCGGCAATTTTTTACATGCTTTATGTGCAATTATTTTCTGTTTTTCTATTCCATTTGGTTTCTGCTAATTTACTAATGACATGAAGGGCATATCGATGACCTAGAATGAAAACCTCATACAGTCAATATTGTAAATGTACTGGGAAACTAAACCTATCCAGAATGTGCCAATTTACACAGCACGCATATGAAAAGCAAAATGATCAAGTACAAAACAAAAGCAATAGTATTCACTAAACAAGATTACTTAAAGACATAACTTGCTATATCACATTTTTGTTACATATTTCAGTCATCTCCTGATTATCATCCTTGGTGCAATTTTAAGACTTTAAATGTGCTGCAGTTGCCTTATTTGCTTTACCTAACAAATATGAGGTAAACCTTTGTTCATTACAAACACAATTTTTGATTTCAACACAGAAATAGACTACAAAGTTTCAGATGACATGGAGGACCTAAATTGGGTTCTGTTTTTTTTTTTTTTTTTTACCATACTGAAAATGCGCTGACATTCTGAATTACTGTGGGGGATTAACAGAATTGATAGCATTATCTTTGACAGTCTGTTATACTTCAGGAAGCCATCTACTCCACGAACTCTTGATAATTCAGCCCACTTGACATCAACAGTGCCTTATTTTTCTAGAAGAGATGAAATGTCATCAACTTGAAGTGCCACAAATTGTTGCCGGACTTCATCCATGGCTGAATCTATTGTTTCATTGTCCTTCAAAGGAAAGATAAATGGATACTTTTCCACAAAAAACTTAACAGAGGAGAAATTGCAATTTCAAACTCATTTAGTCGAGCCACTTGTGCATGTTTCAGAACTTCACTCTTGAGGGGAAACTTGTTTACTATATAGTCGCATGGATTAACAAAATATTTCCGCACTGATGCAAAAAACAATAATTTTTCTTTTTTTTCTAGTTGAGACACTAAAGCTGAAGTTTCACTCCCAACAACTACTTCATCATCTTCTCTTTGATTTTTAATCAAATGGTACTTAAGCAGAAGAATATTACCACTTTTCACAACTTTTGGCTTTACAAATTTTGATAATAGATCTCTCAGTAACGTGGTGAGAATTTCTTAAAGAATTAGTATTTGTGGTGAAGCAGACTGAATTAAAACATTAAATTTGTCAAACATAGGTATCGTGTTTAGAAGGAACGTACAAAATGTACAATTTAGTTAAGAGGAAAGAAACAGAAATAATTTTTCCTCACGGCTCAAAGACAGATTCTGATTTTCCAAAACTGGAGCACTGCTACATCTATCATCCAATGCAATTCGTTTACTAGTAGATGGAAAAGGCCGATTCAAGGACAGGCGCAGGATCCAGGATCCGGCGGCCATCTTGGATGACGTCATCTAATCTGTATGCTAATCCATGCTAATCCATATGCTAATCTATGTTAATCTATGCTAATCCATGCCAATCTATGCTAATCCATGCCAATCTATGCTAATTCATGCCAATCTATGCCAATCCGTGTGCCAATCTATGCCAATCTATGCTAATTCGTATGCCAATATATGCTCATCTGTATGCCAATCTATGCTAATCCATATGGCAATCTATGCTAAAACATATGTTAATCCATGCTAATCCATCCGCCATTTTGTATTTCTAGAAATTTCAACCAACTTCGAATAGTGACGTCACCGTTGCACTTTTCGTCACGGCCGCCATCTTGGATTCGATTTTTTTTTAGAACTTCAACTTTTCGAAATTCGATGTTATCATCAGCCGCCATCTTGTTTCGTCTGCTGGTGGCCGCCATCTTGTTTCGTCTGCTGGTGGCCGCCATATTGTTTTCGTCTGCTGGTGGCCGCCATCTTGTTTTCGTCTGCTGGAGGCAGCCATCTTGTAACGTCATATAGTTCTGTTGGTCGCCACCAGGTAGCAGCAGGGATTATTTTATTTTTTTCTTTAACTAAAAGATTTTCAGTGCCGAGGCTGGGATTCGATCCATGGGATGTGAAAACGTCCAGGATGTAGAGGTTAGAAAGCAGGCACCTTACCAACCAGACCACGAGACCAGTTGGGATATAGTGGAATAAATAATCTATAGGTATATGCTACATACTGACGGCAAGTTTATGATAAATGGGAGGGGAGGGTGTTTTTGCCTTCCTTAATGCATACCTAAGGCGCCACATTTGAAATTAAAATTATTATACAGCCGCCATCTTTAATTCCAGCACAGACTACCAGATGGTGCCAAATTCAAAAATTAGTTGCCATAGGCGCCGCCATCTTGGTTCTCAAGTTAGCTGGTGGATGTCACTAGTATCGCGCGCCAAATTCAAAAATTAGTTGCCAGAGGCGCCGCCATCTTGGTTCTCAAGTTGGATTGTAGATGTCGCTAGTATCGCGCACTAAATTCAAAAATTATTTGCCAGAGGCGCCGCCATCTTGGTTCTCAAGTTGGCTGGCAGATGTCGCTAGTATCGCGCGCCAAATTCAATAATTAGTTGCCAGAGGCGCCGCCATCTTGGTTCTCAAGTTTGCTGGTAGATGTCGCTAGTATCGCGTGCCAAATTCAAAATTTAGTTGCCAGAGGCGCCGCCATCTTGGTTCTCAAGTTGGCTGGTAGATGGTGCCACCGTCACCATATTTCAGTTCATATAATCAATACCAGATGATGCCACCATAACCATCTTTAGTTCCTATTGTTGCTACCAGAGTGTGCTACCGTAGCCATCTTTAATTCTTAAAGTTACCGCCGGAGCGCACCACTGTCGCCATCTTTAATTCTTAAATTTACTGCCGGATGGCGCCAAATGTTATGTAGTCAGTCGAACAGGTCGGGAATGAGTCGAGACAAGTCTAGACAGTCGAGACAAGTCGGGGGACAAGACGAGACAAGTCGGTAGCCTGTATTCACCAAGTTCTCTGTTGCCTTCACAGCCTCCTGTGTATCTGACGAGTCCTAATTAATATACTTGTACACATCCTACCACTATGACTTCTACAAACTGACTGACCATACCTACTCCAAAAGGACATGTATATATATATATTACACCCACATACAAAAATTAATTTACCATCGCTGAAACAAATTTCCCAACATTAATTACAAGAAAAAAAAAGTCCGGTAAGATACTGTATTTCGTCTATAATTTAATAAATGATGATAGATTATTTATAAAATATTGGTGTTGTGTAGAGTCTCTCTCTCTTCTTCTCGTAGTGGCGGAAGACATCACGAAGGTAGTGTTAGAATTTATGTATTAAAGCAATCACTCTAGCTGAGGAGGTTAATAACTTATAGTCACAATTTTTTTAAAATACTCTGAATTTAAAACAATTCTTAATAAGAGGGACCATTAAATGGTTTGAAATTAAAGCAAACAACTTAAATGTTAAACACATATTTATTTAAATCTTATTACAAACAGCAAGGGATAAGAAAAATCACTGATTTAAAAGAATTAAATAATGAGTAATAAAAGTACATAATATTCACACACTACACATCATAGTGACAAAGTCAACATAACCTATTTACATAAACCAGAGACCCAATACCTACATATTAAGCATAACTACAAGTTACATAGAGTATAATATACTCTGAAATACATATTAAAGAGAAAATTGATATAAATAATATCATACTTTGCTCAATAGTTCCAGAAGTAATGAACGTACAGCTACACGAGCAATCTCAACAGTTCTTTCATCACTAGTGGTTTCTGTGGAACATACTTGAGTGGTGTCTTCACTGATCGGACCTAGATGACTGATATATCGGGTTCGACTCTTGCGAGATGTAGGAAGGCAAAGCTGACGCCGGAGTTTAGGCTGAACTGCTACTGATGTAGTAGGTGCTGGCGATGTGGGACTCATCTGGGTACAGCTAGATGATGTCTGAACTGACGAAGTCTGACCACATGCAGATGCTGGCGGTGACTGAATAGCTGGTTGGTTGAATGCATGTGCGAAAACCTCTTCAGCCGTTGCAGGGAGAACTGTATCGTCTCTCATCATATTCACACTACAATGTCCATAGCCCAGACAGTTGATAACTTCTAGAGGCGTATCTTGAGGTCCTGGGTTTAAAACCTGTTTCAAGTGAAACACAGCGTCACAACTCTCCGAAAAATGTTTTAAAACCCCGTCGATAGACTCACTATAATCAACAGTGCCTAGCCCAGGCGTTACACTGGAGTACCTATATCCTGTTCGGTTGAAAGTTATACATCTTGGTTAACTACTTCTGCTGTAGGTCCTTACACCACCACAGTTTCAGCTCGACTGCCATCGCACGAGTCGAGTGTCGTATTTAAAAATATATGTATCACTTTGATAAATATGTCTGTTATGCAATTCCATAGAGTAGAGCATTTATTAGAACAGTCCATTGTTAAAATTATTTTCAGTTGTATGTTATACTCTATGAGATGTTAATTGACAATTCACCCTCGTTCATACAGTTAGATGTTATATTCGCTCCTAGCATGAGATGCGATGTCCGTGCTGGTCTCCCCACAATTGATGGAGGTGAAAGTCTATCTGTAATTGATGTAGGAGGTGATTGACGAGATGCAATTGGCAGTAGTTCGACAGCATCGTTACTAACGATGGTTGGTGGTAACATTAGTTCACGAGCAGGATGATTTGAGGTTACGTCTCCAAAAACTTGACGTGATGACTCTATTGGTGAACGATCAAGCTCAGGGAATCGTCCCCACGGCTCTTCGCGTGACCACCGTCGCCCACGTAGTCTGCAGTACTCGATTTCAAACCAATTGTGTAGAAATGTTTCCTCATCCTCTGCTTCACTTGGTATGTCCTCTAAGGGTATGGTCCTTATACATTCACACGTATTCCACCACAAGCTGTTGAAATCAATGTCATGGCGCGAAGACATAATAACAACCGCACAAAGCTTCAAATTTCTTCTTAGCTTACAAATTTAACTGTGGGGAAAGAAGTGGTAGAGCCTACACAGTAGAAAGCTGCAGGATGTGTACCAATGATGGTTAACGTAGGTGGTGCTGTGAATAAACCCGTCACACTGTTCCTTCCAACTAATAACTGCCTCCGGATCGGTGTTGCGCCGCAACTCGCACCTTACTGAGGAATAGTCTGGTTCCAAGCTTATAGTTTCAGTCGCTGATGCAGCCTTAAGCGCTTCTAATGTTGTAGGGAATGTACTGTCAGGTCTTAGATAATGGACGACACAATCTACCTTGTTGCAGGATGTCTCGATGATGTCCAGAGCCTCCTCGTCACAATCACTGGTCCAGTGATGACCGAAGTTGCAGACCTCTAGTTGGAAGTATCCATCCTCGGTGATGTAGTTCACACGGCGGAATCCCGGCGTTACTTCCGCATACTTTGCAAACAGATCGAACGGCATTTGCTTGAATTTGTATCAGCAGCACTATACCCACTCGACTATGTGTTGACTGCTGTGTCTAGGGTGTTGACCTCAATTTATACCGTTAGGACCCCCCCCTCCAGTCTAGTCACATGTACCGTTGCTTCCGTTGTTGTCCCCACCGCCTTGCTGGCGGCCTCCAACATTCCAACGCGGTGATCAACCATCCAAGCCCTAAGCATGCTCGCATTGTGTCTTGAGATCGGACCTGGACATCTATTATTACTACACGCGTACAATTTATTTAATTCTTTCAATGATGGACAGTCATATTCTGCTTGTACATCTAATATTAGCACATGATGCTTACAATAGTTAGTTAGCCACCATTTCTGCTCTATTCCTACAACCAATACAGGTCTGGTCAGATGACTTGCCAATATGTTGGGTATGTAAGCATAAGGAAAGAGTCCGTGTTCCCACTGTAAACCATGAAAATTTCTAGTGAGCCAAGCACTTGTTTTTTGATGCTTCCTGGTGAGATATAGCCATTCAAATGGAGGTTGAAAGTTACGTGTTATTACATTTCCTTCTTCATCTGCAATGCTAAGTTCCTTGATAACAAACCCATACTGACTAGAGAAGCCTTGGAGGTTTACACATTTCGTCATGGTGGTCGAGACGAGACTAAGCCAATATCCTTTCTAGGACAGTATTTTAACAGTTTTGTCTCTTAGGTTATACGATACAAGTCTATCATGTAGTACAATCGCAAAGGCTTGAGTTAAAGAAGGGATGTTCCTTGAAGTTGTAACTTCAATTTTGCAATCTATTACATTTGAAGCAATCCTTTCATCCTGACGAGATACATCAAACATAAACAGATTGGCTCTGTCTTTGAAACTTTGAGAAGTCAAAAGCGGTGCACACTGCCATCCATAGAAACTCGACTGGAAGTTTGCATACATGTTATATGCAAGTAAGTAATATTCATTAGTGAAATTGTTTTCTAAATCAATGTAGGGGTAGCTTTCTGAGTTGAGGTATTCTTTACATCGCAGTGGTAAAATCTCGATTTATCAGCATTAATGGTGTTATGTCTAGCGGTTTGAAATGCTACGATTATATACCGTGGCTTCTCTGTGGAAAAACTCGATTTCCCATTCCAAGAAATTGTTTGAGCATGTGGTAAACTAGGATATGATTCTATGCTCCACGATCTAAAAGCTAGGTCGATATTTATTCCCTTCTCCACCAGTCGAAGAAGCCGTGTTCTTTGGGATGGTGAAACAGTGATCTGTGGAACAAGCCATTCGACGAAGCTATTTAGAGTTAGTGACACTTGTTGTGGTTGGACACTTACATCTACAATGGCATTAGTAAATGTATTTGCCAATACTATCACTAGCTCTTGCTTTGCATTTATGATAATATGCTTATAGTCTTCTGCGAATCCGAGCAGATGGTTTAGTGGCACACAAATCTCAAACTGTCCAGCTGCAGTAACAGGAAGGCTGTAGTTGTCTTCGAGACTCCACCCTGACATTTTACTAAGTCCATTTTTATCACTTGTGCGTGACAAGTAGTTTTTCACGGTAGATACAGTCCCCACATCTCGACACTCATCAATCTGAACACCATTCAGCTCATATGCTATCCGACTCATCATGTGCATTATTCCATTGTTTATAATTTTTGCATTATCCGGTGCTGTACCATCTGCCTTGGTGAAAGTGCTAGGTATGCGTAGAATGCTCTTGGAGATTAGTGTGTAGATATAAGCTTTTTTATTGAAATTCTTACCTCAGAGCTTGCTTCATAGGGACCATGTAGGAATGGCATATAAGAATGGTATTCACTTTTGGTAATGTCATCATCGTATTGTATCGGCTGTTCAATTTCTAAAATACTATCGGCCATTTTGATTAACTTTATACCCCAAATTCTTAAGTAAGCGTACGTTTACACGTGTTAGTCGCTTGAGGTCTCGTGATCTACTGACTCTAGGTTTCGTCACTCCCCTACCTTTATACAGATTAAAGTATTTCACACCCATATTTCCTCAGATGTAGACGTAAAGTGATTTGTTCGTTTCGAAAGTTAATTAGGTAACCGTCCTGGTCAACAACCCGCACAATCAGTTCCTGTATTCTCTTGACGGTGACTGGAGTATAAATGAGACTTTTTGGTAGTTCCGTTATTTTATATCCGGGTGGTACAAGTGGAGCAAACTCATGTAGCGTGCTGTTTATCTTTCCGTTGAGAAAACTGTTGCCGACGATATTGGTTGTAATACGTATGACATTCACTGGAGGATATTCACAGCCAGTGTTGATTCATGTACTATTCCTTCCTTGTAGATTCCAGCTTCAAAGCCAAGCATGCTTCGTAGAGTATCGTTAGCACGGAAATCTATTGCTACATCACTATACATTGCACACTGTAGTGTGTTGGGGTTGCCTCTTAATGTGAAGGAGATATCAGTAGGTAGCATTTGTTTCACATACATCTCAATGTCTGCAATTTCATAACTGCCTGTTGGTAGAACCAGTTCACATGGCTGCTCGTCGCCCTTTAGGAAATATCTAAATATATTGTTTGTTTCATGAACATTAGGAATGCTATTATAGCTGTGGAAGTCAACAAGAGCCATTTCCCACTCCCCTCCACTAAGTTCTAGGGGAGGAAAGTGTGTGGAACATAGTTCCGAACTGTTTCCTGTTAGTATTAACGTGATCGACATTTCAGGTTATACGATTAAGTCTCTCTACGTGGTGCAACTTTCCCTCGTTTTTGAACTGTGAGCCTAAACTCTTACTTGTGTTTCTTATATACAGAGAGCAGAAACTTTATGCATAAATGACCACAGTTCCATGAGTTTATTTTCTGCTGTCTAGTATATTTGTAGGTTATTTTAGATTGTTTCAAATATCGTAGCAGTTCTAATGGGGGAGGCAAATCTCCGAAACTATCGTAATATGTAACATTCAGTCCCCTATTGCTAAAGGAAACCCAATGACTTCCAGGCCCTTCCAAGGAATCTAAATTAATTATAGCACGTTCATTATGCCATGGTTTTCTTGGCAAGTTGTTCCTCATAAACACATTTCTAAAGTATGGAATTTTTAATTTTTTTATTGCTATCTTTAAGTCTACGTTGGTAAGAGGACGTTTAGGTAAGTTATTTATTATTATTGTTTCTTGTATCCCTTCTTCTTGCTTCTGGGTTCTCGCCTTCCCCCTCCTCCCATAACTGGGTAAGGCTCAAGAAGAGTCCGGACCCGTTTTTTGAATTGCGTGCTAGTGCCTGCATTGTAGCATTATGCTGAGCATTTTGACTTAGCAATTTCACCTGGTTCTTAGCGGTGTTAACAGACTTGGCTATACCTGCAGCTCCACCAATCAAACTACCTAGCGCAGCCAGCACTGGTAAAATAAAGGGCAACAGTTTACCCTTCTTTGTGTGGGCTTTCCTATTCTGTTTTTTCTTCATGGGTTTGTGCCTTATACCCGATCCGAGTTTACGTTTAACACGCATGGATTTATTTACACCCCAAGCCGCAACTTTCTCCCCAAATTTTGTCCCTGAATTCTTTGCAATTTGCGCAGCTGTTTCTGCTAATATACCATCGGATAGGTGCCTATCACTTGGATTATTGCTTTGTGAATAGCTAATATCATGCTGCTTGCAAGCTTTGTCGAGAGAATTTATGCCTGGGTCACCACGTGCTAGTCGTTTCGATAATTTCGTCCCTGGTCCACAGTATTGATATCCTGGCAGGTGTAGTTCAATTGGTAGCTTGTTAATAACAGAATTTATTAACCCTCCGCCTTTCTGTACCTTCCTTCTTGCTCGAGCCATAACAACGAACTGATAGTATTACTTATAAGTATGTCTGTTTTATAGGTTTCCACTTAGTGTCATGGAGCTCGTAGCACAGAGCGAGTCGTTACCAGTGCGCATCACTAATGATGATGAAGTCGATGCTTGTGACTCGCGACATGGGTCTTTATTACCCTCAACTGTTCGATGCATAATCGCAGGCCCATCCAACTGTGGAAAAACGTGTGTACTACTGAGTTTACTAGAGGAACCAAACGGTCTTCGGTTCGAAAACGTGTACCTATACTCGAAATCACTACAACAACCAAAGTACCAGCGACTGGCTACGATTCTACAATCGGTGGATGGACTGGAGTATTTTCCATTTAACGATAATACATATGTCGTGTCTCCTGACAATGCAAGGGCCAATTCGGTGATTATTTTCGACGATGTTGCGTGCGAGAAGCAAGGCATAATTAAAGCGTACTTTTCCATGGGCAGACATGCCAAGGTAGAGTGCATATACCTGTCAGACATATAGCCGTATACCCAAACATTTGCTCCGCGATAACGCGAATGTTATAGTACTTTTCCGCATGGACGAACTTAATTTACGTCACGCTTATGATGATCATGTAAACACAGACATGCTATTTCAGAAATTTAAAGAAATGTGCTCCTTATGCTGGAGCATTAAGCACGGATTTCTCGTCATTGCAAAGGATTTTCCTTTACAAAAAGGCAGGTATCGCCGCGGTTTCGACCACTTCATAGTTGTGCATCATTGAAGAATGAACTATAGTGTCTCCAAGTATGGTGGTGGGAGTCTTAAACATCAGTATGAGTCGTGTTTGATTCCTACATATGATGGACACTGTAGTGCGGGTAGTAAACGTTTGAAACGCGTGGCCACACCTAGAGATCCTGATGATGCTGTTAATAAAAACTATGTTGACTGTATTTCCGGATTGATTACTCATGCCTTAAGAACCATTTCGGATGAGTTGCAACGGTTTACTGGACTCAAATAGCTCACTCACTGACATGAGAAGTGTACAATTAGAGCTTACCAACTACTTGCATACTATGGAAATGAATAAGCAGCACTGGGTGGATCAACTGAATAAAAATCTTTCTGAAATGCTAAAAAAATTAAGTGACATGTTTACTTCGTTGTTTGAAAATAAGCTCTTTTCATTTGAAGGAAAGTTGAGTGAATCAATTTTGACTGGGGTTAAAGATATTCTAACATCAAACTTTGCAGTCAATAAGTGTAAGTAACACAGGCAACACTCAGAGGTTTACACAAATGGTTCGCACTATCGATAGTATGAAGAATGGTATCCATAAATTACTTTCTCTCATCAATACAGGTTCGAAGCCTGCTGCTCCTTAACCAATTGCTCTACCGAAACCTGCGACTCCTAAACCAATAGTTCCCCGTACTAGGCCTTAGACATCGTAGGATGTAAATCTGGGTACACAAGTGCGATCGATCTAACATTTATCGGTTCAGGTTAAGAGCTATATAAAACTTCAGTTATCTTGTTTGTCTTCAGGTATGTCGCTCGAGGCAGATAAGCTAGACCACGTTATTAAGAATGTACGTGCTAAATATTTATTAGCAAAACGGGCTCGCTTAGAGCGTAATGAAATCAATGAAGCTATTTTTCAACCAATTACTTCCCGACTTGAAAAGGTAGCACCTGCGCCCATTGTGAAACAAGAACCCTTACAATCTACTTTTAAAAACCCTCAACCTAAGGCTACATCTAGTAGCAGCAGCGATGATGATTTACCACTGAATCTATGGTATAGGAAACATCAGAATTCAGAACCTACTACATCAGATGAATCCAATACCGACGAAGCACAAACATATCTAAGTAATTTTAACCCTAGAGTAAATGATGTCATATATGGAGTATATCGTCGCAAAAACAGATGGTTTATAAGAAATTCAGAAATATTCTTTCTCCCCAAAAGTGAGGTGCGTGTGAATGATGAATTTGTTCGGGCTGCACCTGGCTTATACGAACTACTATTCACACGAGATCCATCTGTATACTCCGACATGGCCTTAAAACAGTATAGACATTTACTTGAAATCACGAATGGATATTTTAAAAATAATAATGCTTTTACTGGACAGTATAAGACATTGGAACATCCAAAATTCGGCATTATATATCACATGTTTGGAGGTATCGGACCGCAGCAGAAAGGGAGTGGACTAGTGCAAAAAACATTTGATTTGAAGCGCAAAAAGGATTATATTTACTGGAATGATCCAAATGAATTAGTTTCTCGACTTCGCTTGTTACTGGCTTCGCAATCAGCCAGACATACTGGTCACAATAACGAAATACTGACTATTCTGGAAGAACTGCGTGAAGCAGGTTACATATCATGAGTAAAGCCGGGATTGCCCGAGAGCTTCATGCTCCTGCAAGACGGAACTACAAACGTCGTAAGGTTATAGTGTATGGTCTTAATGATTTATTTCAGGCAGACCTTGTTGAGATGATTTCATATTCACGAATAAACAAGGGCTTCAAGTACATACTTACAGTCATCGATGTGTATAGCAAGTTTGCCTGGGATAGACCTGTACAATCAAAGAATGCATCTGATGTAACCAAGGCTATGGCAGACATTCTACGTGATGGGTGCATACCGTCACACCTACAGACAGATCTTGGCAAGGAATTTTACAATGCAGCCTTCAAGGCTTTGATGAAAAAGAATGCTATCAATCACTACTCCACATTTAGTAATGTTAAAGCTTCTGTAGTAGAAAGGTTTAACAGAACATTGCGCACTAGGATGTGGCGTCAGTTCACAGTTAATGGTAATTACAAATGGTTGGATCTTTTGTCGAAACTTATAAGTGAATATAATTCCACAGTGCATTCTACCACGAAAATGAAGCCTTAAGATGTAAAGGATGATCGTCTACTTGGGACTGTATTCACCAACACGAAGAAGAAAGATACACGCAAGCATAAAGCTAATGTTGGTGACATTGTGAGAATCTCCAAGCAGAAAGGTGTCTTTGAGAAAGGTTTCACGGCGAATTGGAGTTCTGAACTGTTCCGTGTGACACACGTTCGTGAATCGGAACCCAGGACCTACTACCTCGAAGACTTGGACCACAAGCCTATTCGTGGTGGCTTCTATGCTGAAGAGATCCAGCCTACGATATATCCGGACACATATTTGGTGGAAAAAGTTCTCAAATGAAGAAATGACCGGTCTTTTGTGAAATGGTGGGGTTTCCCGTCTGAACTTAATTCGTGGGTAGCAGATACAGAAATCGAGAAGCGCTAAAGGTGAATAACACCTCACTTACATTTTTTTTTCAAGTACTTAGGAATGATTATTGTTTATACATACATTGCATTATTTAAAGTATGATTATCGCACAGGAATTATCTCATGTCATTTATGAAGTTGGGCAGTCTAAATATATATTTGGCTATTCAGTTGTTCTAGCTCCTGTGGCGTACGTCTGTTTTGTCTGCTTCGAGAGAGAGGGGTGGGGGTGGTTTGGAATGTGTAACGGTTCGTTGAGGCTGTTGTTAACTTTCGGGAATGCATTGAAGGTTGAGTTCTAGGGCCTCACAGCATCGCTCCGCTAACGTGGTAGTCTGCTTCTAACCGCGCTCCTATCATCATCATGGCTTCCACCAGTGTTTGCGCGGAGAGTGTTTGCGATTGTAATTTAAACAGTGTTACGATGGACGATGTTCGGGAATTTGTAATGGAGGTAGTACGTCGCTACATAGGTATGGACTTTAATGATATACATTACCACCTTACATCCTCCGCCCTCAAAATTCTCGCTGAGTTCCCTGAGGAAGAGGAATTTATTACCTATTTATATCAGGCTGTTATGACCTGCATCGAGGCCGCAAAGGAAGCACAAGAGGCGAACGAATATGTGGATGAAGGAACGGACAGTGGTTTGGGGGATAGTGATGATAACAAATAATAATAAATTTGTGTGTACTACGACACCAAGGGTTGTTACAACCAGTCTGACATTCAGCATCCTAGAGACAACATCAGCACTACAGCCTTGCAGTCATACCTGTAGAACTAGCATCAGCCTTGCAGAGCTAGCACTCGGCAGCTCTCCATATCAACTATGCACAGCTTCACACATCAGTTATAGTGGTTACTGGCAAAAATGTCATTATTTCTCTGCAACATTCAGTGCCCCACATCACAAAAGGGGTATGTGGTTAAGCAACTTGCAGCAATGTTCATCGAGGACGGTGATGTATTGAGGACCTACAAATACATATTCAAACCGCCATGTGACTGGTCCGAACTAGACTGACATTCGCAAAGCGAGAATCGTAAACTGACTTATGAAGTGCATGGACTCTCGTGGAACGAAGGTGAAGTGAGCTTTGACCAAATCTCATCAGTGTTATGTGACATCGTCAACCCTGAAGAAGGAGATGTAGTGTACGTCCTAGGAGACAAACAAAAAAGTATCTTTAATGAACTGTGCAGTGCCAACATTGTTGATTTACAAAATGAAAGAAAATGTACTAGCTTCAACAAACTTTTAAAGACTTATGGAAACAGACTGGATAAATGTATAAAAATGTATGACAAATTCCATTGCGCCCATTGTAATGTTCAGCTACTTAAATTCTGGCTATTCGACCATCCATACTACTATGTATAATTGGGTCTCTGGTTTATGTAAAAAGGTTATGTTGACTTTGTCACTATGATGTGTAGTGTGCGAATATTATGTACTTTTATTACTCATTATTTAATTCTTTTAAATCAGTGATTTTTCTTATCCCTTGCTGTTTGTAATAAGATTTAAATAAATATGTGTTTAACATTTAAGTTGTTTGCTTTAATTTCAAACCATTTAATGGTCCCTCTTATTAAGAATTGTATTAAATTCAGAGTATTTAAAAAAATTGTGACTATAAGTTATTAACCTCCTCAGCTAGAGTGATTGCTTTAATACATAAATTCTAATACTACCTTCGAGATGTCTTCCGCCACTACGAAAAGAAGAGAGAGACTCTACACAAAACCAATATTTTATAAATACTCTTTCATCATTTATTAAATTATAGACGAAATACAGTATCTTACCGGACTTTTTTTTCTTGTAATTAATGTTGGGAAATTTGTTTCAGTGATGGTAAATTAATTTTTGTATGTGGGTGTAATATATATATACATGTCCTTTTGGAGTAGGTATGGTCAGTCTGTAGAAGTCATAGAGGTAGGATGTGTACGAGTATATTAATTAGGACTCGTCAGATACCCGGGTGGCTGTGAAGGCAACAGAGAACTTAGTGAATACAGGCTACCGACTTGTCTCGTCTTGTCCCCCGACTTGTCTCGACTGTCTAGACTTGTCTCGACTCGTTCCCGACCTGTCTCGAATGACTACATAACACTTGGCGCCATCCGGCTTAAAATTTAAGAATTAAAGATGGCGACGTGGTGCGCTCTGGCGGTAACTTTAAGAATTAAAGATGGCGACATTGGCACACTCTGGTAGCAACACTAGGAACTAAAGAGGGCGACAGTGGCATCATCTGGTATCGATTATATGAACTAAAATATGGCGACGGTGCCGCCATCTACCAGCCAACTTGAGAACCAAGATGACGGGGCCTCTGACAACTAATTTTTGAATTTGGCGCGCGATACTAGCGACATCTACCAGCCAACTTGAGAACCAAGATGGCGGCGACTCTGGCAACTAATTTTTGAATTTGGCGCACGATACTAGCGACATCTACCAGCCAACTTGAGAACCAAGATGGCGGCGCCTCTGGCAACTAATTTTTGAATTTGGCGCACGATATAAGCGACATCTACCAGCCAACTTGAGAACCAAGATGGCGGCGCCTATGGCAACTAATTTTTGAATTTGGCGCCATCTGGTATTCTGTGCTGGAATTAAATATGGCGGCTGTATAATAATTTTAATTTCAAATGTGGTGCCTTAGGTATGCATTAAGGAAGGCAAAAACACCCTCCTCCCCATTTATCATAAACTTGCCGTCAGTATGTAGCATATATAGATTACTTATTCCACTATATCCCAACTGGTCTCGTGGTCTGGTTGGTAAGGTGCCTGCTTTCTAACCTCGACATCCTGGACGTTTTCACGTCCCATGGATCGAATCCCAGCCTCGGCACTGAAAATCTTTAAGTTAAAGAAAAAAATAAAATAATCCCTGCTGCTACCTGGTGGCGACCAACAGAACTATATGACGTCACAAGATGTATGCCTCCAGCAGACGAAAACAAGATGGCGGCCACCAGCAGACGAAAACAATATGGCGGCCACCAGCAGACGAAACAAGATGGCGGCTGATGATTACATCGAATTTCGAAAAGTTGAAGTTCGAAAAAAAAATCGAATCCAAGATGGCGGCCGTGACCAAAAGTGCAATGGTGACGTCACGATTCGAAGTTGGTGGAAATTTCTAGGAATACAAAATGGCGGATGGATTAGCATGGATTAACATATGGATTAGCATTGATTGGCATATGGATTAGCATAGATTGACATACAGATTAGCATAGATTGGCATACGAATTAGCATAGATTGGCATACGGATTGGTTAGATTGCATGGATTAGCATGGATTAGCATATGGATTAGATGACGTCATCCAAGATGGCCGCCGGATCCTGGATCCTGCGCCTGTCCTTGAATCAGCCTTTTCCATCTACTTTTACTGCTACTTGACTCAGTGTCTGCAACCACGTCAGATACTCTCTTCCTATGTTATTCATTTCTCTTTGATGGAACAGGATCATCTGCAGGTTTCTGAATTTTAGGGATCTTGTATGACGACAGAGAAATGGCATTACTTGATTTCTTTGCTGCAGACACCGCTTGTTTAAAAAAACTAAGCAATGGTTCCCACTGATCCATCAATCTTTTCAAACTTCTGCCATCTCGTACAGCCATTCTTCAAAAAAATTTTTGTTTCTTTATTGTGCAACTGTTGAAATTTCTGCAGGCTCTCTTTTCGTTTAGCACTTTTCTCTAAAAAGTAAAAAATATCTATCAGAATGTCCTCTACTTTTAGTGGCAAACTTGCTACAGCCTTCTCTGCTGCCAAGTTTATTAGGTGACATGAACACCCAATAACTATTACTTTTTCATGATTTTCCTTCAGCAAAGCTGCAACACCATTCTTAGAACCGACCATATTCGGTGCATTGTCAGAACGAGACACAATTTCTTAGAGGTACATTTTTCATTTTCAGCTGTGAAAGCAACATATTGCCTATGTTCTTGCCAGTCGAATCACCGATTAACTTAGGCACTGAGAGAACCTTACTAACTATTCTACTCTCATCATTATCAAAAAACGTAACTACAATCGGGTACAGTTTTTCATCTGTATCATTACTTCCATCTGTGGCAATGGAAAATGCACTAACCTGCAAACATTTCACAACTTCAGAAGTTACATCACACGCCATTTCATTTAAGATACACGTTGCTTTGGTGCGACCACAAGCAAATTTCTTTGCTATTTCAGAGTTCGGGAGCATCTTTCGAAATAATGCACCAGCGTGGTCTGCTGCATTTAATGCAATATTATGTTAATTCAAAAACGAAACAAAGAGACATTCTACTTTCGTCACTTCCAACCCCGTGTGTGCAGTACTAGTGAAAAAGCTATCAATCTTCTTATTTTCTTCCTCAGAAAGCACGTTTTTCCTATGCTTAGGACACTTAACGTGTGTAGTTATGTCGGACCTACCTCCATGAGCAATACTAAAATCACACCGGCACACTGTGCAAAACACAAAAGTTTCTCCTTTTTGCGATTTAGAATACACGGGAATTCGTTGTTATACGCAGCACGGTAAGTCTGAACATATTTCTTGTTGGTTAGCTTACTCATGGTTCCCACCACGTAAATACACACGAAAAACGGTTGCGCAGCACTACATTGGAACTACGAACAATAGTCAGCCATTTTGGAATAATATAAGGAACAAGGAACAGACCAAGGAGGTAGGGCTGACGTCACAATTATTTTGGTCCGTTCCTCCGTTTAACGAAGCACTTTTTCGTTGCGGTAAGTGGAAAACAACCGCAGACCGTTCAGTCCAAACCATATACAAATAACTATCTCTTGTTTTGTTTTCATTCCGCCTTCCGTCGGTGCGTCGGTAACATGGCCGGTACAGTAAAAGTTGGAAGGTATACATGGCCGGTACAGTAAAAGTTGGAAGGTATACATGGCCGGTACAGTGAACGGTAATAAACCACCACGCAAAAATTAATCCGTAAGATATTATAGACGTCCGTAAAACCGTAAAATAGTATTAAAATCCGTAAAACTTATGGACAATCCTGTACGGTAAGATCAGCACTGTCACGTCTAGAAGAGAGGTGGAGTGGTAGTTTGTGCGTATGTTATAAAAGTCGTAATAAAAAATCCCTTTTTCACTTTTTATATTTGATTGGTTTCCATCGTATTATAAAAACTAAAAAAAAGTTTTAACATTTTATATGCCTCTTTGTAGAAGGACGGACGATACTTCTGTCACCCTTCTTATAAATGTATTACCAATATAGCTATGAAAACTTCTTATAACGAATAATCTAAAAGTGTAAACAAAATTTATGTATATTAATATATAATAATCAATAAATGGTGTTATAAATTTTCGGAAACTACACATACATATATTACACATGTTAAATTGAAGAAATGAAAGAAACTTTTGTAATGTTATCTTTAAAAGATTTGTGCAATGGGTGTGCATGACTTGATGTAAGTTTTTGGACATACGCCATTGCTAAGAACTTTTTCTGTTGAAGAAAAACTAATAAATAAAATAAATAAAAATAAAAATACTCAAAAAAAGATACAAAAAACACACAAAATTAAGCAAACAATTGCTGTTGTCAACAAGGATATGAACACCACAAAATATTCCGAAACAGGAATATGGTCGGCAAACAAAGAAAAAACAAAGAAAAATGTACTAAGAGAACGAAAAAATCCCCACAAATGATGACAACACAAAAATATTGAAACCCAAAATAATTCAGCACAACAGTTGAAGCGAGACAAAAAAAAAACATGACAAAACGAAAAAACAAACAAATACAATAGTTTTACCTAAACAGAAACGAGCGACGTTTCGGGAACTGCTATCTGCTCCCGTCCTCAGGCAGAGACGCACATGGTACGGAAACACAGGTGCACCTGTGTTTCCGTACCATGTGCGTCTCTGCCTGAGGACGGGAGCAGATAGCAGTTCCCGAAACGTCGCTTGTTTCTGTTTAGGTAAAACTATTGTATTTGTTTGTTTTTTCGTTTTGTCATGTTTTTTGTCTCGCTTCAACTGTTGTGCTGAATTATTTTGGGTTTCAATATTTTTGTGTTGTCATCATTTGTGGGGATTTTTTCGTTCTCTTAGTACATTTTTCTTTGTTTTTTCTTTGTTTGCCGACCATATTCCTGTTTCGGAATATTTTGTGGTGTTCATATCCTTGTTGACAACAGCAATTGTTTGCTTAATTTTGTGTGTTTTTTGTATCTTTTTTTGAGTATTTTTATTTTTATTTATTTATTTTATTTATTAGTTTTTCTTCAACAGAAAAAGTTCTTAGCAATGGCGTATGTCCAAAAACTTACATCAAGTCAACTTTTGTAATGTTTTAAATTATCCTTTTTATACTAATCGCTTTTATCAAATAAAGTGCATAACATATAACACAATTAGGTGTAAAATGTTTTATATTTTTAAAATAATTATTTAAAGGGATCTATAATCATTCTTGATCCCATATTGTAATGGTTCTAGGTACTGACAGCACCAGAGTAAACTCTGGAAGGATGGTGCTGGGGAAAGAGAAGGAGATAAGGGCAAGGTAGAGAAAAGTTCAATATCGTATTGAGCGGGATTCTAAATATCTGGTTTCACACACTTATCGGATAGGTATTGCTGTAGTATAGAGATACATAAGATGTAAGCAGACACTAGTCTCATTACTGTACCATTCATTAAACACTCATTTACGGTCTTTGACTCGGAACTGCACTTTACAGCTTCGTTCACTGGATGCTATTACTCTCTCTAGCTGCGAACAGGAGATCCCAGCGTACGCGACCCAAGTTCAGTACATCTTACTAATCGAGTATGCAACATACTGCACTCATTTTATCTGACACACTACTGATAACGGATGTCTAAAACGCGTCTCTGCAATTGTCAAACCTCTTCTCTTGCTCTCGATACTACCATAAATCTGCTCTCATCAGTAGAATAGGAAATGCGTGATGCCGACTGCCATCTTGGTTTGTGACGTCACGGTGGCCATTTTTGGTGTCAAATTTCCTTAAAATTCCTCAAAAATGACTCAAAATGTCTCTAAATTTCTAAACTGTCACTATTTCGAGAGAAAATTTCTAGTTTTGAGGAAAAATTTCCAATTTTATTTCTCAAAAATTCAAAAATTCGAAATTCGAAAACCTTTAAAAGACTTTTGCCTTAGAAAGAACCAAAATCACTAATAATGGCTTAAGAGTCCTATGAGCAATGCACTCAAAGCAACCGAGGTCACAACCTTGACCTTGAGGTTGACCATAAAATTTTATTCTTTAATTTTTGAACAAAAAATTCCGAAAAAATAAAAAAAAAAATAAAAAATAGTTTACTTCAAATGTTTAATTACTTAATCGATTTCGGTCCTCTGTTCGATTCACGTCAAGAGTAAAAATGTAATTTATCAATACAAATCTAAAAAAATAACTTATAAACATTTTTAAAAATATCTTACATAATACTCTCATCTTGAATTGTTACGTAACCGTTGCAATATTCGTTCCGGCCGCTATCTTGATAATCCGTAATTTTATGCTATAAAATAAGGAAAAATTTTAAAATTTATAAAAAATTAAATTAATAAAATGTTAATAAAAAATACTTTACCTTTAATTAATAAATAAACGTTGAACATATTGTTATGTTAACCATCTAAGATTCTAAAAACATTGCACTTTTCATTACGCCCACCATCTTGGTTCTGTATGACGTCATCGTTGCGCGTTTCATTACGGGCACCATCTTGGATTCTAGATCGTTGCAATTTTATTTACAGCTGCCATCTTGAAAATCCTTAACTTTTATGCTAGCATATCGGGAAAAAATTAAAAAAATTACAAAATAATAATAAAAATTTTAATACAAACACTCCGTCATTTTTGATTATGACATCACGGCCACCATTTTTAAAATCTGTAATTGTTATCAAAAAATTTTGAAAAAGAATAATATTAAAATAATCAATGAAATTTTAATACAATTTTAATTAAATACACACTCACATCATGAAGTCCTCAGCTCGAAGCCGGTGAAGGAAAATAAAAAAAAATGACGACAGATCCTTCCTCCACGAAAGCCACCGACAGATTAACCTCCCGGCCACTAATGCCGGGGTATATCTATCGTCATCTAGAATGACGAAACGTCCGCCATCTTGTTTTCATCTGCTGGAGACAACCATCTTGTTTTCGTATGCTAGAGTGCGCTACTGCCATATAAGTTTAATTTTTACCTGCTAGAGTGTAGTAATAATTTATTATTGCAGCGCCCACCATCTTGAAATTTGGATGCCATCTTGGAAATTCGTAATTATTTAGCAATAAATTCGGGAAAAATTCCAAAAAATCGTTTAAAATTTTTTTAATCTAATGATTGATTCGATCGGTTCCTGGACTTGGTTCGATACTATGCCGGGAATTAGTCATTTCGGCACATTTTTTTAATTTTTAATATAATTTTAAATTATTTTTGGAAATTTGAATTGCTTTACAATTTAGTTACAAAAGGGCGATTTACTCTTTGTTAGGCTGGTGTACTCTACGTAGTTAAACTTTGTGCCAGTAGACTGAAGCACCTTTCTCAGAGACCTATCTGATCTTTTGCAAATCTAAGACTTCGTTGGCAGCCCGTTTGACATTTCTCTCGCCTGCAGTCACGTCCCAGGCCTGTAACATTACTTCCCTTCATGACTAAAACTGCATACAACAGCTCTGGACGAGTTGTTACCATTTCTCAGAGACGAGCTGACCGTAGTCTTTCCCATTACGAATACGTCTTAGGTTCACTCCTCGAAAGTCACGGCTAGGAGGCCCGTTACCAGCCCGGTTGGGTTTACTGCCCCCCCCCCTTTTACACAACCTACAACCCCCCCCCCCCCTTACTCTACCTACAACCCCCCCCCCTTGATTCTAAGAATTTATCACAAGATCATTGCCCTGGCGTGAACCTCGCAAAGACAGTGGCCTACTCCGAGGACATTCTCCCTTGTCCTACAGAGCCCTCCACGACATCTAGCGGCAGAAACAGTAACTTCTTCTCTTGTGACCAGCGTGTGGAGCTGACCCCCGCGACACCTGTGGGCGATCTTGCTAACTCACCCCTTTATGACCCCTTTAGGCCACCAGAGCGCACCACCAGCTACGCCATAAGGTCCTATGCTTCCTCCTCGCGGCCTGTAATAGTCGATTGTATGTTGCTTTCTGTGCCTTCCGGTAGAGACCGCAGCAGTCGCCCTTTGGCGCAAACAACTGAAGTCGTGGCTACGACCACTTTGGGCAACTCCGGATATGTTCGGTCCAGATCCGAACCTTCCCCCTCTTTTTCCCTAGGGCCTACCGCGCGTTTTAATTAGGAGCTTTGTCCGCCACTGCGGCACTCAGTACTCTGACTTCGGCTGCTTACCGCGTCATCTTGGCATCCTTTGTGTTAAGAGGCTATTCGCGGCAACTGCGAAATCGTGTGAATAAGATATGTAGTCAGCTGCCTTAAGGGATGTGATCCCAGCTAAATTTCAATAGTAGCCAGTCAGTAGAAACAATTAGAACAAGACATGTCATAGTTTATATTTTATTAATTTTTTTTATTTTAAATGACGATTTCGGTCGCGTCATCCGCGCTATTCTCGGTGCGCGCCATTTGGATGTCGGCGCGAGACATCTCCTGAGCCCAGGAGCTACACCCTATTTGGTGAGTTACTTCGATCTTTTTCCTCCCCGAATTCCCGTTTGTTGGCCTTTTCGCGCCGACTGTGTTTGACTGTCTGGAAGCAGGTCTAATTCGTTTGGAATTTGGCTTGTGTTTCAGACAGGGTCCAACATTTGGGCGGCGAAATTGCACCCATCATGTTGTCCTGGACCTCCAGCTTCAAATTTCTTTAAGAAGAGCTTCCTCCCGGCCAGATGTTCAACTTGAAGCCCCGGGTGATATTTAACATATAACTTTCCCCTAGCGGCAACGAAACAAATTATTCTATGCAAACCAGAGAACAGTGACTTGATAACTTAATCCACGAGAATATGTAAACTAATCAGTGAAAGAATCTAATATGGTGGAATATTTCAATTTTTTGTTCTGTGATGATGTTTAATTAATATAATATAAATTGTTTTAAATAATTTTGGGCCGCCCTCCTTTTTGTTACTTACTAATATCTTTTATTGCGAAAACAATGCCAAAACAAAACCTATTTAAATAAACCAGGGAAACCTATAGACCAAGCTACTTATGTAGTGTTAATTTATTTATCATTTTCCTAAATCTATTTAACGATCCACTAGCTCCCAAGTTGCTTGTGTGCAGGGAGTCAAAATTTGTCTTGTTCACCACCTCGTGTCCCCTCTGGTAATAATTGTATTTTTCTCTATAATTTTGCCCAGCTGTTTCCTAGGATTTTTTATTTATTAAATCTAAGTAATAGGTATAATTTTAGGGCACGAGGTGCGTATCAATACTTACCGATAGGTACAAAATATGTTAATTGGAGTAAAATATTATCTATAATTTCAATAAATATGAGGGAAAGTCCTAAAAGCAGCTTTTGTTACTAGTCAACTAGACTCTAGTAGGTTGAAGATGACATATATTGAGTGACATCTTGGAAATTTTAAATTACCAAGATAGAAATTAGGGAATAATTCCAAAAATCATAAAAAAATCTCATTAGTATTCTAATTTATTCGATCGATATCCTTCCTCGGTTAGATACTTGGTCAATGCAAAACATTTTAATTTTAGGTAAAAAGTTTTATTTAATAAAATATAGTGGAATGCCTTAAAATAGGATTAAATTCATCAACTTCCAGCCTCCAGTAAGCAGATAATGACATATTGACCACCATCTTGGAAATAATAATATTTGACCTATAAATACGGAAAATATTCTAAAAATAGAAACAAATCGTCATTTAATGTAAGATTGACTCGCTTGAATTCCGACCTTGGTTTGATTCTCGACCAGTGATAAGAGTAACTAAAGATTAAAATAATTTTTTAAATTCTGTTTCCCAATATCTTTCGTGGAGTTTACTAATCATTCACTCTACGAAAAACGACTGTATACAAGATACCTGTCCAACGAAATAAATACGTTGTCGCTGTGCCTACCATGTAAGTCCAATTTTTTGATACTTGGAATACATTCCAACCAGGATTTGTTTAATTTTAGCCGTATAGAGCAAACATCTCCGAAAAAAAGTTATTTTTCAATGATACTTGTAAAACCTTTTTAAAAAGGCTATGTCCAATGTCAGGCGTTTAGACAAATAATATCCAAACAATGAGACCAATCATGTCCTGAGTACAGACTTAACTATCCACAGTCAATGAAAAGGAAACACATACTGAAGAACAACAAAAAAAAAGAATCACAATCGGAAGCACAATCAATCAGAAGGAAGCACAATTGGAAGCACTATCAAAAAAGGAAGCAAAATCGGATGTACTTTTGACAAAGAGGAAGCACAATCAACGAAAAGGAAGTACAATCGGAAGCACAATAACTAAAGGGAAGCACAATTGGGAGCAAAATCAATGAAAAGTATGCACAATCAACGAAAAGGAAGCACATTTAGAAGCACAATTAAAAAAAGGCAGCTGTATTACGAAAACTCAGTCTTAGTTAGAAATCAGATTACAAGAAATAAAACATAAAATTTTTGAGTTTTAAATTATTTATTTATTTTTTAATATTTTACACATGCAAGTTAACAAGTGATTATTGCATGTAGCCAGCTTACTTCGGTTATTTAAGTATGGAGGCTACTTCGTCAATGTGCAAGTAGTTTCCTCTACGAACCGATGATGCCACCAACAATCTCAGGCGATCAATCAATGTGTTAAGAACTTCCCATGAAAAAATAATCAATCTCTTCTGCTATCGTCATTTTTCTGGAATGTCTGTTATTAATATTTTTAAGATCACTATCGTCTCAGAGTTCATCATAAGCGTGATCAGAATTCTTTATTTTATCATGCTGTTTACATAGTTTCGGTCTCAAGGCTTCATCACAGCTTTCGATATTGCCAGCTTTAGGTGCTTCATCACAGTCTTCGGTTTTGTCACCAGCCTCAGAGTCACTATCACCATCATTATAGAAGTCAGTGTCTTCACCCAGATTACTGTAAGAATTCGAAATCGTTGACGATGAAGCTTCTTCATCGTCTTCAAGCTTCCTTTTTAAGAGTCCATAATTTTTACGAAGTACCTAAACCGGTTTGAATGTATTCTCACTTATCATGTTAAAGATACTTCCATTGAATTTTGTATTTTGTCCTTCAATTTAAGTTCTTTGTTCAGATCGGAAGAGTTATGAACATAATCTCGATCAATACACGGAAAACTATTTACGTAATGCCGAACACTCTTCTTTAGAAAATTAGCTCCATCGATCTCTTCTAGCTTTTAAGCAGGCTTGGCGTTACAAGTTCTGTCGTGTCTTTTTAAGCTCTCTCTTGCTTAAACTACTTGCTTAAACGAATGCAACTTATTATTTTGCGTAGTGTATTTTTAACACAGTCATTCTTCTCGTTTTGTTACTATTCTATCGCAAGATAAATTCCTTGCTGCAAAACTTACACCGGTGTCCTTTCGATACAGCGGCAGACATCGAACAGGGATCCGTATGTTACTGCATCTAATAGCAGATGATTACTAAGAGTTTTAAATTGGAACCATTACTCAATTAAATATTTTTTAAGTATTTAATCAGTGAGAGTTAATTTATCTCAAACAAGAAACAAGTTCCAAGTAGTTCCTATTCCCGCCAACAGATACGATTATGTGTTGGGTTGAGGTAAATATTTTTTAAGTGGGATGCGAGATGCTCACTTAGGGTCGCAAGAGAAGGAAGGCTTCGCTAGATACAAAGGAGAAGGAAGTTTGTCTTGCATGATAGTGCTTCTCATCTGTCTGAAAGCATATTGTTATTTGACTCAGTAATTGCTCTTTTTTTTAAAATCCACCTGATTTAAATATCGTAATATTGATTTAGTAAAAAAGCATTTCAGCAATTTATACAAAACACTGAATATTGCGTGGCTATTTTTTTTTCATGCAGAGATAGATTCCTCATAAATAATTAGAAGCACTAGGAGAATATTAGCAGAAGTCTAGACAGGAATAATAAAGAGCACACGAAAAATACCTTTAAAATATTGGCAGGAATAATCAGTAGCACATGGAGAAAACTAACGCGCGTTATTCCTTAATATCAGAGAATCACAGACAAAATAAAAATAAAAAAATAAAAAAAAAAGTTTTTGTACATTAAAAATTGGTTGTCTGTAAAGTCGGTTTACGGACGATAGTTTAACGTGACAACGTCATAACAAAACATTGATGAAATGATTGATCCAGAAGAAAAGGAAATATCATATTCGGTCTGAGACTGAGCCGTAATAGGTTTTTGCAACCAAACCATTTAGGCATTAAAAATATTATAATCTTTGAGGAAGAAATTTTTTTTGACGTGAAAACGTCTAATAAATCGATGAACGCCGGCTGCACGCACGAAAAAGTGTCCCATAGCGCACATTGTCCCGTTACGCTGTGTCCCGTTACGCTAATTGTACGCTTTCGCCGCATCTATCTGTCTTCCACTCGATTGGAACCATCGATTTGACTTTTTCGAGGCACATTAAACTTTAAACACTCCCATTCGTTTCCTACTTTTCCTATCATCGTCCTATCCTTAACAGAATAACACAGATTGGAAGAAGATAAATAGCTTACATGTATAAAAGTTATAGTTAAAATAATCTGTTCGTTTAAGTAATTAATAAACATATTTGAATTAATGAGTGCAAATAAAATTAAAAATATTATCAATTAAATTGTAGATTTCATTTCACTCCTTTGTATCCATACAAAATAGTGATAATTCAATTAAAGTGATTCAATTTTATTCATAAAAGTATGGAATCATTTCATGAATGTTTTGTTATGAAGTTGTCACGTTAAAATATCGTCCGTAAACCAACTTTAAAACCAACCAATTTTTTTTTTAAATTTTTCCATCTTTTGTATGATAAAATCTACCACTGCATACTTTTATGAATAAAATTGAATCATTTTTATTGAATTATCACTATTTTGTATTGATACAAAGAAGGAGTGAAATAAAATCTACAATTTAATAATTAATTCACTTTTATATGCATTCATTAAATCAAATATATTTATTACTTTTGAAGTGTCATGCGCGGCGTATTTATTTTTACATGTACAAAAAAAATTCCAGGCACAAGGATTTGATCCGTCAAACAATCGATTGGTAGTCAGCGTTGCTAACCGCACAGCCACGAGGCCATATTGGAGACACTTGTTTCAAATGTTATAAATTAATAATATTCCACGCACGATATTTCTTTGAATTTCTTTTAACTGGCGTATTCTCTGTTAAACTCGAAAAATTACTCGCTCGTAGGCTCATAACTATAATACGGTGTGTGATTTAGTTAATCAAATAATAATTCATGACAAATAATTACCAATGTCAAACAAAAGAGTGAAAAGTATCATACCAGCAATACATTTTTAGTTACACAGCTAAAACAATACTCATACAAAACTGTTTAAATATACTGATTTACACTTGTAATTAAAATAATACGTACTTGTAAGAACGCCATTTCCTTGCGAATATACTCCCGTGGCGCGGTGGACAACAATAACCTCGGTTTGCCACCACGTGCCGGCCGAGTTCTCTGTACCGTCCGCAACATACCAGAGAGATACCACGCATGCGTATAAGCACATCCGTAGTGGGACAACCATAGTGGGACATCCGTAGTGGGACAATTTTTCGTGCGTGCAGCCAGAGTTCATCGATTTATTAGACGTTGTCACGTCAAAAATGGGTGCGTGTACTTAGGTACGCACGTGAGAAGTTATACTTATTTGGCATCATTAAAAAATAGTTTTTAATTGCATGCAAAAATAGTGCGTGGAGTCCCTCCGCGCGGAAGAAGTGAAACTTCTTAATGTGGAAATGAAAATAGGAAGGGGTAGAAATTGATTTTTAGTGAAACCATATTGTATCAAATCAAACTAAAAAAAATTGGTTGTCTGTAAAGTCGGTTTACGGACGATAGTTTAACGTGACAACGTCATAACAAAACATTAATGAAATGATTGATCCAGAAGAAAAGGAAATATCATATTCGGCCTGAGACTGAGCCGTAATAGGTTTTTGCAACCAAACCATTTAGGCATTAAAAATATTATATTCTTTGATGAAGAATTTTTTTTTAAATTGTTCTATCTTTTGTATGATAAAATCTACCTCTGCATACTTTTATGAATAAAATTGAATCATTTTTATTGAATTATCACTATTTTGTATGGATACAAAGGAGTGAAATGAAATGTACAATTTAATTAATAAATGTACTTTTTTTTGCATTCATTATTCAAATATATTTATTACTTTTGAAATGTTACGTCCGCCGTATTTATTTTTAAAAGTACAAAAAAAACTGCGCACCTGCCGGGACTCGAACCGATAACCTTTTAATTAGTATATAGCGCCTCTGATCGCTCACCCACGAGGCCATATTCGGTAATCATTAGTTTCAGATGTTATATATACCTTTATAAAAATTTTGTTCACGATAGGGGAATAATATTATTTCGTTTTTATAACTCGATTTTATAACAAATACGCGTCCCAAATACACCAAACTTATTTATAATGTGTTACAATATTTTTTAAAACATTGTGCAAAAGATCCCGGTTGTAATTTGAATTATTATGTGTAACTGTAAAACACCATTGTTGGTTCAAAACGTATTTGAATATTCAACATTACTTTTAAATAACTGTACCGATTGTGCTGAAAATCGGTGGACAATCGTTAAATTACATAACATAAATAATTCAAACGACGAAAATATGATTGAAAAGTCAAATCGATGGTCGTCGTTCCAATCGAGTGGAAGAGAGATGCCACGCATGCGTAGGCCCTACAATGAGCATGAAGAGAGATGCCACGCATGCGTACAATGAGCAAATAGGACACATCCGTAGTGGGACATCCGTAGTGGGACACTTTTTCGTGCGTGCAGCCGGCGTTCATCGATTTATTATACGTTGTCACGTCAAAAAATAAAGGAAATAAATTTGTAACGATTCATAGATTGATTTTCAGAGAGAGAGAGAGAGAGAGAGAGAGAGAGAGAGAGAGAGAGAGAGACATATATTGATTGTCTATAAAACTGACTTTTTATGAGAGCAGATTTTCATGAAATAAATCATGAAATCATTCAACGATAAAAGCTGTTTATTTAAATAAGCAGACGGGTTCGCCCCAAGGAGAAAATTGACGCGGCGAGATCTCGTGAAAATAGAGAAATGACACACACTCACTATTTATGTGTCAATGAAACATGATTTTTTTTCTGCAATTTAAATTGTAATATACAAAAAGGGTATTGAAAATTGAAACAAATATGGCGACACTACAAACTGTCTTTTATTTTTTTCTTATGCTCTACTTAGTTCCTTACAATGGCAAAACTTTATGGCTTCTTATAATGATTATCTTGTATGTCATAAAATGAAGATTTATTTTCTTTCCTTGAGCCGATTTTGATGAAATAAAGCTTATATTTATTTTTCTGCTACGCTCAAGTTAACTTGAAAACCCCATTAAAATTCGTATAGTAGTTTTGTAGAACACCGTGTACAAACAGACAGTGCTTTCATATCCCCTCCATGGCAGCGTTAAACGTTTAACGCAACCTTGTTGGAAGTCACATTAGAAGTATAAATTCTAAATAAAAAACCGCTTCTGTCAGCTTGTGAACTTCTTTGTTGAGCAAGAACAGAGTCATACTACAAACCGAATAGTTTTTAATGTTTTTATTTTTTATGTTATTGTAATTATTTATCATTGTTTTTATTATTTTATTTTTATATTTTAATTTTTTGATAATAAGGAATACGTGAATTGGTTTTCTCCGTGTGCTACTGATTATTCCTGCCAATATTTTGATTGTATTCTTCGTGTGCTATTTATTCCTTCCAAAATTTTTGCTGATATTCTCCAAGAGCTTCTAGTTGTTTCTGAGGAATCGATCCCTGCAAAAAAAAAAATAATAATTAACGAGTCACGAAATTTTATTTAGTTTCGTATAAATTACTGAATTTTTTTTTTTTTTACTAAATCAAAACTTTAAATCAGGGGGAATTCAAAATAAATTACTCAGTCAAATAATAATATACTTTGAGACAAATGAGAATCACTATCATGAAAGACAAAATTCCTTCTCCTTGATATCTAGCGAAGCCTTCTTTCTCTTGTGAACGTCAGTGAGCATCGCGCATCCCGCATAAAAAATGATATTTACCTCAACACAACTGATGCTCTATCTGTTGGCAGCAATAAGAACTACATGAAACAAATTTCTTCTATGAGATAAATTAATTCTCATTGATGAAATATTAAAAAAATTATATTCATGTAATGGTTCCAATTTAAAACTCTCAGTAAACATCTGCATCTAAGTCCCGACAGTTTCAAGAACAAGGCTCCGTTAATAATATTTGACTTTTCCCAACAGGACGATCTAATAAATTTAAACATCACTGACTGTAGGATTGAGATATCGACGAGTGGAAGTGTTACACCAAACACCTATGCTTTTTGTCTGATACTTCACGGTTGTCTTGCATCGTACAATTGCCTAGACAAGATTGTGAGAATTCTTACATAAATACTGTTTCATTAGCGATATTAATTATGTTACGACTGAGCATTGCTAGCGACAAGATGTACTGCAATCTGCAAGTTTTCCAGAGCCAAAATGTATTCGTGCTCAAGGAGATTGGTTTTACCTACGACTACGAGGATGACAGCAGAACTCGAACCCGCACCTTCTGACCTCCGTATCCCTGTAAATTATTAGACGAAAAAAGTAAAAGCTCAAACGAATGGCTGTGCAAAAACTACCATGGCCTGGAGCAGGACGAAGGTAAAATGCAATACCACAAAACTCTCTAGACTATTTTCAACTGCAGAATCCACGTAGCATCATTTATGTTGTCGGACCTGAGCAGAAGAAATAGCTGAGAAAGTTGTGTGAAGCACCAGTTGAAATTGTAGACCTGCAGACCGACTACGGATGTCTCCTTTGCAAGCTTAGTGTGATTTATAGCGTGCAGCTACACGACAAGTTTGAACGAGTTTGTGCCTGTATAAACTCGCAGCTAATGCGGAAATGGCACTCGCAGTGTGTATATATATAAACCGTGCAAGCGTATGTGCCTTAAATTGTCGTTTTACCTGCAAGAAGAGGTTTTCGTTCCATCTTGCTAACGTGTACGTGAGTGTAAGACCTAGCTTCAGCAGTGTCGAGTTTAGCTATTGGGATGCCGGGTATCTGCGCACATATATGGAAACCTGTGATTGAGGCGCTCAGTACTGGCGTTTTTCACACTTTCCTGTGTCCTACGAATCGACTCAACAGCTACTAGATTGCTGCGAACCTGAAAAATGTGTCGTCTATCACACGAGACCGAACACGATCCTTCCAGCCAGCATCTACGAGGTATTCGCCTCGTATACACGTGCAACAACAATCATGAGCGTGGTGCAACATGTTGTGACCTGCGATGCATCTACGCAGACGTCCAAACGACTTGCGTCTCGTCGTAGTTCAGTCAGTGAACCTGTCCCAACTAGCACCTAGGCAAAGCCAATTCGCAGCCGTGATCACAGCCATAGTTGTCAAGGTCTCACCTAAGCCGAAGAAGATGTCCTTTCAAAAAAACTGTATTCCTGAGCCCGAGACCTGCGAACCAGTTGGAACCAGAATCAATGAACCAGTTGGAACCGGAGTCGACGAAACAGTACTCGGAGTCGACGACACAGTTCGTGCAACGTTAAAGAATTTGCTTATAAAAATGCTTAATGTTTTAACTTAATATGCATTTGTGTAAAAATTACACTTGTGTGTTTTTATTTCGAGAATTTTAAGGTACCTCAATATTAACCTAATATATAATTAATTTTTAAGTGAAGTCAATATTTTGACTGAGGTAGCATACCAGTAGGCCGTGGGTATATAAGTGAGATCCAGACAACAGAACCCTCAGTCCACCTCTGGCCGCGGTGCAGTGCGGATCGTCTTGTTTGACTAGTCTGGTGTAAAAGTCCGCTGTTCTTGAGAACTCCATAGCATCTTTAACATCGACCTGGATGGACTATCTACCATAGATACCAGGGACCGAGATGGCACCGGCGATGACAGCAGCGGTGCCAACGGCAGTGGAGAGATCAATGACAGTGGTGGCGGCAACCGCGGAGATCCCAACGTAACGGTACCATCAACTGCAGATATTTCGATACAATCTGTGATACCGGCATCGATTTTTTATGTTTCATGGGATGAAGTTTCGCCAGAAACTTCAGAGACTTCAATGGACGGTGGAATTTCATCGCGTCAGTGCAAATACAGCGGTACGTTATTCACTGCCACTTCAACTGCGCGCAGACATGAAAGGAGCAGATGCCCAAATAATGAACAAAGAATATTGTTTCAGTGAAACAATCGTAATAAACAATTTAGATCACATGATAACTTTAATAGGCATCTTTTTAAAATGCAGTAGGTCTCTGACATTCTCTCGGAAGACATATAAGTGCGGCAAATGCGACAAGGTTTTTTTCACTTTTTACAGTCTCGGTAGTCACATAAGATGTGCATAGGAATACATACAAGTGTTAGTATGCTTCCATACCATCAGGCATCATCATTTATTGGTTTGCCTGAGTCGAAAGTCAACATAAGAGCAGTTGTAAATTGCCTAAACTTGAAAGATCATTTTTTTTTAATGGAGTATTTTCGAAAGATTTTTCGAAGGAAATCATCAAAATCGTGTTGATAAGAGGTTTTATGCTTTGGAGAATAAGTACGACTTTGATAGCCTGTACTTTCCACCACCATTAATTCAGATAGATCTATTTGAGAAAAATAACCCTGAAGTTTCAGTTAATGTGTATGTGCTAAATAAGAATAATAAGGTGTGTCCGATTCGGGTAACTAAACGAGAAAGAAAATATCATTTCGATTTGTTGCTTGTGACAAATGAAAGCAATGCTGCAAACTAATATTTCATCAAAAGGTTTTCCCAACTTGTGAGACCACAGGTTACAAAACATCAGCATAATATTTGTGTGTGTAAGATGTGCTTTAAGTGTTTCACTAATCATCCTCGAAAATCGGGGCTAACAGCTATACAGTGTCTTGAACGACACAAAATTAAATGTAAAAATAAATCTTAATCAGAATTTGTTTGGGTAATATATATTTTTTTGAAAAAATCGTGTACTTATTTGTTTTTATGTTTTTAAAATAACTTGTGTATAATTTCTTGAACCTCTTACTTTTGTGGTAATTTTAATTAAAATATATTTTTTAGCATTGAGCAAGTATCGAAAACAATATGGCGGCCACTAGCAGACAAAAACAAGATGGCGGACATGATATCATACTTGCTTGCACTAAAGATACATTGGCATTAGAGTGGGAGATCAGTTGGACAGCAGCTTCAGTGGAGGAAAGGAAAAGTCGCCATTTTTATTTTTGCCCTCACTGGGTACGAACCAAGTATTCCATGATGTAAGTGCGTTTTTTAAATAATATATTATTACAATTTGGATTAATTAAATTTTTTTAAATTCAAAATTTTTTCCAATTTTTTTTATAATAATTATGGATTTTCAATATGGTGACCGTATAAAAAATTGCAATGGTGTTTTTTTATATGTTATTAAAATTTGATTAAATAATTTTTTTCCAAAATTTTCTGTTCTCATAATAAATACTTTCTTTAAGAGGCGACCGTAAAGAATACTGCATAGGTGAAATCATAATTCAAAATGTCAGAAAGTTCTAAAAACAAATTGGCGGAATTCAAAATGACGGAAAGTTCTAGAAAACAAACTGGCGGAATCAAAGATGGCAGAATTGAATATGGTGGATCCAAGAAAGCCACCAGGGTAAATTTCAAGGCCAAAGGTCAATGTCAGGGTCATACAGGATGGCCGCCGTGACGTTACAATCCAAGAAAGCGGTCAGCACCACGCCTGGGCCAACGGGAACTATTATATACAACTCATTACAAAATAGACGAACTCAGTGGGCTGACAATGACAAGACATTTGAAAAAAAATAACAGAAACACAGAGACAAACAGACGAATCCAACGATGTTACTAAACAGATAATCTTTGCAACAAACGATGACATTACAGTCAAACGCAGTAGGCATCCTAAGACAAAACAGTTGCGATGTTTCGTTAAATGAAATGTGCTCCCGTCATCAGGCACAAACAGTTTGTTTATCATTGTCATCCATTCTTCATGATTTTTCTGTGATATACAGTGTAAACTAACAATGGCGCATGTACGTGAATTTTTTCCAGTTAATTTCATGTACATTCAAAGAACGTTATACCCTATAATTTGTATGAGTAATTTACCTTACACATATGGTACTATGCCAAAGCATTTTAGTAGGTATTTTACAAACACATGTAGAATATATAACATGGTTTCATGGGAAATATATTGAAGCAATGTAGCAACACGTGTTCGGTAGCAAATACAAGAGTGTCAGGGCGCGTGGAATGACGCTAGCCTATAGCGTGTAGAGTTGTGTGAGCCGCGCGGCGTGCTAGGGCGACCTCGTTGCCCGCCGACCACGTCTGCCGCCTGCCGGAGGGACAGTCCCCGGAGAGTCTAGTCAGCGACCGCACCATGGAGGAACGAAGAGACACATCTCACGTCCCAAGTGTTCAAGCTCAAAGTGATGCAAGTGATAAAAAAAATATTAATCAGATATTTCCCTTCAAAAATATGACTTAGAAACTATCACAAGTGCAACGCACATTGATTTAGTTCTGCCCGAATTTTCCTTGTAGCTGAAAAGCGAGACGGTAAATCATTCTGGTGTTACTGTTCAGTTTTTTCTTTATTTTCCCGTGAATATTTTTTTTTACACTAAATAGCTTTGCCCCGTTACGTTTTATGTATTTATCACTCCAACAGCGAAAGGCTATTTGCCAACGGGACTGTCAAAATATGCTACTTGAGCCAAAACAAAACTTTACATTAAATACTTAAAGTTGTACGAAAAGCGTGTGACTGTTGGTGTACCACTTGTTGAGGGAGTAGTATGCTAAGATATTTGTGTTCCATAATTTTATGATTTTTTTCATTATTTTAAATAAACTCGTATTATAATATTAGTGTCATGTTTTAATTTTTTAAATTTTAATAAGAGTTTATTTAATGGTTTTTATCAATTTAAAGAACAACCACTATGTCAACCCTAGCATGAAGTAAGAGCATGCAATCTTGCTGTATACCGTTTTAAATTAATCGTTTTAGTGAAGCCATTAGTATGTTTTACTTTTTTTTCAATCACTAATAAATCAATATAAGATAGATTTCCAACACTCTTGCAGACCTTTTTTCAGGAATTTGAGAAATCCAAATCAGTAGTATGTAAATTAATGTCCTGCTGTTGTAGTCGGAGTGTGGATTGTAGATTGTCAGCCATCTTGTATTGTGACGTCACGGCGGGCATCTTAGATGACCTTGACCTACATAGATGACCTTGACCTACACCTTCAAAATTTGTCAAAAATTCCGAAAAGACTCCAAATTTGCCCAAGTATGCCAAAAATTCGCCGAAATCCGCAAAAAATATAGTTTTTTTGGGGGGGTGGGGGAAATCAAAAATTTTTTTTTAAAAATTTTAAATCATTACCTATTTCAAAGGAAAATATTCTCATTTTTTTAATGACAATTTCCCGATTTAGTTCTCAAAAATTCCAGAGGCTTGAAAATTCCCCTTGAGGCTATAAATCCTCATGGGCGAGCGGTCCTAAGCGCTGCCAAGGATATAACCTAGGTTTTAGACCATAATGATTTCATGGCTGCCATTATGAATTATGATGTAACCGTTGCAATTTATCGTTACGGTTACCATCTTGAAAATCCTTAATTTTTTATGCTAGAAAATCGGGAGGGGGGGGGGGGGAATAAAAAATATTATTACTAAATTTTAATAAAAACGTTTGCCATTTTTAAATATTACCATCAAATCCGCACACTTGGAATTTAATAATTATTTAGCTATGAATTCGGGAAATTTTTTAACTTAATAAAAACTATTTAAACACAATTATATTCATTTGAATTTAAAACACACATCATGGAGCTTGACATCCTCGTTCTAACTCGGTAAAAGCGAAAAAAATGGTGACAGATCTATCCTCCACGGAAGCCACCGACAGACTGACAACCCACCACGAATGCCAAGGTATATAATTATTATATCGTCAGTTTGTACGACGTCACGCCCGCCATCTTATTTTTATCTGCCGGAGGCCTCTATCTAGGATCCGACATATTTTTTCGTGTGAAAGTGGGCGTTATCGTCATGTTAGTTTCATTTTCACCCGCGAGAGTGCAGTAATTATTTATTTTCAGGGTGCTCAGCAACGTTTTGGCCATCTTGGCCACTCTCCAGGAAAACTGTACTTATTAAGCTACAAATTTGGGAAACAGTCCAAATTTCGTTTTTTAAAAAATCAGCAATTCATTCATTTATTGTTCGGTCGATTACATTGACTAGTTTGATCCTTGCTCGATCCAAAAATAAGAGTAATTTTAAGTATATAAGTCTTTTTTAATCAAATATGGTGGAAAGTCCTAAAATTAACTCAGGTTCTTAGTATACCAGCCTCTAGGTAGCTGATGATGACATATTAGCTGCCATCTTGAAAATACATATTATTTAACCTATAAATTAGGAAAACATTCCAAAAAATCATCTAACAAATAACTAATGTAGTAATTTATTCGATCTATTTATTACCTCGCTTTGATCCTTGATTAATGCAAAAAAATTGTAATTTAATATCACATCAATTTAACATAATAGTGACAGGTTAGAAAAAAACACATTTTTTACAAACAAATTTTTTACATACCTAATTTATACTCTACTACAGGAACACTACAAAAAGTTAGCTATAAATAATTACAATATTTAAAAAACTAATAAACTAAAAATATTAATAAAATTATAAAAATAAATATTTTTTTTTTAGCTTGGGCAAGAATTCCATTTTTTGCTGAACAGAACAGAAGTTCACAAACTAATAGAAACTTTTTTTTAATTTTTTAATTTTTTTCTTTTTTTTCTTTTTGTGTGATACAATTTTTACTTAATAAAACCTGCTTTAGTTTTCAAAGTTACGTTTATTTTGTCAATTACTGCTACTAAATTATTACTAACAATAGATTTAATCAGGTGGATCATAGAAAAAAATTATTATGGCTCAGTCTATTACTGTGCCTTGAGACAGCTGAGAAACACTACCATGCTAGACGAACGTCCTTCTCCTTGATGACTAGAGAAGCTCTTCTTCTCTTGCAATCATGAGTGAGCATCCAACATCCTACATAAAAAAAAAATAATATATACCTCAACACTATACGTGGCCATTATGTCACACTATTGGCTTACTGGAATCTGGTAGACTAGAAACCTAAGCTGCTTTTAGGAATTTCCTCCATATTTTTTTAAATAAGATATTTATTCGCTGCGATAAGTGTCATATTTGGTTTACGCGCATTGACAGTTTGAGACGGCATGAGTAAAACTGTATCTATAGCTGAAGTCCGTTTGTTTACTGCGGAACTACCTGCAGACCTTTCGACTTCTTAGTTTAGGTTGGAAACTCGCATGCGTACAAGCACAAAAAACAGATCTTCAACAATCGATTGCAATGACGCCTGGACATGAATCTAAACCTAAGACTGTGCTTGGTGCATTACAGGTAAATGATAACATATTCTATTTGGCTGAATCTGCATTTTGTAGGACGTGGAAAGACTACTATTATCTAAATACATTTAGTGAGTCAAAATACATTTGTACTTTTCTTGATGATATCAAGCATAATATAATAAATTAGCTTACAGATGAAGTAGCAAAGTACAGATATTTAAAATATATTTTGTGGTTGGACTGTGTATATGGCAAACTATTACCTTTCAAGGACAAATTGAAGAAGTGCGCATTCAATATAGTGAATACTCCCATTTACGATTCCGACGATGTGAAGCAGTCAGTTAAACATAGTATCAAGTAACTCTTTCGGGAAGAAAAAGACTATGTAGGAAAATGATTTGGCTGGTCTCTGTCTTAAGTAAATGGATTGGACCTAAGAATTAGTCAGTTCAAACCGATGCAGAACTAAATGCTTATAAGATTTATAATGTTTACAAGTGGTTCTGTAGTAGAGTATAAACTATGTGATTAATTGAATTTGTTAAAAAAGAGTTGTTTTTTGTCGTACCTATCCCTTGTATGTTAAATTGATGTTATATTTGGTTAAATTTCTTTATTTTTGTATTGACCAAGTGTTGAACCTAGGAAGGATATCGATCGAATAAATAACTACATTAATGAGTAATTTTTTGATGATTTTTGGAATGTTTTCTGAATTTATAGGTGAAATATTATTGACTTCTAGTATGGTGACCATTATGTCACACTATTGGCTTACTGGAATCTGGTAAACTAGAATCCTCAGCTGCTTTTAGGAATTTCCCCTATATTTTTTTTTAGATAAGATATTTTTTTACCTAAATTTACCATTTTGGAATGAGCATGGATCGAACCAAGCACTGTAATTGATTGAATCAGTTAATTAATTAATTGATGATTTTTTGATGAAATTTGAACTTTTTCCCGAATTTCTAGGTAAATAAAAACATATTCCCTAGATGGCGGAAGCCCAGGCAAAAAATAATGACTGCACTCTAGCGGTTGAAAATTAAAATAACATGACGGTAGTGCCCTCTATCAGACGAAAAAAAATGTCGGTTCCAAGATGGAGGCCTCCGGCAGACGATAATAAGATGGTGGGCGTGACGTCATACTAGCTGACGATATACTATATATACATTGGCATTCGTGGTGGGTTGTCACTAAATATTGTAGAAGAACAATATAGGAAAGTCGCCAAAAAAAAAAACGGGCGACACGTTGTGCAGCGCATTCTATTCGCATGTCCTGCTCCTACAGCGTAAGCGCATTTGGGACAATGTTATTTTAGCGATTTTTATTTCACGTTTTTTAAAAGTGTTCTTCAGTAGTTGTAATTTATTATGGCTGGAAAAATTTGTTCGATGTTTGGTTGCAACAATTACGATGTTGCTAACAGTTCGAAGTCGTGTTTTTATTTTTCCGAAGGACGAAACACTGTAAGTAACCCACTCCACTACTTCATAACCATGATAACCTTTACAATATGGTTTAAAAATTTTCACTTATTGATAGGTATACCAAATATTTTTATACTGTTCGGATTAGTTACTGAATAATCTTCTTAATATTTCTCAAGGTGCAAACAGTGGGTGTTGAAATGCAAGCGAAGTGACTTGGATGTTGTGCTCAGAAAAAAAGGACCTGGTCATTTTAAATCCAGACGCATTTGCTCTGGCCATTTCAAGAAAGAGGATTTCCGTAACCCTAACCTGCCATCACAAGAGTAAGAAAAAATATATTGTTACGAACGTTAGTGGGGCCGCGCCACGCGCAGGTGCAGAGCTAGCTGAGCTGGCAGCTGCTGTAACATGAGATGTGCCGTGCGCACCTGGGTCACCGCTTTATCTCCCTCCAGCCCTCCGCTCCCCCCGCGCGGCGCTGTTAGTTTGACATCTGAAACCTGCCAGGTGCGGAGTTACGCGAGCCGCCGACACGTGTTTTCGAGAAATTTCTGCCGTCGGGATGGCTCGCGATGATGCGACTGGCCCCGGCCGCTCTCGAGAGTTCTGGAATTGCGCCGGGGCCTATATATAGGCCCGAGGACGTCAGTGGAGAGTCAGTTGAGTGCGGAGTGTTTAGTCGGGAGTTCTCCCGCGGCGGAGTTTCCGGGCGATAGTGCCGCGGGTGCGGTAGAGTGGCGAAGTCCTTGGACGAAGGTTCCAGGGCAGGGAGTGAGTGAGTTCAGTGGAGTCGGGAGTTTTCCCGCGGTGGAGCTTCCGAGCGATAGAGTCGCGGGCGCGGCGGTGTCCCGAGCGAAGTTGCGAGCGAGTAGTCGAGCGGATCCTCGGCGAAGGGGAACTGTGTCGGCGGCGGTGGAGTGTGGCGACGGAGTCCCACGGTGGAGACCCACGAGGGGTGCTGCGGCGAGAGTTGCCCCAGAGGTGCGGCCCAGCGAGGTGCGTCGAACGAGTGACTGGGGAATAGAACTTTCTTTAAGTGTAATTAATTATTTGCCATTTTAGAAGATTTTTTGAAGTGACATAAATTGTGGCAATAAATAAAACTGTGTAGTGTAATAAAATATTTAATTGGGCTATCATTTACGAACCTGCGGTAAATCGTAACAATATATTAATTTTTAAATATTTGAACATTTGGTTAGGTTTGTTACATTTACAGTATATACTGTAGTTTATCTGAATGGTTGGTTAGGTTAGGCTGGGTACAACACAAATCCTATAAATTGGGTTACTTTTGGAAAGGGAGGCTCCTGACGAAATAAAAAAAAGGAAAGGAAACTACGTTCCTTGCATTCTAGACACGTACCTGAGTTTACCCTTAAAAGGGCGTTTTCAAATATCTAATAGTTTGGGATAAATCACACTTCATATCTTCCAGTTTAAAATACCTGTGCTTTCATGCAGCAGTCACCATTGTTATAGATATTACAGATGCTGCATCAACAAGCATAGGCGGATTTAGGGAGGGGTGTTACGTGCCTCCCCACCCCCCAGAACCTTAAAAATTTGCAAGGAATTTAATACAGTCCCGCTAAAATTACGTTCATTTCGACCCATGTGCACCCGCCGCCCCCCCCCCCCTCCTGAAACCCTCCCAGAAAAATACCCTGGATCTGCCACTGTCAACAAGGCTCATTAAGTCTTTAATTTTCTCTGTTATATCTGGGGGAAGGGCGGTGAAAAGTACATAGAGGTAGACACAGCTGTTGCACAGTTTCGCTGCCCTAGACGGTTGCCCGGTCCCCTGTATAAAATCTTACATTATGGAGCTGCAAACTAAATAAATAAAAGTATATGCTTTCATAAATGATCCTAATTGTTTTAGACTACAAAAAATAGCATCTCTCTGTGCTAATTCTGAAATTTAAAATTTTCTTAACTTTTTACTTCCTTGCATTCTTACCTTGGCTAAATCTGCAAACTCCAAAGGTAATTTATGTTCCCATAAGGGGTGCTGCCAAGATAGCTACTTTTTAAACTACCCTGTGGTCTACGATAATTTATTTATACAATATTAGGTTTTACACTTGAGACATTCAGTCCAAACTCAGCTCTTATGACTAGGCTACTAGCAGACACAGGTACCTAACTCAAATCCTGTAGGTCAAACAGAGTTACAAGTGGAACATGAGAGTAAACAATGTTCAATTTTTTAATGTTAAAAATGGTAAGAGATAAGGGTTTGTCAGATTGTTTTAAGCAATTCCCTTCCCATTGTTTTAACTATATAGAAACTCTATGGAAATTAAAACAAACGAGATAACCAAAACGTTTAAAGAAAGATATTATGATTACATTTCTACAACATTGTGCTCTTATAATTTTTTTGTTGCAATGTAAACCAATTTTAAAAAACATTTTAAAGATATTTTATGTTTTTTTAAGTAGATACTTGTTTGAAAAAAAATTCAAAAACTTTTAAAAATGGTATTTTTTTAGTTCCTCTCATTCTATTTAATGACTTATCTGTACGTAACTGCTATATTTCAAGAGTTCATCAGTATTTACTTATTTCAACAGTTGTGAAAACTTTGTTTGCTTCATAAAAAAAAACTACATTTATTATACTGTAAATTTTTTTGAACAGTTTCTTTCATTGTATTAGCTACATTTAAAATACTTTTATTTTTGTAGATGGTTAGGTAAAACTAGCGATATTGAGAATTCTCACTTTTGTTTTTGGAACAAATATCTCTTAATTTTTTTTGTATATTTTTAATTTTTTTTCCTTCCTTAGGAAATTACCTGTTTTTAATATTTTCGCGGAATATTTACGAAGTAAACCATATAGTGTATAGGTATTTAATTGTAAAATGCTGTCTCATCTGTGTCCTTTTGTTTGTTTGTTTTGTTTGAAATGACATCATTTTTCAGATCTTATAGTCAATAAATCTTTGTAGATTGTAAAAAACGTGTTCTGGTTATGAAACACTGTTTTAATACAAATACAAGGATGGTAAATTCATTTCGCGATGACAACAAGTTTTCAAAAGACGAAAGAAAAAATTTGCCGAAATCGCCCATTATAATACACGGAAATTTGAATTTCGCGGGCGTTCTGCAGGACAAGCCGCTAGGATCGCTGCAGTCATGTGTCGCCAGCGCTCGCCATGTTAAATGGCCTGAGTTTCCTATATTGTTCTTCTACAATATTTGTTGTCAGTCTGTTGGAGGCTACCGTGGAGGTTGGATCAGTCACAATTTTTTTCGCTCTTGCCGAGTTAGAACCGAGGATTTCGAGCTCCATGACGTGTGTTTTAAATTAAAATATATATAATTGTGTTTAAATAATTTTTATTAAATTAAAAATTTTCCCGAATTCATAGCAAAATAATTATTAATTTCTAAGTTGGCGGATTTTATGTTAATATTTTTTAAAAATGGCAACCATTTTTTTATTAAAATTAAGTAATTTATTTTTATTTTTTTATTTGGTTCCTATTCTCCAGCATAAAAATTTAAGTATTTTCAAGATGAACACCGTAACGATAATTGCAACGGTTACGTCATAATTCATCATGTCAGCCATGAAATCCTTACGATCTAGGTTATATCCTCGGCAGCGGTTAGGGCGGCTTGCCCATGAGGAATTTTAGCCTCATTGCGGAATTTTCAAGCCTCTGAAATTTTTGAGGACTAAAACGAGAATATTTCCCTAAAAATGGAAAATTTTCCATTTAAATAGGGAATTTTTTCGGAATTTAAACAAAAAGCAGAATTTTTTTTCCAAAAAAAAAAAACTGGAATTTTGGCGGTTTTTGGCGAATTTTTGGCAAACTTTGGCCAATTTGGAGTCTTTTAGTAATTTTTGGTAAATTTTGAAAGTTTAAGTAACACAACTAGGCCGCCGTGACGTCATAATCCAAGAGGGCGTACGACCATTCACAATCAAAACTCATACTTTTGCCACAGGAAATACATTTACATTCTACTCAAAACTTCATTGATTTATGAATAAAATACAAAAAAAATGTCAACACATGCAAAGGCTACATAAAAATGATACATTGAAAACCGTATAGGCTACCTCACGATTAAATGCTCTTAGTTCTTGCTGGGGTTGACATAAAAATTGGCCAGTAAATTTGGAAAAATTATTATATAAATGTGTATTAAATTTATATAACATTTTATAAAAATATAAAAAGAGTTTTTATAATTAATTTATTTAAATTTTAACCTTAAAGCAATATTATGGAAATAAATTAAAAAGATGTATCGTAGTTTCGTAAAACCACAGTTTTTCGACACTTCCGTGGGTAGTTCTTAAGCCTATGATGGTGACGTTCCCATATAAAAGCGAGTGAAAAAGGAAAACAATAGTATCGAAATAGGATTGCAAGGCAACAACCACTACACTTGAATACCAGATACACCTTGATATAATTTTTTCTACTTGTATCTGCAAATGTTGGCCTCTACTATGGCTAATAATACCTGTAGTTAAGTGGAACTGTTTAACAGTATTCCGGCAGACAGATTTGCAAGTGTGTGCTATAGTTATTACTGGTATGATCATGTAGAAATAAGTTAAATATTCAGCAAATATAATTGTTTGGAAAAAGGATATAGTGGAATTTATATACTGATAAAATATATGTTTACAGCCGTCTACCAATTTGTGCGGACTACAACACACATAGGTACATATAACGACACATAAAATAAATATTTTTTTATTTATTTGGTTAATCAATAAAATAAATTTTGTGCAATGTCATTAATAATAAATAAATAAATTCAAACCAGGGCCTTTTACGATAATGCAAATATATATTTATATATATATATATATATATATATATATATATATATATATATATATCGTGAGCACAAGAATTTAACAACAGTCTGTACAGATATTTTAGTTTCAGGGGAGAAACATTTATAACACAACACTTTATAATATCCACTGATTCAAATAAATTCAGCTACTTAATGTCAGTGGCAGAAACTCTGTTACCTAGTGGTACCACTAGGTAAGAGAGTCAGTTCGTTCAATATATGAATTTACCGTTATATAATTCCCTTGTATAAATTACTTAGTTTTTAACTTGGCTTTAAATTCCGATTGTAATGCAGTTGAATTCAGTTCAGTTAATAAAACTTTTTTTTATTTGCGTTCTTGACGTTTATTAGCGGTCCATATGTTAAGCTGAACTGAGTGTATGTGGGTAATGGAGACTAACGAGGTAAACTATCCTCGCACATATCACCTCTAATTACAACGCTTCCTATGACAGTTTCCCTACCCCACTAAATTAATACACTTAAATCTTTATAATAAGCGTCAATAAATGACTGGATGCTGCTAAAACCAGATTAATATCAGTGCTTCACGTTAGCATTTTCTTGCTACGGACCCCAAGCGTAGAAGAAGGATTTTCAGTTTTACTGTTGCTGATTGGCTGGCTCCTGCGCTGACCATTTTCGCCAGATGCACAGACCGCAAATAAGACGTCAACAATACCGTTAAAGGTGTGAAATGTCAATATTTTAAAATAAAGTAAATATAGATATTGTTTCTATAAAAAATAATTGTTATTAAGTTTGTTGGCATTGTCAGTCAATGGTCCATACACAGATCTGACAACTGGGATTAAGATGGACCACTCTGAGACATAGAGAAGACGAGATGCAGAAAGACTTAAGTTCATAGACACACTGTTACTCTGCAAAGCGAATGTTAGTAAGGCAGTAAAATTAAAAAATAAAAGTTAAATAAGCACATCTGTGCAAGACGTTTCGGCACAGTAAACAAAAACTTCTATACGAATTTTACTGCTGCTCACTGCTACTCTTGTTGGTGTAGGTATGCTTACTGCTGGCGCCAGTACTATTAATAGTACTTGTTGATTTATACATAGACCCTTCTGTTGTGTGTGTGTGTTGTAATGAAGATATACACAGGTTTTTACTATTTTTCAATATATATATATATATATATATATATATATACACACACACGAGGGTTATTTTTTTTTCAACCTCCGATCGGCTGTAATAAAAAAACGGGAATGAATTGGGAAATTATTTTAATCTCAAAAGAAACGTACATCTTTACTCTATTTTTCCACATAATCACCGTGAAGATTGAGGCATTTGTCGTACCGATGCACCAGCTTTCCAATACCCTCTGCATAAAATTATGCCTCCTGCCTATTCAGCCACGTTTTAACAGTGCCCTGCAGTGTGATTACAGTTTCATTTCTCCATGGCATTCCCATTAATTGATACCCTAATCGCTCGTACACGAATCGACACGTCTCGTAGTGTTTACCCCATGTCACCAACCATGTGGAGCGGCCAACTCACACCTCAGCTGAAGCTTGGTTATGGGAATGTCAACATGGCTGCAACGATAAACTGTACGGCAAAATGCGAGCTGCGTGGAGTCATCCGTTTCTTACAGGCAGAAGGGCACACTGTAGCAGAAATCCATCGCCGAATGAGTGTTGTGTACGGTGAAAACTTTATGAGCGATGGCGTTGTGCGAGAGTGGTGTCGGAAATTCCGCGAAGGCCGTATTGATGTTCATGAAGGTGGCCAAGGAAGGAAGTCGGTAGCAACAGATGAAACAGTTCAGAGAGTTGATGCAGTTGTTCGTGAGAGACGTCGATTCACGATTTCAGAACTGTCCGAACAATTTCCGCTCATTTCAAGGTCAGCCCTATACGCCATTGTTACAGACAATCTGGGATACAGGAAAATCTGTGCCCGATGGGTACCCAAGATGTTGACTGACATCAACAAGGAGTGGCGAATGGCATCAGCCTTGTCGTTTTTGCTGCGTTACACAGACGATGGTGAACACTTTTTGACTCAAATTGTGACAGGTGATTAAACATGGATTCATGTCGATAATGAAGAAACAAAACTTCAATCACAACAGTGGATGCACACCTATTCTCCAAACAAGCCGAAAAAGTTCAAATGGACATTCAGCACCAAGAAAAAGATGGCTACAGTGTTCTGGGATCACCAAGGTGTGCTACTGGTTGTTTTCATGGAGCCAGGGACAACAATCAATGCTGCTGCATACTGCGCGACACTACGACGGCTAAGACAGTCGATACGCAATGCGCGGAGAGGAATGCTGACGTCTGGTTTTGTCTTGCTTCATGACAACGCCCGACCGCATAGTGCCGCAGTAACACAACAACTCCTTGCAAGATTTCGATGGGAAGTGTTTGATCACCCTCCTTACAGTCCGGATTTGGCACCGAGTGACTATCACCTTTTCCCCACGTTGAAAAAGTGGCTTGGAGGACGACGCTTCAACACCAATGATGAATTGCAGAGCACTGTTAAAATGTGGCTGAATAGGCATGAGGCATCATTTTATGCAGAGGGTATTGGAAAGCTGGTGCAACGGTACGACAAATGCCTCAATCTGCACGGTGAATATGTGGGAAAATAGAGCAAAGATGTGCGTTTCTTTTGACATTAAAATAATTTCCCAATTCATTCCCGTTTTTTTTTATTACAGCCGATCGGAGGTTGAAAGAAAATAACCCTCGTATGTATATATATATATATATATATATATATATATATGTCAATTCACTGTTATGCTTATGTAGAGTGACCCATAGAAACATGTATAAATGTTATTTACCATAAAACACACACTCTTGGACACAGGTAGCTAGATAATATTTATCAACACATAGGGATATAATCCAGGTTTTTTTATTAAGAATAAAATGGCTATTCATCAGGGACAACTAACATAAGTGTAGAGATAGAATCAATATTAATATAATTAAATAAAAATCACAGAAAAACAATCCTAACGATACTGAACATGACTCGTGGATATGCGCTTATGTAAATTAAACATCAGGATTATACGTAGCACACATGAATCGTTCACAAAAGTTCGTTAGAATAAGTTCAGAAAATCAATCAAATAATGTTTTTACGGACGCTTTCTTACATAAAAGAAAGATGTTTGAAATCTTAGCACAATTAATTAGTATGATTACTTTTAACGTTTATATTTGGGTCGTATTTGCCTTGGCTTAACTCAGTTTATATGGTAGAGACACGAAACTAGTACTCCCATTTCAACTCTGGGTATCACAAAATAAAATAATAATTTAAATCTTGGAAATAACAATTCATGACGTAGTTCAGGATAATAGACAACTTTTACACGAAAACTAGTCAGTTTGTAGTCAAATCGGAGTGATTTACGACGAAATTACATACAGCTGGGTACCTATGTCTATGGGTGAAACAAAATGCAATATCTTTACTTACAGATATTTCACTCCTAATAACATATCCGTCAGAATATGCCCTTATAATCTTACACATTATTTATTTACACGTGTTTAAGCTCATCCTGAGTGTCGGATGGCATAATATAGCTAGCTATCTTTCAAATTTAAAATAGGCCTCGCGCCTTTGCGTCGGCATCAGACGTCTTCATACAACCAATTTTCTAATTAATTAAGACGTTCTAGACACCTCACCTTTAAAACACGGCCTCTCATTGGCCGAACTCAAAATCGGTTAACGTAATTTACAATAAGAATACCGTAAATGACACTTATCAATACAATTGAAAACACAGAAATGCGGTAAATTTAAAACGAAAATTTCCAACTATGAAAATTTCTTAAAGTAATACCTCGAATAAAATCATCGTTTATTCGTTAAGTTCATTATTCCTTAGAGGGGTATTACTCAATTGACTGTCCATATAAGTCCATTTCAGGTCATAGAGCATAGCTCTCGTAGATATACATAATTAATAAATATATATTTAAATAACTTTTGCGGGCAAACAATATACAAAAAAATATAAATATAAAATTTCATAATAATAATAACAATCAAAATAATAAGTTTTTATAAATAATAATATCATTTAAATAAATCATTACTTTCTGTGCATTCTGAAACTAGTAACAGCACAGAATGTTTACAACAATTGCGTGTGTTGCATGAAGTCAATCGATATTAGTGAGACTGTACGACGGAGAGGGATGACCCAGTGCTTAGACGCTGAACTTGCTTTCTAAAAAACACAGGTTCGATTTCATAATCCAACCATTCTGAATTCGATTTTCCATGGTTCCCCGAAAAAAACTTCAGTCGAGTAGAATTCAGAGATGGTTTCTTACTATAGGTCGAGGCCCTTGTAGCCTCACGTGTTAAACACTCGAGGGGAACAAGGAGTAGGAATGGAACAGAGTGTGGCGAAATGTCATCTAAAGGTGTTACAAATCTATGGTAACAACACATTTATTATCGCTTATACATGAATTTATTCATTACAACTTCATTAATGACAAAAATGTAAACAGTTGATATTTGCGGCGTGGCTCTGATCCAAAAGTCTGCGAACAGAAACGTTTAAGAATTATTGCCACGTGAGACACGTGAATGCAGCTTAACAAATTCACTTCACAATTGCCCGTGGTCTCATACTTGCCACCGCGCTTGGCGCTGGGTACATCGTCAAAACAAAAGCTAATTTACAAGCAATTAACGTACATAAATTTCCAGAGTGCAAATGAAAATATATAACAAGACCCCTCGACTTATGGAATATTATGCGACACACCTCTGTCAATGCGCAAGTTAGCATACATCAGCATAATCATTATTATCATTTAGCTAAAATGCTATTTATACACAACATGACTAATACAAAAAGGAACACTATACATGTTTTCACGAGGGTACGCAGACCTCTAATTATTAATATAACAGGTCGTCGAATTAGATTACTCTTGTCGACACGTATTTCTGCGGGCAAGTACTTATTCATCGATGCAGGGGTTACCATTGACTATCTCCCCAAACTATCGTAGCGGGAGAAATGCTCGTCGGTGTGGGGACTGGCATTATTCTTCACGTGTCGCTGCCGGGCTTCGCACCTAAGTGTTGTGTGTCCAGTCAGATGAAAAGTCTTTCATCGGGACTCACAAGCTCACACCACCGTCTCCAAGCCTTGCCTCCGTCACCACTGCCCCTCTTTTCACTCTAAGTTTTCTACCCACTCGGTCTATAGGTGTCTACGACGAAACAGTACTTTACCAAGTGGTAGCTTCTTCCGACGGGCAGCGTGACGGCAGGCTGGCGAGACGTGTTGACAGTGTAGCTTGCTTCGGCAGCAAAGGCCAGCAGGGCCTCCGGCTGGTGTCGCTGGTGGTCGCGACGAGTCTCCTCCCTCAGCGGAAAATGGGACCCCTTTTATACTCTGTGAACTGCTAGTAACGAACATGTCAGATTGTTCTCGGTCGGGGCAACCGGAACAGGCGCCTTCGGCGATGTCCGGTTGGCAGCCCGCCAAAACGAGCCTCCCCGAGGGCTCCCGAGCGGCTCCGAGCATCATGTGCGCAGCGCGCGAATACTTAGCTTGTGCTGGTTGCATCGGCGCGCGGTTAGGCGCCGCGCGACACATCTTGATGTGCGTATGCGGAGCACACGCAACACCCTTACAGTCCTGAACAGCCCTGATTGTTTGTAGTTTCCTCTGTAATGACTTTGCTGTCGACAAAACGTCCAGTCCAGTGGCTTGTCTTGGCTGGACTTAGCTTTTCTTCAGACTGCTCGAGGCAAAAGGGGGAGAAAGAGGCCCGGCGTCTTGTGCCTGCACTTGATAAAATGTCTTCTATGGTTAATATTTCAGGGTTTTTTTCTTTCTGATATGTAACATCTTAGCTCGGTAAACGGCATTTAATAGAAGTAATTTTGTATGGAACAGAAATGTGTATCCACGGTGCTGCCATATGTGGTGGATGACGGGAATAAAAGATTATAAAGCCAAAGGGACACTTTACAGTATTAACTGTTTAGTGAATATTAATAATATGGGCAGAATTTAATAAAAATTCCTTGTTGATAATCAGGTCAAAAACCATGGTATATTATTTTCTAAAGTCTTTTTCGCTTTTATTGAAGCCGTTTCATTATAGAGTTTAACATTTCACTCTGCAAATCAAATTTTTTGATAGTCGACGTAGCTGCTCCGGCAGCGAATTCTAACGGCGGTTGCGGAAACTAAAGTTGATTCGCTTTAAGACATGTATTTGAAAACACAATTTTCGTATATTTGTCACGCTCTGGCTTAATTAAAAGAACTGTACGTTAAAATTAGTGTTTGAATTTAATATCATAAGTTTATTTGTAATGTGAGAACACACAAATTTGTTCGTTGCCGAGGTTAGATGTTTACATATCACTGGCGAATAATGAAAGACTCACTCGCATTTTTAAAATACTTGTCATAGAAAGAAGTATAATATACGGTACTAGTACTCTTACTGGTAATGATGTGTCTGGTGTGTACTTGATTAAGAAAACACGTTGAGGTAGAACAGTTTCTCTCTGTACTAATACTTGTTGAATTTAGATCTATTACTGTTATAATTATAGTTGGGCGCCTTATATATCCTATACTTTTTTCACACCATTCACATATTTTATTATATTCTCAACCTATCTCAGTTTTATTTGTATTTATTAGCAATTTATGTCAGTTGTATCAATATTCTGGATTTTATCCCCTGGTTATCTTGATACGATCACCTTACAACACCATAAGTAAATCTGTACCAATAGAACAGAAGGTAAAGGTAAAGGTATATATATATGTATATATACTGTAGTAAAAAGGTCTTGATAGTTTGGGGCACAGGACACAAAACACATTTAATATGATAACACTACACTTACACATGCATATACGCTTACAATGACTTAAGAACTAAAGTATATACAATAACACAGACGTTGATGTAGTTTGCTTTGGATTGACAAAAACTTAAAATAAAAATATATGGTTGTTGTTTAGTGTGATTAGGGCAGACCAGGTGATGTTTAACTGGATCAAACTGACAGGATATACGGTGCGATAAATCATTTCAAAATATCTTTACTTGCGTTCGAAATTAATATAGGTCCAGAAAATGATTAACACAGCTTTAAATATTTCTTAATTTAGCTTTATGCAGTTGTATCACAATTAATTATTATAATGTACCACGGCTAGTTAGTTCAGGGAGAACGACGATTACTTGACAAACAGCCCTCTGGTATATTATTCCAACTTACGATGTCCTCGAAATGTTAATTAAAAATGCTATAACTGAATTAATTACAATTATCTTCGATATGTAGCACAGCTAGTAATGCAAAACAAAGTTACCACGATGTTACTTAATTGTTAGTGGTGTGGCCCCGGACCACATTTATACTATTTTTATATTTTTGCCTTTATTGGTTTTAGGGATTTATTTCCATTTTAAAGTACTGTTTTAATTTTGTAAAACTCAGTTGCTGTTTTTTTGTTTAATTATTTAATTATTGTGATTATTTCTTTTTTTTGTTATTCTTTGTTTGGTTTCGTTATAGTTTTGTTACTATTCAATATATCGATTGTGTTTCAATGGCCGGCTACTGGGAGCGATACTTCGCTTCGCCTATGACGTCATCAGTGCCTGAGTGCCGGCGGTGGCAATGTGAACTGTGGGCCGCGGGACTGTTGGACTGGGAGTCGCCGCGACTGGACGTGTGGAGGGACCACGCTGTGAGAAAAGAATAACTGCTTCAGTAGTATAGAAAAGGGGCCCCTGAAACAGGGTCCAGGGTGTGGTGTCGGTGGTGTTGTCGGCCATATTGGATAGACACGTCACGGCGGCCATCTTGGATGAATGTAACGTGACACAGAACAACGGGACAAGTTTGACCTTGACATTTCACCCTCAAAATTTGCCAAAATTGGGCAAAATTTGCCCAAAATTCCTCAAAAACCGCCAAAATTTCAATTTTTTTGAAAAAAATTCCGCCAAAAAATTTCAAAAAATTCCACAAATTAAAAATTTATCTTTTCGAGGTAAAAATTCCCGTTTCGAGGGAAAATTTCCCGTTTTTAGTCCTTAAAAATCCCGGCGGCTAGAAATGTCCATATGTAGACTTAAGCATCCATGTCGACAGCCTCCGATAAGCCTCTGACGTCATCATGGAATATGTCATCTTGGATAATGACGTCACCGTTGCAATTTTCGTTACGGTCGCCATCTTTAACTTTTTTATTTACTATCCGATTTTAATGGAAAAAAAATTAAAATTTATAAAAAAATTCACTTAATAAAAATTTAATAAAAAATATTTAAAAAAACAAACATTTACGACATGGAGCTCGGAGTCGTCGGTTCGAACCAGACGAGTGCAAAAAAATTAAAATGACGACCGATCCTTCCTCTGTGGTGGGTGCTGGCATACTGACTCCAACCACTTATTTCAAAGCATATATATCATCACCTAGTATGACGCCATGTCCGCCATCTTGTCTTCGATGCTGGAAGCCATCATCATTATATCGTCGGCTAGAGTGCGCTGATGACATGTTAGTTTAATTCGTATCCGCTAGAGTGCAATAATCAATTATTGCTGTGACACCCGCCATCTTGAAATTCGGCTGCCATCTTGAAAATCCGTAATTATTTAGCAAGAAATTCGGGAAAAGTTCCAAAATACATTAAATAAATCACTCATTAATTTACATATTGATTCGAGACATAATTCGATACCTGAACGATACAAATAATCTTAATTTTTATGTAAAAATACCTAAAAAATGACAGGTTTGAGAAAATAAAAACACCGCAAGATCTTTCACTCACATAATATTTATTACATAATTTCTATTCTACTACAGAATCACTTGCGAAAGCCAGCAATCTTATAAACATTTAACCCTGCATAGGCGTGAAATGACTAATTCTTAGCTCCAATCGGTTTATACAAAACAGAGTCCAACCAGATCCTTTAGAGACATAGTCCTCCTCATCTTGACAGAGTTTCTGGATACCTTGTTCAACAGTTTGCTTGACATCGTTATAACTGTAAATTACTGCAGCCGATGTCTTGAATGCACACTTCTTCACTTTGTCATCGAATGGATAATGCTTTCCATATATACAGTCCAGCCACAAGTTATATTTCAAAGGTCCGTTTGTTGCTACGTCATCAGTAAGCTGATTTATTATGTCCTGTCTGATATCATCAAGAAAATTACAAATGTCCTTCGACTCACTTAACGTACTTGGATAAAAGTAGTCTTTCAATGTTCCACGAAATGCAGACTGCGCCAAGTAGAAGCCATTATCGTTCACTTGTAATGCTCCAATCACAGTCTTAGGTTTATTTTCATGTTCAGATGCCACAGTAATCGGTTGCTGCACATCGGTTTTTTTACTTGTACGCTCACGAGTCACCAATCTAAACTCAGGAGTCGTAATTGCTGCAGGTAGTTCTGCAGTAGGCGCACGGACTTCACCTTAACAGTTTGTCGCATGTCGGGGCAAATTATCAATTCGAGTAAACCATTTATGACACTCGTCACAGCGAAACTTCATGCGAGAAGGATTCTTCGTACATTTACTCCTCTCATGTCTCCGTACATCATGTGGAAATGCAAACGTCATGTCGCAGTAGCCACAAGGATGCCTAGTTGAAGACAAACCCGAACCAGATGTCGCTGTTACTGCAACTGTACCATTTCCAGACATACTCTTATGCACATCAATGCACCGTTGTTGTATAGAAAAATTTACTTTCTGCCGCACTGCAGGACCTTTACATGTCTCCAAGTGATGCTTCAAATTAACATTTCCTGTAAATTGCTTGCGACACTTAATACAACCAAGCATTTTACGATAAGGGTTCTTGGCATTTTCTCTCTTCTCCTGTCGACGAGCATTACTGACGTTTGAGAAAATCTTGTCACAGTAACGACATCGATGTTCGTTAGTTGTTGACGATTCGCCATCCATTGAAGTCTCCATCGAGGGCGAAACAGCGTTCGTCGAGGGTTCCGGTACAGCCAGCACTACCGGCATTAAAGTCTCTTCTTTTGGTGGTATCACGTCTGTTAAAATCTCCACCAATGTTGACGTCGTCGTTGCCAACGGGATCTGCACCTTCTCCATCGTAGCTGTCGTCAAGGTTCCCGTAGTCGACGGTACAACCTTCATCGAGTTCGACGTTAAAGGCGGTAAAGATACCATCGAGGTCTCAAGAACAGCTAATTGACACGACTCATGCACCAGAAGAAACAAACTAAGCGATCCTTAAACCGCCGACGACAGTAACAAACTGAGCATCCTGCTGTCTAGGACTCGCTCATATACATGCACCGTATGGAATAATACGCTAGTCAAATCAAGAAACATCTACAATAATACTATAGTCAAAACAACATTAAAAATAGAAGGACCATCAACAAAAGTCAGCACATTTGAAAGCACCGTCAACGAAAAGGCAACACATTTGGAAGCACCGACAACGAAAAGGCAGCACATTAGGAAGCACCGACAACGAAAAGGCAGCACATTCGGAAGCACCGACAACGAAAAGGCAGCACATTCGGAAGCACCGACAACGAAAAGGCAGCACATTTGGAAGCACCCTCAACGAAAAGGCAGCACATTTGGAAGCACCGACAATGAAAAGGCAGCACATTCGGAAGAACCGACAACGAAAGGGCAGCACATTTGGAAGCACCCTCAACGAAAAGGCAGCACATTTGGAAGCACCGACAACGAAAATGCAGCACATTTGAAAGCACCGACAACGAAAAGGCAGCACATTTGGAAGCTCCATCAACAAAAAAAAAAGGCAAATAGGAAGCACAAGTTACGAAATCTAAGTCTTAGTTAGAAATCAGAATACAAGTAATAAAAACATTAAATTTTTATAATTTAAATTATTTCTTTTATTTCTTTACATTATACAAATGCAAGTAAAACAAACCATTATTGTATGTAGCCAGCTTTCCTCAGTTCCATGGATCTACGAAGCTTCTAGAACATAAGTTTACGAGACTGCGAGTTAACAGGACTACAAGTCTACACGAGTACTTGACTACTTCTTAGCTCCAAAAGCTCCAAATGGCTCCAACAGCTCCAAATGGCTCAAAATGCTTCAAACGACCTCCAAATGGCTCAAACAGCTCCAACAGCCTCCAAATGCTTAACACAGCTCCAAATGGCTCCAAATGCTCCAAACGGCCTCCAAATGCTTGACAGCTTCAAAAGGCTCCAAATGCTCCAACAGCTCCAAATGGTTCCAACAGCTCCAACAGCTCCAAAAAAAGGCTCCAAATGCTCCAACAGCCTCCAAATGCTTGACAGCTCCAAATGCTCCAAATGGCTCCAACAGCTTAAAAAGGCTCCAAATTCTTCAAAGGGCTCCAAATGCTCCATTAGCTCCAAATGGCTCCAACAGCTCCAACATCTCCAAAAAAAAGGCTACAAATGCTTCAACAGCCTCCAAATGCTTAACACAGCTCCAAATGCTTCAAAAGGCTCCAATTATCGCACATGTCTTCGTCGGCATTTTCTCTTTTGCTCCCACTGCTCCAACAGCATTATGTTATATGATTCCATGGATACTTTGTTACGTAGCTACAGGTCTAAGAGGTTCCAATGCATCATGTTTACGAAGCTTCCAGAACACAAGGTTACGAGACTGCGAGGCTACAGGACTACGAAGCTTCCAGTACACGAGGCTACATGGCTACGAGACTACATGATTCTGACTTATTAAATGTAACTCTGAATAAAATGACAAGACTCATTAAGTAAATATCCTTCATGCAGAGATCGATTTCACACAAATAATCAGAAGCACTCGGAGAAAATCATTAGATGTCTAGCCAGGAATAACCAGAAGCACTTGCAGAAAACCATCAAATTATTAACAAGAATAATCAGGAGCACACGGAGAAAAACGTAATGACAAGAATAATTGGGAGCACACGGAGAAAACCATACACATATTGAAAAGAATATTCATAAGCAAACATAATAACAAGAATAATCGGGAGCACACAGAGAAAACCACCACACGTTTTCTTTGATATCATAAAATTACAGGGAGAAAAATATTTAATAAATAATAAAAAATTTAAAATATAAAAAATACAAAAATACATAAACAGATTCTGCTAGCTTGTAAACTTCTCATTGTTGAGCAAAGTTAGAGTTCTAGTACAAGCCAGAATTTTATGTATTTTTGTATTTTTACATTTTAAATTTTTTATTATTTATTAAAAAAAAATTTCCGTGTAATTTTATGATATCAAAGAAAACGTGTGGTGGTTTTCTCCGTATGCTCCAGATTATTCTTTTTATTATGTTTTCTCATGAATATTCTTTTCAATATGTGTGGTTTTCTCCGTGTGCTCCCAATTATTCTTGTCATTACGTTTTCTCCGTGTGCTCCTGATTATTCTTGTTAATAATTTGATGGTTTTCTCCAAGTGCTTCTGGTTATTCCTGGCTAGACATCTCATGATTTTCTCCGAGTGCTGCTGATTATTTGTGTGAAATCGATCTCTGCATGAAGGATATTTACTTAATGAGTCATGTCATTTTATTCAGAGTTACATTTAATTAGTGAATTTCTGCTAATAAATTGACACTTGCAATAATTTTACCAGGTGGAATTAAAGAAATGAACAACCATTACTCAGTCAAATAATATGCCATGAGACATCAGCGAAGCATTAACATGTAAGACGAACTTCCTTCTCCTTGGTGTCTAGCGAAGCCCTCCTTCTTTTGCGATCGTTAGTGAGCATCCCGCATCCCACATAAAATAACTAATTAATATTTAGCTGCAAGCAACACGTGGCTACATCTGTTGATGACAGCCAGAACTACTTGCATCAATTTGCTTTGCATTAGATAACCTAACTCTCACCACTGAATGGTGCTATTGTAATCAGTTAGAGTCATGTAGTCTCGTAGCCATGTAGCCTCGTGTCCTGGAAGCTTCGTAGTCCTGTAGCCTCGCAGTCTCGTAATCTTGTGTTCTGGAAGCTTCGCAAACATGATGCATTGGAACCTCGTAGACCTGTAGCTACGTAACAAAGTATCCATGGAATCATATAACATAATGCTGTTGGAGCAAAGGGAGCAAAAGAGAAAATGCCGACGAAAACAGATGCGATGATTGGAGCCTTTTGAAGCATTTGGAGATGTGTTAAGCATTTGGAGGCTGTTGAACCATTTGGAGCCTTTTTTTGGAGCTGTTGGAGCCATTTGGAGCTGTTGGAAGATTTGGAGCCTTTTGAAGAATTTGGAGCCTTTTGGAGCTGTTGGAGCCATTTGAAGCATTTGGAGCTGTCAAGCATTTGGAGGCTGTTGGAGCATTTGGAGCCTTTTGGAGCTGTTGGAGCCATTTGGAGCATTTGGAGCCATTTGGAGCTGTTGGAGCCATTTGGAGCTATTGAAGCTGTTGGAGCCATTTGGAGCATTTGGAGCTGTTGGAGACATTTGGAGCTGTCAAGCATTTGGAGGCCGTTTGGAGCATTTGGAGAAATTTGAGCTGTGTTAAGCATTGGAGGCTGTTGGAGCTGTTGGAGCCATTTGGAGCTGTTGGAGCTGTTGGAATCATTTGGAGCATTTGGAGCTGCTGAAGACATTTGGAGCTGTCAAGCATTTGGAGGCAGTTTCGAGCATTTGGAGCCATTTGGAGCTGTGTAAAGCATTTGGAGGCTGTTGGAGCTGTTGGAGCCATTTAGAGGTCGTTTGGAGCATTTGGAGCCGTTTGGAGCTGTTGGAGCCATTTGGAGCTTTTGGAGCTAAAAAGTAGTCAAGTACTCGTGTAGACTTGTAGTCCTGTTAACTCGCAGTCTCGTAAACTTATGTTCTAGAAGCTTCGTAGATCTATGGAACTGAGGAAAGCTGGCTACATACAATAATGGTTTGTTTTACTTGCATTTGTATAATGTAAAGAAATAAAATAAATAATTTAAATTATAAGAATTAAATGATTTTATTTCTTGTATTCTTATTTCTAACTAAGACTGAGATCTCGTAACTTGTGTTTCCTTTTTGCCTTTTTTTTTGTTGATGGAGCTTCCAAATGTGCTGCCTTTTCGTTCTCGGTGCTTCCAAATGTGCTGCCTGTTCGTTGTCGGTGCTTCCAAATGTGCTGCATAATTGTTGTCGGTGCTTCCGAATCTGCTGCCTTTTCGTTGTCGGTGCTTCCAAATGTGCTGCCTTTTCGTTGTCGGTGCTTCCGAATGTGCTGCCTTTTCGTTGTCGGTGCTTCCAAATGTGCTGCCTTTTCGTTGTCGGTGCTTCCAAATGTGCTGCCTTTTCGTTGACGGTGCTTCCAAATGTGCTGCCTTTTCGTTAATGGTCCTTCTATTTTTAATGTTGTTTTGACTATAGTATTATTGTAGAGGTTTCTTGATTTGACTAGCGTATTATTCCATACGGTGCATGTATATAAGCGTGTCCTAGACAGCAGGATGCTCAGTTTGTTACTGTCGTCGGCGGTGTAAGAATCGCCTAGTTTGTTTCTTCTGGTGCATGAGTCGTGTCAATTAGCTGTTCTTGAGACCTCGATGGCATCTTTACCGTCTTTAACGTCGAACTCGATGAAGGTTGTACCGTCGACTACGGGAAACTTGACGACAGCTACGATGGAGAAGGTGCAGATCCCGTTGGCAACGACGACGTCAACATTGGAGGTGATTTCAACAGACGTGATACCACCAAAAGAAGAGACTTTAATGCCGGTAGTGCTGGCTGTACCGGAACCCTCGACGAATGCTGTTTCGCCCTCGATGGAGACTTCAATGGATGGCGAATCGTCAACAACTAACGAACATCGATGTCGTTACTGTGACAAGATTTTCTCAAACGTCAGTAATTCTCGTCGACAGGAGAAGAGAGAATGTGCCAAGAACCCTTATCGTAAAATGTTTGGTTGTATTAAGTGTCGCAAGCAATTTACAAGAAATGTTAATTTGAAGCATCACTTGGAGACATGTAAAGGTCCTGCAGTGCGGCAGAAAGTAAAGGTTTCTATACAACAATGATGCATTGATGTGCATAAGAGTATGCCTGGAAATGGTATAGTTGCAGTAACAGCGACATCTGGTTCGGGTTTGTCTTCAACTAGGCATCCTTTTTGCTACTGCGTCATGACGTTTGCATTTCCACATGATGTACGGAGACATGAGAGGAGTAAATGTACGAAGAATCCTTCTCGCATGAAGTTTCGCTGTGACGAGTGTCATAAATGGTTTACTCGAATTGATAATTTGCGCCGACATGCGATAAACTGTAAAGGTGAAGTCCGTGCGCCTACTGCAGAACTACCTGCAGCAATTACGACTCCTGAGTTTAGATTGGTGACTCGTGAGCGTACAAGTAAAAAAACCGATGTGTAGCAACCGATTACTGTGGCATCTGAACATGAAAATAAACTTAAGACTGTGATTGGAGCATTACAAGTGAACGATAATGGCTTCTACTTGGCGCAGTCTGCATTTCGTGGAACATTGAAAGACTACTATTATCCAAGTACGTTAAGTGAGTCGAAGGACATTTGTAATTTTCTTGATGATATCAGACAGGACATAATAAATCAGCTTACTGATGACGTAGCAACAAACGGACCTTTGAAATATAACTTGTGGCTGGACTGTATATATGGAAAGCATTATCCATTCGATGACAAAGTGAAGAAGTGTGCATTCAAGACATCGGCTGCAGTAATTTACAGTTATAACGATGTCAAGCAAACTGTTAAACAAGTTATCCAGAAACTCTGTCAAGAAGAGGAGGACTATGTCTGTAAAGGATCTGGTTGGACTCTGTCTTGTATAAACCGATTGGAGCTAAGAATTAGTCATTTCAGGCCTATGAAGCGTTAAATGTTTATAAGATTGCTGTCTTTCGCAAGTGATCCTGTAGTAGAATAGAAATGATGTAATAAATATAATGTGAGTGAAAGATCTTGCGGTGTTTTTATTTTCTCAAACCTGTAATTTTTTAGGTATTATTACATACAAATTAAGACTATTTGTATCGTCTAGGTATCTAATTTAGTCTCGAATCAATATGTAAATTAATGAGTGATTTATTTAATGAATTTTGGAACTTTTCCCGAATTTCTAGCCAAATAATTACGGATTTTCAAGATGGCAGCCAAATTTCAAGATGGCGGGTGTCACAGCAATAATTGATTATTGCACTCTAGCGGATACGAATTAAACTAACATGTCATCAGCGCACTCTAGCCGACGATACAATGATGATGGCTTCCAGCATCGAAGACAAGATGGCGGACATGGCGTCATACTAGGTGACGATAATTATGCTTTGAAATAAGTGGTGGGAGTCAGTATGCCAGCACCCACCACAGAGGAAGGATCGGTCGTCATTTTTATTTTTTTGCACTCGTCTGTTTCGAACCGACGACTCCGAGCTCCATGTCGTAAATGTATGTTTTTTAAATATTTTTATTAAATTTTTATTAAGTGATTTTTTTTTTAAAATTTTAATTTTTTTTTCATTAAAATCGGATAGTAAATAAAAAAGTTAAAGATGGCGACCGTAACGAAAATTGCAACGGTGACGTCATTATCCAAGATGACATATTCCATGATGACGTCAGAGGCTTATCGGAGGCTGTCGACATGGATGCTTAAGTCTACATATGGACATTTCTAGCCGCCGGGATTTTTAAGGCCTAAAAACGGGAAATTTTCCCTCAAAACGGGAATTTTTACCTCAAAAAGAGACATTTTTAATTTGTGGAATTTTTTGAAATTTTTTGCCGGAATTTTTTTCAAATTAATTGAAATTTTGGCGGTTTTTGAGGAATTTTGGGCAAATTTTGCCCAATTTTGGCAAATTTTGAGGGTGAAATGTCAAGGTCAAACTTGTCTTTTACGCTGTGTCCCTTTACACTCATCTAAGATGGCCGCCGTGACGTCACAATCCAATATGGCGGTCAACACCACCGACACCACACCCTGGACCCTGATTCAGGGGCCCCTTTTCTATACTACTCGCTTCGACTCTGCACCGGCCAGCCTATGCCGGGACCACCAGTGATGGGGCCTTGCCTTGCCCGGAGGCGTATTGAGCTGCGATACCTTCAAGAATGACGCTAAGGTAAATAGGTGACACGTAGCATTTGATGTAGCGGTTGTGGATCAAGAATATAATATTCATAAGAAGCATAGTTTTACAATGGGCTATCATCTACGAAGCACGTTTTACAGTGGGCTGTTACTGATTAGACTTACCCATTAGATATGCTGAAAATATAACGAGTGAAAACAACTTAGCATGACTTTGATTAATTTTCAGTGCGCACAACTTTGTATGAATTTACATCATTACGTCAAGATATTTGCAATTTAAATTTGGATTCCTTTTTTTTTTTTTTGCCCACGGAACTAAACATTTTCAGTGAGGGCCCCCCGCCCCGGCGTAAAGAGTGACAATACACGCCACCTTTGACTGAACTGTATATATTTTGTGAAGGTCACGACTAACAGCTGATCGTCTTTAAGCAGCAAGACGTGAAAGTATTAATCGACGTGGGCAAATATAAATCCGGCTCCCAGTAGGACATTTGAACTTTCATAACAATACAGTTTTTTAAACTGCATTTTGTTATATTTATTCCTATGGTATCAGTATTTTCTGATTATTTTTTTAGCGTTATATTCTCGTTATATTAATTTTAAAGAAGAATTAGGTAAATGCCATGTATGATTCTTTAATTTTTTTTATGAGGCCTGCAAATGATGTTGCCGATATTAAAACTTTGCTTCGTATTACTCTGCTTTTTCATTTTAATAAGCCAAAGTCTTGCCGTGTACTTTTGTGAATATAATCCATTTGATTGCTCGACCACTCGGGTGGACTTTCTAGAGCTTTATGCATATTTCAGCTTTTCTTTTTTTTTTAGTTTTGATAATTACCCAGGGTGAGTCGAGGACGGTACCCCCCTTCCTATTTGATCGGAAGGCGGGTTTCAGTGGCATTACTAAGAGAAGCGTGGCTTTAACGGTTGATGGCTTAGGCTTCCATCGAAATATTGAAATAATTATGTACAACATAGTTACTTCATGCTACATTTACTCACGGCACGCCTTGGTATAGTGTAGATTCTGATGCACAATATATTATCACAACACGTAATAAATCTATATTTCTATACTTATATTATACAGCTGAAAAGTTTGTTTGTTTGTTTGTTTGTTTGAACGCGCTAATCTCAGGAACCACTGGTCCGATTTGAAAAATTCTTTCAGTGTTGGATAGTACATTTATCGAGGGGGACTATAGGCTATATTATATTATCAATAACATTAGGGATCCTTACTAAAAGTCCAATTTAGAATCAAATGCGTTGGAGGGGGTTAGATACAACATGCAGTACACGTACGAAGTGTGTGTTGACAATGCCGCAGGTGCTAGAAGTTTATTTCCTATTGCCTATTTTACATTGTTGCCACGCACTAGATGCCTTATCATTCTTAATTTTCCCATACAAGTAAAAAACACCCGTGTGATATTAACAACGAAGCAATCAGTACCCTCTTAAAAATTCAATTAGTATTTAAATACTTATCACTTTAAATCGCAAACCTAAACTATTGTTTTTCCTCTCTCTGTGGTTAGTTTGTTTATTATTGCCCTTTTTTTCAAGTTTATATATTTCACAGACTTGAAACTTCACAGTAATGTTCCCTATGTTATGCAGGATGACATTTTCCTAAAATTAGATCCCATGGGTGGTTAAAAGCAGGCAACAGTGGGTACTTTGTCTGCATGAGAAAAGGATTTTGCATTGTTCATGCCTTCTGCGTCTCCATGGTAACGGGCATTGCGTGGCAGTGGCGTACCCACAAGGAGGGGCATGTATAATGAGCGGCGCAAGAGTGATCTGCCTGTAGACTGCCGTAGCGAAGTACGGGTACATCAGTTGTACGTTGCCTGCACGAGTCGGGAAACCATCGGTGCTATTCATTTTCTCTCCGGTACATTATGCAGCATTGTAATAAATTTTCACTGAATTTTTTTTTACCATTACTGTAAAAGGGAGGTGTGGCTTAATTTTTTTCCATTAGTATAGCCGTGCGAAGCCGGGTCGGGCAGCTAGTATTTTATATAATATCAAAATTTCTACACGGTGGCGTCGGGCTAAGCCTTACGATGTACGCCTCAGACATTTCTTTCTCTCTTCTAATACTTCCTCCCTGTTGAACAAAAGTCTTATTGTTAACTTAAAATCTGGTTGCTGATTGGCTGCTGTAAGAACATAACAGGAGGCCTTCGTACACATGTACGCAGCAAGATACAGCTAAGTGATAATAATTAATAAACTTACAATAAATGACAGTTAAATAACAAAATAACATAAAGTAATTTAAAATAAATCCAGTTCAGGATAGATAGCAAACTTATGTGATGTAAATGCCGGAATGTCTATTGTTGATGCAATATAAATAAGAGTTCAGATTGTTCGTGGCTGGATCTCGTAGAAACATATTTAACAATATAAAATTAACTCTTACGTTACAATACTAATATCTTTACATCTAACAATTAATTTCACAATAATAAATAAACAAAATCTGAACGAAAACCATGTTATCGTACAATAATTAATTATTAAGTTATTTTTAATGTTAAGGGATTGAATAACACTAAAAAAATTTTAAGGGAGCTTTACCGGTTTATTGAGGAAGGTTAGTCCAAACCCGCGGTTCTGCCCCCACCCCAGAAGGCCATCATGTATTTGCCCCTGCCGGAAGATATAAGCTATAACCCCTCCGTGTGCGCAGAAAACAATAGTATGTCTATATTAGGGTTGCGGCACACAAATGGGGTGTGAGGTCTCTATGAGTGCTCCTAGAGACTGTTGTATGTAAAAAAAGGCCTTTATATGATAAAAAACGAGCATAATTTAAAACATTTAAAAATATTAAGTACAGGCTGTAAAGAGTAAGTAGAAGTTCCTCAAGAAGATTAAGAAAACACTATCACAGTAGAGATATTTAATCTATCATATTCTCCAAGTACAATTAATATAACTGTTGAGCTATTTGCCTTGAAGAATGGAAATTGTTTAATTACTTAAGCCACTTTATATTTGGTGCTTGAACTGGAAACCTTTACTTGCCAATATCATTGAGTGAAGTAAACTGTGATTTTGATAAAAGTTTTAATATAATAACATTTCAGTAAATGAGAATAGTCACTCTTACTTAAACAGACTAAAATAATTAATTAAGGAAACTGGGAAACCGAAAACCAGTGGTATCCCTGAGAGTGTAAAGGTTTTTATGTGACATCCGATTGAGCATGCAAAGGACATTAAACGTTTTTCTTTTACCTCAAACCCTTGTGACTCATTTGTGCATCAACATACATTTATGTAGAAATTTTGATTGTTAAGCTCTTAACTGCATTGATTGTTTAATGTCCGATAGAAAATTATATTAAAAGTTATTGATAGTAAATACTGCTATACAGACCAGCATATTGTTTCCAATAAAGTTTAGTTTATGTAATTCTGACTATAACAAATATTGTGGTATATGAATGTTTACCGAATTATTATTGATACAATAAAACAGTCATTTTAATCAATAAACTATATTCTTGCTATAGATATAAAACTAATATAGGCTTGTAGAAGTGGAAAGTCTACAACGTAGTACTACACCCTCACTCTGTATAACTACTTGTATAATAAATATAATCACAGACATACCTTTAAGACCATAATGTTACGAACGTGAGCAAGGGCGGGATACGTGCAGGTGCAGAGCTGGCTGGCGACTGCCGCAACATGATATGCGCTGCGGGCGCCTGGAAGATAACAAGGATCGTCCTTTCCCCCCTCCTTCCCAACACTCCCCGCGTGGCACCATTCCTTTGACACGTAACTGAAACCTGACAGCTGGGAGTTGCGCGAGCCGCCGACACGTGTTTTCGAGAGATTTCTGCCGTCGGGACGGCTCGGAGTGACGCGACAGGCCCCGGCCGATCTCGCGAGTTCTGGAAATTGCGGCTGATAGATAAAACGAGGACGGCGGCCTCGAGAGAGTCAGTGGAGTTCAGAGAGAGAGAGTTCAGGCGGGAGCTTTCCCGCGGCGGAGTTTCCGGGGCGATAGTGCCGCGGGTGCGGCAGAGTGGCGAAGTCCTTGGACGAAGGTTCCAGGGCAGGGAGTCAGTTCGGAGTGTTCAGTTGGGAGTTCTCCCGCGGCGAAGTTTCTGGGCGATAATGCCGCGAGTGCGGCGGAGTCCCGAGCGAAGTTCCGAGCGAGGCGTCGAGTGAGATTTCGGTGAAGGGGAAGTGCTACGGCGAGAGTTGCGCCAGAGGTGCGGCCCAGCGAGGCGTGTGGATTGTGAGAGACGAATGACTGGAGGAAGCAACATTTTTAAAAGTACAATTGATTAATTGGCATTTTTAGATTATTAACTAATAATGTAAATAGTGGCAATAAATAAAACTGTGTGATAAAAATCTTTAATTGGGCTATCCTTTACGAACCCGCAGTAAATCGTAACAATATATTAGGTGGTACTTACTTGTCGCACGGCTGATATTTATGAGGAGAAGGCCACACGAGGTAAGAGTAAAAGAAAAATTAAATGAAGAGGTTACTTTTCATGAGCTGCTTCAAACAAAATTAATGATAAAGTCCACCAACAGTTAAGTAAGAATCTCATAAAAATCATTTGAAGTAATAATTGTTTAGAATGCAAGCTTTCGTGATCAGAGTTACTGCTTCTTGACTGAGTCTAAGTCTTTGTAACTGATGGTTTACCCGACGTTTGGGCGTGCTTAGTTGCAGCCATCTTGACGGGTGCTCGTAGATCGTAAGGGATGCCGAAACGTCGGGAAAAGCATCAATTATACACACGTGGCCTCAACACAGATGCCAAGCAGTATTTAATGACCATGTTTAAATTTTACTATTGAATAAATTTGTTCATATTTTATAACAGTTTTAAAGTTTTAAAACCGAGAAGGAAATGAAACGACGAGTTTAGCGGCTCATCTAACCAGAGGAGCAGACAGACGGGGCGGGATTATAACGACGAAGCTTGGTGGTGCTTCTAGCACGGTGTAGTCTCTGAGCTGGCGCGCAGTCTTCTCGTCGTGCATAGGAAAAGCAAGAGACTTGAGAGGTAACCGTAATGTTAAATGGTAGAGGAATGAAGATAAAGGTGCAAAGCAACTACATTGAGTGGTTTCAAGAATCTTAGCCAGGTTTCCCAATCTAAATATTATTCTGGAATCATGCGATTTAGCCATTTTTCACTCTCCTAAAAATACATGTTGAACACGGAAACAGAACCATTCATCCGCCCTCAGCTTATTCTTGAATACTTTTCATAAAAAGACACAACTTCAATATCTTGAGCAGTTTTCAAATAGCGTATATTTTAAAGCTCTGCGCACCAAATGGATTCCCGGGTAGACGGGCCTCGTAAAAGAAATGGCGTAAAAATATACCTATGTAGTGCGCTGCTGATGTGAGCTTCGTGATCCAAGAGAAGCTGTGGAATAATGGTCCACGGTGTCTCCACGGGGAACTGGCGAGAGGAGAGCTCCAGCATCCAACAGGACCTCACCGTGACCTCGCGCAGAGAGAGCGTGTGCGAGATGCAACTGCGCGGATAGCAACTGCCGGCTTCTCCGTATCCTTATCTCTCTTCCTCCTCGACGGTCCTCGAGATCTCTGCGGAAGGCACGTGACCCGCTGGGTCTGTGTACTTGCGACACACCGCCGTCACTCCATCCGTCTCCGTGCTTGTCCGCGAACTGGGCAGCTAAAACAACAACTAGCCTTTCTCCGGCGGACTAGCAGCATCACGATACCTCGCGTCAGATAGATTAACTACACTGGTAAAACTGCTTCATATAGATCAAAAATAGAATCGTTTCATCAGTTCTTAAGGCTCGATTTCACACGCCATATTGATTTTTGATTCGTAAACATCTTAGCTCTCGGTATACGACATTTGGTTGGAGTAACATCGTGAAAATGGAACGGAAATCTATGGACGGAAATGTAACACAAAGCTGGTGGACCCACGTGTAGAAACATAAACCCGTACATAGTCACTTGCGTAAACAATAGGTTACATAACAAACGTATTGTGTACCAAATGAAAATTTAATTTAGTGGAACTACACTGGAATATATTTTCTAAACTAAAATATTAACAGTAAAAAGTAATATTCGTCGATATAAACTAATACAAGTAACACGAAAAAAGAATTATTAGTTATTATCAACATACAGCTTTTTAGACATATTTATGATAATAATGCGAAATCTTTCTCACCCAAATGGTACTTCTTTAGCATTACTTGAATATCTAATGATACCAACTAATATCCTGAAACCTTTGCACTCACTTGGCGAGGATCTTGGATGTCATCCCAGCCCCCAACATGAATAACGGCTTAACCTTTCAGTTTCGAGTAACTTATCATGTGGTCCCAGAGGCCGCTGCATTCTTGATGGCTCAGCCGGCGCTACCGAGAAACCTGTCCCACGAACCATTTGGGAACTATTACTTTAAAGATTCCATTATGATAAACTACGGGCCACCATGCATGATACAAGCGAAACTTCACAAATCAAAGGATAGGAAATTTATGTTACGCAAATATTTAAAACACGTGTACAAGTTTGAAAGTGTACAGCCAAGTGTAAAAGTATGTGAGTATTACAATGTGTGCAAGTATGCGCGTGATCAAGTATGTGAGTGCGCAAGTTCATAGGTGCAAATATGCTTGTATGCAAGCACGCTATCATGTAAACATGTCATCGACCGCTGCCGTTGCCAAAATTGTTTTCGGCAAGTTTTTGATAGGTAAAATGTCATATAACATGCCATTTCAATACAGTACACAAACACAGTTTACTCTGTAAGTTCACAATTGTAACAAATATTGCAACGAGAACCTGCAAAGAGTCTTACAGTTGTCCGTCTCACTATTGTCTTCGTTATTACCCATTCCCCTTCCCTTCTAGTCTTACGGCACCTCACTCCTAAGCGTTGCCTTTCTAGTTATACGTTACGCTCCGATAAGTCATCATTTAGACCTATCATATCAATAATAAAGAGTTTATACTAAAAAAAATTACTCGTGAGTGAGTCTTTTAGTACTCGGTAACGAGCTATTACATGTGTTCTCATGTTGCTAATACACTTATAAAACGAAACTTGGACACGAAATTTAACGTAAAAATGTTTAAAATAATGCCAAGCGTAATTAACATACGAAAATTGTAGTTTCAACTAAATTTGTGAACGCGAATCACACGTAGATAATACTATAAAGTTTCATTTTGGCATAATGAACTTTGGCTCGCACCATCCGCCATAGATAGCAGAAGTTTCTGTTACAGATTTCCATTTCTTGACTTTCGTCTCATTCACTAAATTAATCCATACCACGGCCATATAGTCGCTTATAGCTCATAATTAAAATCAAACGAGAACAAGACATTAACTTTTATTGGAGATAAATGGCGTGTTAACTTAAACTTCGCGACCAGTGTTTAAAATGATTAGTTTGATAAAGAGCTGCACGTTGGTAAATACATCCTGAATATTTTATTTAAAACTGAGACAGTGCTGTCAGTATTATAACTATAACTTATGTTTAATGAGAATACTTTGGAACCCAGTGGAGTTTTTAAAAATAAATGTTTTTAAATGTTTTGTTTTCATTTTATGAGCGCTAGCTCTTACATATGTTTATTAGCCTTTCTTTTGGATTTTGTTGTAAAATAGTGTGTAAAATTATCAATTTGTTTTGTTTAATGCCAAGAAGAGAGTGACGCTTAGAAGTAATCTATAAAGCATTTGATTTGAAAAGGTATTAAAATTTTGTAATGTACCTTTGTTGGAAAATAATAATGATAATTTTTAAATAAAAAAGTACTTACGTTTGTGACTGGTACATTGCCCCTAATTTCCTTTAAGCCTTAACATTGTGGCAACACAATAAAAACGCCGTTTCAGATATATTTTTTTTTTCATTAAATATAAAGTTGTGTCTCAAATGTTTGCGCTCTGTAGCTTACATATAGCAACAGAGCACACCGAAACAAGAACAGTGCTAATGAAAGAAATCGTGTACTGGAAAGAGAGAGTACATTCCCATTAGAATGCACGCTGCAAACTAAGGATGAAACACGGTATAGCCGCCGCTCATGGAGGCCAGGCAGGCGCACGTGACAGCGCGCGGCGCGAGTTCGTAACCCACAAACTGCAGGGACACGCGCTGGTGGCCGCCCGCCCCTCTCCCCCTTCCATAGAGTACGTGAGCAGAAAAGACATACACTGAAAAACCCCTCTGCCCTTCTTCTCATAACGTTGCAATTGTGTATCTCCTAAATGTAAACGGTTAACTAGCCTTAAGCACTCATGCCTGCTAACGTTTGTGGGGCAATTGGACGATGCGCCAGGAGTGACTGGAATTTAGCTGGCATTGTAATCTTTCTTTTCATTTAATCGAGAAGCGTGCACCTCCTTACTACCTCCAGTTACACGCATGGGAAGTCGTCTCAAACACGGTGAATGTCCATTTCACGGTCTGCACAAACGCCACTGGCTATCAGCGCGACTTCACCACGACTAGAAGCAGCCCGGAACAGGATGTGTGCATTGCCTGAACGGCATAGAGTAGTACTTGTTATGCGGTATGTCCATGAGAGTATCCCAAATGTTAATTTTAATATTATCAACTGTAAGGGTTGTAGAGTGTTGGTTCAAGGTCACAACTAAAAAATAACTAAAACAGTTTTAGCTAAGCGCATGCGCGACACTGCCTTGTTTTTTTCTCGCTTGCAACGCCACCTACGCAAAATGGCGACTCCTGAGCGTCATTTTTTCTGCAATTTTCTAAAAGTAAATCTGAGTAGTATGTATGGCCATATATATAGGGCATTAGTGGTAGGAGGTCAGTCTGCCGGTGGCTTCCGTGAAAGATGGATCCATCGCCAATTTTTGTTTTGCTCTTCTACTCGATTCGAACTGAGGACAGTATGATGTAAGTGCGTTTATTAATTAATATTTTATAAAAATTTGGTAAATAATTTTTTTTATAATTTTAAATTTTTCCCATTAAAATCAGATAATAATTATGGATTTTAATGTGGTGGCCGTAGCAAAAATGTTAACTGTAACGTCATAATTTAAAATTTGCTGTCATTGCATCTTAATTGTCAAGGTCATGGCCTCCATACCATGTGCACTATTAAATATATTCTAATTGATTGTAGAACCATAAATCATTATCTACTACTTTCGTCCGAAATAATTTTTATACGACCGACTATTACTGCAAAGGGTAGAAAATAACAGGGGTTGAAGAACAAACAAAAATTAATTACTACCTTAGTAATTAAAATATTAAATCCGTTCAAATTGTTTGTAAAACTTATAAATGTTATATAAAATTTTGTCTAAAACAATTTTTGATACAACTAACCATTGTTGCAAAGGGTTGATAAAAAGGGTTAAAATATAAAAATAAATCTATATCTACCTTAGTAATAACACATAAAATCCATTCAAAATGTTTTTAAATCCTATAGGTTTATCTAGAACTTTTATCTGAAACATTTTTTTTTGTTGATAAAAGATCCATTTCTGCAGGGGGTTGAAAAAAAAAACAGGGGCAGAATTAATAATTAAAATCTTAATTTCCGTACCATCATGAATCATGAATTATTATTATCCACTACTTTCGTCTCAAATAACTTGTTATACGACCTACCATTACTGCAAAGGATGGAATAAACAGGGTTCGAAGGACAAAAAAGCATAACTCCGTTAGTAGGCACACTATTAAATCCGTTCAAATTGTTTACAAATATTACCTAACATATTTGTCTGAAACAATTTCTGATACAACAAACCACTGCAAAGGGTGGATAAAAATACGAATATAAATTCATAACTCCCTTAGTAATAACACCATCAAATCCGTTCAAACTGTTTGTAGATCTTATAATTTTTATCTGTTACTTTTCTCTGAAACAATTTTTCTATAATACAAACAATTACTGCAAGGGGTAAGGAAAACCTGGAGTTGGAATAAAGAGGGAAAAAAAACATCACTACCATGTGAATCCATTCTTATTTTTCTTTAACTTTCTAAATAATGTATAAAACTTTTGTTAAAATAAAACGTTATCCAACAAACCATTACTACAAGAGGTGGAAATTATACGGTTGGAAAGTACACTATTAATTCTGTTATAATATAATGTATGGATCCGAAACTTTATCTAAAACTTTGGTTAAAACAATTATTGATGAAACGAATTATTTCCGTAAAAACAAGGGTAGAAATTTAAAAGAAAAATTTCTTAGTATGAAATCCGTTCGAACTTATTTTAAAATATCTTACACGTTGGTGCAAATCAAATTTTATACGACAACGTTATTAGTGCAAAAGATAAAAAATTGGCTGTCTGTAAAGTCGGTTTACAGACGATAGTTTAACGTGTCAACGTCATAACAAAACATTGATGAAATGATTGCATACTTTAATGAATAAAATTTCATCATTTTTATTTTAATAATAAAAGAATAAATACTTGAAAATATACTAGTAATCAGATTTTTAAAATTCTAAGAATAATTAACCTTTATTGCCGAAATTCTTGTTGTAATAAGCAATGGAAACCACATTAACTTTTCAATTCACTTTATAAACAGTCGACGAAACAGTTCACGTGTAGATGACTTGTAATTAATTTTAAAAACTGGTGTTTAACCATAAAATTTAAATATAATTATGAACAAGTTTTCATATAAATAAACTGTGATCAAATATATATCATAAATTATATGAATCACCATAATTCTTAAGTCTTTTGTAACATAACCTATTATTACTGCACTCGCCGTGCCTGGTTCCCGCGATAGCGGATAGATATCGCGTTTCATGAAGTTCGCGTCCGTCACCATAGATAACAGCACAGTAGGGGAATCATATTATTTCGTTTTTATAACACGATTTTGTAACAAAGACGCATCCCTCATACACCAAACATATTTATAATGTGTTACAATATTTTTTAAAACAATGTGCAAAAGATCCCGGGTGTAATTTGAGTTATTATGTGTAACTGTAAAACACCATGGTTCGTTAAAAATATGTTATTCTTTAAGAAAGTAATTTTTTTAATTTTTTATCTTTTGCATGATAAAATCTACCTCTGCATACTTTTATGAATAAAATTGAATCATTTTGATTGAATTATCACTATTTCGTGTGGATACTGTGCGGAAATTAGGCATTCGTCAAACTTTTTTTAAATTTTTCTATAATTTTAAAATTGTTTGGGAATTCTTATTTTATATTTTATCTCGTTGTTAAGGGGGTGATTTACTTTTTGTTAGGCCGGTGTACGCCACGTATTTAAAATTTGTGCCAGTGGACCGAAACCCCTTTCCAGGGGGCCAATCTGATATTTTGCTGTCTAATATGGACATGGTCAGCCTGGTTGAAATTTATCTCGCCTGCAGTCACGTCCCGAGTTTGTAATATTATTTCTCTTCATGACGAAAATTGCATAGAGCAGCTCCTGGGCTGCAAGATGCTACTTCGTAGAGGCCTGCTGAGAATAGCAAGTCTCGTCACGAATGGGGCTCCAGTGGAGCTGTGTTCCCAGCGGAGTGGCATTTTCTGACCCCCCTTCCTCTCCCCCCCCCCCCCCCCCCAATTAGTTCTGAGAAATAAAGCTAGGAGCAGTGACCTGACGGGAACTTAGCGAAGACGATGGCCTAATTCAAGGACTTTCCCCCTGGTCCGACAGAGACGTCCCCGACATCAAGCGGCAGAAAAAGTAACCGCGGGACTGGTCGCCAGCGTGCAGAGCTCACCATCGTGACACCTGGTGGCAAGTCAGCTCACTACCGCTGTAAGTTCCCCTTTACGCCGCTAGAGAGCAGCACCGCATTGCCATCTTGCATTATGCTTTCTTCTCGCGGCCTGTAGAAGTCGATTGTTTGTTGCCTTCTGTTCTGGGCGGTAGAGAGCGCGCATGTCGTGTTCTTGTCACGACCGCCTCGGACACCTCCGCATGTTTTCGGCATGAGCAGAAACTTCCGCCTCTTTTTTCCTAGGGCCGACCGCCCGATTTAATTAGGAGCTGTGTCCGCTATAGCGGGACTCAGTACTCTGACCTCGGCTGCTGACCACATGTTCTCGGCGTCCTCTACGCTAAGAGGCTTTTCGCGGGAACAGCGATTTTCGGTTGCATAAAAGATGTAGTCAGTTGCTTAAGAGGCCACTCCAGTGTTTCAGGGGCACTAAGCAACCCGCGTTAACATCATAAGATTCAATGCTATTTTCATTTTTCTTATAACTAAATAACTAATATAGATTTCGAAATGATGCTTGCTTGATATGTAAGACAACGATGCTCTTATCAAAGCTCCTTTCTTAAAAAACGTGCATAAATTATGGTTCAAACGAAGACAATACACTTCTGCATATTAGTAAAGATTAGAATAAAACCATAATTATGCACATTTTTGAAGTAAGGGGCTTTGATAAGAGCATCATTGTCTTACATATCAAGCAAGCATCATTTCGAAATCTATATTAGTTAATAAGTTATAAGCAAAATGAAAATAGCATTGAATTTTATGATGTTAATGCGGGTTGCGTAGTGCCCCTGAAACACTGGAGTGGCCTCTTAAGGGATGTGATTCCATTTGTACAGTAGCCAGGCAGAGGTAGTTTTTAGAAAAAGTCATGCGTAGTTAATTTTTTTTATTTATATTTAATTCTTTAAATCTGGTTTCCTTCACGCATCCGCAAATTCTCGGTACGCGCCATGCTGATGTCCGCGCGAGACACCTCGCGAGCCCTGTTTTCCACACCCCGTTTGGTGAGTAATCCGTTTTTTTTTTCCCAAATTCCCGTTGTTGGCTTTTCGCGCCAACTGTGTATGACTGTCTGGACGCAGGTCTAATTCGTTTTGAATTTGGGCTGTGTTTCAGACAGGGTCAAAGTTTCCGGGGAGAGAAATTGCTCCCCGCATGTCCTTCGGGACCTGCAGCTGATTTCCCCCTTTAGAAGAGTTTTCCTCTCGGTCCGACGTCATCCTGGGAAGACCCGGATGATATGAGCTATAGATAAATTCCACTTGCATAGAAGCAACTTAATTCATTAACAAGATACCAGCGAGCAGTGCTTTAAGAATGTATTCCTCAGGAACATGTAAAATCAACTCAAACTCATAGGTATATATAATATAATCGGTGGGAGAATCAAATTTTGGTGCTAAACTTGAAATTTTGTTAATGTAATCATTTGTTCGTTAAGGTGTAATGTGTATTGTTTTAAATTATGTTGGGGCGCCCCCTTAACTTTGTTAATTACTAAGATTTTTATTATCATGTCGAATAATGCTAAAACAAAACCTCTTAAAAATAAACCAGGAAAACCTATAGACCAAACTATTTATATAGCGTTTTTTATTTATCATATACCTTCTTCTACATAACGATCCACGAACTTCCAAGTTTCAAGTGTGCAGAGAGTGTAAATTTTGTCTTGTTCACCGCCTCATGTCCCCTCTGATAATTAACTTTAAATTTTCTTAATATTTTGCCCAGCTGTTTCCAAGGTGTTTTTAATTAATTTAAAATAATATAATTTTTGGGCACGAGGGGCATTACAATTGGTAGCAGAGTGTGGTTTCATCTATAGGCATACCTAAATATAGTAGGCGTACCTAAAATAAAATTAAAAAATATATATATTAAAAAAATTAATTAATTTTTGTGATAGCAATTTTGTAATAATAACATTGTGAACTGATCGCCGGTACACCCTGTAGCTATGTTGCTCTTTCTATTTTAATAATTTATATTGAAGTTTTACGTCCTGCTGTGACTGTTTGCGCGCAGTGACGTTCGGCGCTACATCCGTGGAGGCAGCGTGCCTTATCAGGGGCGCGTGTCATTCTCCCTGTCACCACTTCACCCCTCCACTTCAAGCCTCACCGGCTGGAGGTGACAAGGTCATGCCGTTGACCCCGTGTCCGGCAGCGTAAACAATGCGTTGCAATCTAGTTTGTTTCTCACGGCCGACAGTGCCCTGAGTTTGTCTAAATTCCTCCTTTTATCTGTGTTTTTTATAACACATCCGCCTGCAAAACAGGCCATCTTTGCGAAAATAGATCATAGAAGTCCTTTTGGACATTGTGGTGTTTTTTTTGTCTCTTGGTGCCTGAGCGCGCAGCCATGTTATCTCTCCACATGACAGGGCCGCCAACCACGCGGAACTCTTCTTCACTCCTCCCACGTGCCACATATTTTGTAAACAAACAATCCATGCTTTGTATGTCCTAATAATATAATTTTTATGTCACAAAACAGGCACTATAAATGATTTATACTGCTTTGAATTTAGCAGCAAACTATTTTCTTAATCTAGGGGAGCTTATAAAATATAACATCATAATTTTATATATAACTTATAATAATATTAACTTTACAAATAATATGATAATATAAAATATTTTGTTTTAGCTAATGTTAAGAAACTGCCATTGTTTACATTTTCTAAGTATCTTAAAATTAACGATTAAGTATTTTAATAGTAAATAAAATTAATTTATAAGGGGTCCATTCATTACGTAATATAAAATGAGAATATGGTATTAAGTAATATTAACTAGTACTCTAAATCAATTGTATCGTTCACAAGCAACGTGAATATACTTCGACGTACCATTTCATTGTGTCACCATACACATCCATGTGCCTAGCTTTTGTTTAGATTATTTGCGTGATCACCCAACGAGAGGTGCAATCACTCGTACCTTTAAGGAAAGGTTACTAAATTAAATTGTTTATATACACAGGTTGAATCCCCAATACTTTTTACGCTAGCCATATGGTGAGGAATTTATTGTAAGATAGAGTACTATACTTTTTTAAAGTCGAGTTTTCTATAAACAATTTACCAATTAAACTAAGAATGTTAAGTAAAGGATAAATAATATTTTTGTGATTATGATTTTTGAGTAAACCATTTAATAAATTTTATATTGATTTTGGATCGGTTTCAATTTCTTTTATCAGGTGGTGTAAAACTACGTATTTAAAACTGAGCACAGTAGCTCGTGCATCACGGTACACTAAATTTAATTGTTTTCTTGGTCTCTACCTAAAATTTGTAGTTTGATGCTCATTAATTTTTTACAGTGTTTTGCAACTGTGACTTCCAAGGTGGCATTAAGGTTTAATTTTGTGTTTTTCTAAAGTCGAGCTAGGTCAAGCTAGTCATAGTGCAGCACTAAATTCAGGCGTTAAATCGCGAGAGGTCATTTGAGCCAATGAGCCAAGGCCTGGTCCTCTAGGTGAAATATCCTATGACCACCGAGTGTCCCTGGGTTAGATCCCCAGCACTCACCCTTTAGACGACCTATGTTCAAACACCCTCTTAGGCAGTGTAAACTTTTGTGCCCGCCATGGAAGATCCGACAGCGAAATTATAATTAATTTAAAATTAGCTTTTCTTTTATGATATAGTATATCATTTTACGATTTTACTTATAGTTTTATTTTTTTCAATTTGAGTGCAAGAATTATGATTAATTAAAATTATATAATAACTACAATATTATATCAGTCAATTTCTTATAATCTAAATTTTCTTTACATTATCAACTTTTCATCCAAATTCGTTGATCTTTCGGGTTTCGAACCCGAAGTAACTCAGGGGTGAAATTCCCTCGTAGGTCTCTCTGCTTCAGCCTGATGGTCTGATCAACCGTCAGAGCTTGAACATACTGAGCCTATGGGAGTTAATAAATGTAGGTATCCGGGACCGAGGTGTACTTTGCTTTTTAAGCAAGTCATAAATTCATATCTTTCGTCTGATCCATCGTCAGATTGTGCAGAGCTATGACTCAATGCCTTCGGCTTCTTATGGACAGAGAAAACCATATACAGGGGTTATATTCCCAATTAAGTGTGTAAGTTATGGGTTACCATACCCATTTACAGGGGTTACAGTCCCCATTAGTCACTGAGTGTTCAAGGACGCATTTCCCTTGTTTCGGCCTCAGTACTTTTCGGCCTCCCTCATAGCACCCATTTTGTGTTCCTACACGATATCCAGTATCTGAGATCAACGGGATGAATTTCATTTCATTAACATAGCAACGGCATAAATAGTTGTAAGCATACAGGTACTTTAAATTTAAGCTTTGAATTTAATTATTTTATTTATTAAATGATTTAAGAATTTATTTTAAATAATTCAAACCAAGTTTAAATGGACCCTATTTAATTATAAACCTAGTGCTTGACTTATAAAGTGTTACAGTCAAAGTTCATGGAATTAAATCTGTTTTTAATACAAGTAGTAGGGCAACAGGCTTTTTTTATCTCTTCTTTGCGCTCATTAATAATAATAAAATCAAGCATATCAAAATATGTATTCCCCCCGAAATTAAGCAGCTACGAGGTGACTAGTCTCATTTTAAAATTTATAGCAATCACCGAGAGTGGTGAAATACTTTCAACCCCCAATGAGAGGTCCACTAAATAAAGTTGGGTATGTTAAGCATCCCGTTTCTAGGCTAGCACACCCTTTAGGTAATTTAAGATTTTTAGTTTTTAATTTTTACATATATGTAAGTTCACTCTTTAACAAGCTACTTGACGCAAATAGTTTTAATGTTTTTTTACTCAGAAATACCTCTCTGATATTTTTTGAATCTTCATGAATTTCTTCCACGATTTTACCTGTTTAATTTCTGATTACGTACTGTTTTTTTAATAACCATAATTTGTAAAGTAAGCAAGAATAATGTTTGTAGTTTTTTTGTATTGATTTTGCGTTAGTATTTTTCATGTTTATTTCTTTATTTTCCATGTATGTAAATGTGATGTACAGCGACGTACATAGATTCTGAGCACAGAAGCTGTCACATCTAGCCATTTTTCTTTTTTCTTTTGCATTCAACCCCAAAGTTGTATTTCTTTTACATCGTTATCGATGAGATGCTTTATTTCAGTAAGAGCTACGTGACTTCCAGACAGCAAACTGGTTTCTTTTATGTGTTTTTTTAAAATAGGAGCTAGGTCAAGCTAGCCAACGAGCGGCGCAAAAGTAAGGGTCCTCTGAGCCAACGAGCCATGACCAGGTCCTCTGAGTGAAATATCTCATGACCATTTTCGAGTGTTCTTTGGGTTACATTCCCACCACTCATCTATGGACGACCTATATTCAAACCCCCTCTCAGGCAGTGCGAAGCCTACCATTAGTCATGGAATATCTAACCGCTTTATTATAATTTATCCCCTTCTTGATTTATAATGGTTGGTTTATTGCATTTTACATTTTCTTTAAATAATTTAAATTTGAGTGTGAAGAGTCGTTAATTTATCTTTTTGTTAGCAGAAATATTTTAAATAATAAATATTAGTTGATTATATTAAACATCAGAGTGGTATGCGCTGAAATTTCTTTATTTATCGAATATTTAATATTTTTGAATTCATTCTTTCCTACGGATTGTTGATCTTTTGGGGTTTTCATACCCAATCATCTAAAATTCCGCCAAGGGAATTCCACCCTTGGGTCCTGTGTCACTCTGGGACTGAGGTTCTGTTTTGCCTTCGGGCAAGCAGCAAATTCGACCGTATTCTCCATCGCCTGACTGTGCAGGGCTGAGTCCCAATGCCTTCGGCTTCTTATGGAAAGACTTTTGTACAGGGGTTTACATTCCCACTTTCATTATTTTCAGTGGTACACAAATCCCCACCTTTCTTTACTAGCACCCGGCGGACCAAGTTCCGGTTTCCGGCCCAGTGTTTTCGGCTCGCCTCACAGCGCCCATGTTTAGAGTTTTTGTCACGTGACACCATTCCCAACATCTGAGATCAACTTTCCTTATTACATCATTCACCGTTAATGGTAATTAAAATAATTATAATACACCTTCGATTTGTTCAATATATTTAATTTGTAAGTAGTAAGATACAGGCGAACATGGTTACTCGCCCAACCAAAGATTATCATTGTTGCAGTTTTTTTCCCCTTATGCTCCACATTCAAGCAGGGGAGTATGTGCCGGAAATTAAGCATTTTGTCAAACTATTTTTTAATTTTTTCTATAATTTTAAAATTGCTTGGAAATTCTTATTTTTTAATTTATCTCGTTGTTAAGGGGGTGATTAAATTTTGTTAGGCCGGTGTACGCCACGTATTTTGACTTTGTGCCAGTGGACCGAAGCCCCTTCCCAGGGGGCCAATCTGATATTTTGCTGTCTAATGTGGACATGGTCAGCCCGGTTGAAATTTCTCTCGCCTGCAGTCACGTCCCGAGTTTGTAATATTATTTCTCTTCATGACCAAAATTGCATAGAGCAGCTCCTGGGCTGCAAAATGCTACTTCGTAGAGGCCTGCTGAGAATAGCAAGTCTCGTCACGAATGGGGCACCAGTGGAGCTGTGTTCCCAGCGGAGTGGCATTTTCTGACCCCCTTCCTCTCCTTCCCCCCCTCCCCGTTAGTTCTGAGAAATCAAGCTAGGAGCAGTGACCTGACGGGAACTTAGCGAAGACGATGTCCTAATTCAAGGACCTTCCCCCTGGTCCGACAGAGACGTCCCCGACATCAAGCGGCAGAAAAAGTAACCGCGGGACTGGTCGCCAGCGTGCAGAGCTCACCCTCGTTACACCTGGTGACAAGTCATCTCACCGCCTCAGTTAGTTCCCCTTTATGCTGCTAGAGAGCAGCGCCTCGATGCCATATGGCACTATGCTTTCTTCTCGCGGCCTGTAGAAGTCGATTGTTTGTTGCCTTCTGTTCTGGGCGGTAGTGAGCGCGCATGTCGTGTTCTTGTCACGACCGCCTCGGACACCTCCGCATGTTTTCGGCCATGAGCCAAAACTTCCCCCTTTTTTTTTTCCTAGGGCCAACCGCCCGATTTAATTAGGAGTGGTGTCCGCCATAGCGGGACTCAGTACTCTCACCTCGGCTGCTGACCACATGTTTTCGGCATCCTCTGCGCTAAGAGAATTTTAGCGGGAATGGCGATTTTTGGTTGCATAAAAGATGTAGTCAGTTGCTTAAGGGATGTGATCCCATTTGTACAGTAGCCAGGCAGAGGTAGTTTTTAGAAAAAGTCATGCTTAGTTAAATTTTTTTATTTATAATTAATTCTTTAAATCTGGTTTCCTTCGCGCATCCGCGAATTCTCGGTACGCGCCATGCTGATGTCCGTGCGAGACACCTCGCGAGCCCTGTTTTCCACACCGTTTGGTGAGTAATCCGTTTTTTTTTTCCCAAATTCCCGTTGTTGGCTTTTCGCGCCAACTGTGTATGACTGTCTGGACACAGGTCTAATTCGTTTTGAATTTGGGCTGTGTTTCAGACAGGGTCAAAGTTTCCGGGGAGAGAAATTGCTCCCCGCATGTCCTTCGGGACCTGCAGCTGATTTCCCCCTTTAGAAGAGTTTTCCTCTCGGTCCGACGTCATCCTGGGAAGACCCGGGTGATATGAGCTATAGATATATTCCACTTGCATAGAAGCAACTAAATTCATTAACAAGATACCAGCGAGCAGTGCTTTATGAACGTAATCCTCAGGAACATGTAAAATCAACGCAAACTCATATATATATATAATCGGTGGGAGAATAAATTTTGGTGCTATACTTGAAATTTTGTTAATGCAATCATTGTTTGTTAAGGTGTAATGTGTATTGTTTTAAATAACGTTGGGGCGCCCCCTTAACTTTGTTAATTACTAAGATTTTTATTATCATGTCGAAATAATGCTAAAACAAAACCTCTTAAAAATAAACCAGGAAAACCTATAGACCAAACTATTTATATAGCATTTTTATTTATCATATACCTTCTTCTACATAACGATCCACGAACTCCCAAGTTACTAGTGTGCAGGGAGTGTAAATTTTGTCTTGTTCACCGCCTCGTGTCCCCTCTGGTAATTAACTTTAAATTTTCTTAATATTTTGCCCAGCTGTTTCCAATGTGTTTTTAATTAATTAAAAATAATATAATTTTTGGGCACGAGGGGCGTTACAATACAAAGGAGTGAAATGAAATATATAATTTCATTTATAAATTTACTTTTATTTGCACTCATTAATTATAATATGTTTATTACTTTTGTAGTGTTGTGTGCGCCGTATTTATTTTTACAAGTACAAAAAGAAAGTATAGCAGCAGCGGGGATTCGATCCGTCAACCATTGGATTGGTAATCAGCGATGGTCACCGCATGGCCACGAGGCCATATTAGAAATAATTGTTTCAAATATTATATATATTTATAAAAATTTTGTTCACGGTAGGGGAATAATAGTATTTTTTTTTAACACGATTTTATAACAAATCGCATCCCAAATACACCAAACTTATTTATAATGTTTTACAATATTTTTTAAAACATTGTGCAAAATATCCTGGGTGTTATTTGAATTATTATATGAAACTGTAAAACACCATTGTTCGTTAAAAACGTATTTGAATATTTAACATTACTTCTAATAACCTTACCGATTGTGCTGAAAATCGGTGGACGATCGTTAAATTACATAATATTAATAATTCAAACGACGAAAATATGATGGAAAAGTCAAAACGATGGATGTTCCAATCGAGTGGAAGAGAGATGCCACGCATGCGTACAATGAGCATAACAGGACACATCCGTAGTGGGACAACAGTAGTGGGCAATGTGCGTTTTGGGACACTTTTTCGTGCGTGCAGCCGGCGTTCATCGATTTATTAGACGTTGTAACGTCAAAAATATTTTCTGAAGGTCCAAAAATTGATAAATTACCTTGGCATAATATGTAATTCGTTATAAGCTATTCAATGCTGGATTCATTGAGTTAAAAATATTCATAATATTTTCGCTTCATGGAAAATGAGAAAATGTTTAATTAATCAATTTGTAATATTGGGGAGAATAAATTTGTTATGTGCATTAAGTTCTTTAAATGTTCCATAATTTTATAGAAGTTTCCAAAATATTTTGAGAAAAAATAAGTACTTTGAAATCTACCTACGCCTGCAGGCTTTACCGAAAGGGTTTTTTTAATTATTTCGTTTACAGATCATTTTGAATATATATTTTAAACATGAGTCTATAGATGTGAGCATTACCCGGTGTAAAGAAAGAAAATGAATTGCTAGTGAATAGCAGTGATGCAAGCCGACAGGTAAAAATTTTGAATATGAATATTTGCTTTACCGTTTACAAACACAGAAAATGTGTGGAATATATTAGCTGCCTAAACTAATAAGAAACCATTACACGGGGTTTACGTCACAAGGTCATGCACAGAGGCTCAAAGGGACACAGTAGTGGGCTCTGAACCACCAGGGTGCCGACTCGGTGCTCATAAATATGATACCAGCCGGGGTGTTGGGCTGAAACCCATGACCCTCTGGCGAGCGATCACGATCACCGAGAATACTTTTAAATAGGGAAACATGTGACCTCCGGGACTGTGGTCATTGCCGTGACTCAAGCCAACCAGGAGAGATGATGTCGTGATGGAGTATCGTGGCCTGTAGCAGTGAGGTGGCGAGGGTGCAGCGGGCTGGTACCGTAGGTTCTTCGTGACGTCAGCCGCCCTCCTTCCCGGCCCGGCCAATTAGACCGCTCGCGCCGGCGCATTATGGCTTTAACTCGCCTTCTCAAGCCCGATCGACCCTTGTATCTGATTTGTTCCTGTCGTAAGGCGCCTCTGGATATGTCTTTAGTCAGTCAGTGTAAGTCATAGTTGGAGTAGCTTATTCGGTGCACACGAGGTGGCCGTGTTTTAACGTAACGTAGCTTGTTTAATCCTTTCAGACAATTTCCTGTTCGTTGGTTTACAGCAATAAGTTTCTGTTTCTTTGCGCCAGTTCGTATATGGTTGGATAATGTTTGCTAACTGGCTTGCATTGTCAATTTTTCACTGATCCTTGTACTTGGTAGTAATGTGTTTTATATATATATATATATATATATATATATATATATATATATATAGGCCTTGCCATGAGTTTGAGACATCAGATACTTTCTTGTAGGGTTACCTTGCCCCGTTTTACTGAGTTTTTCTGGGGCGATCTCTCGCTACTTAGTCATGCCTAATTCTTAATTTTTGCCCGCCGTGCTGTAAGTTGCCTTCCCTTGTGTCTTTTGGCCCCCCTGGCTGGATTGGTCGTTTCCTGCATTTCGTGGTTTTCTTGTTGGTTAACTGTGTATCCTTCTATGTGCGTTATAATCGCTTACAGCATCATAGGGCATAACCTCACGACGAGAAAGTAATCTACCAGAGTAGTGAATAAATGGTGGTCCTGCGCCAGGCTTCAGGCTGTAAAACTTGGTGCTGACCCCCATCTTGAATTGAGACGTCACGGCGGAAATCTTGAATGGCCTTGACTTTGACCTTTGACCTTGACCTTTTAAAATTAGCCAAGAATAACTCAAATTCTCCCAAAATTCGCCAAAATTCGCCGAAATTTACAGATTTGGAAAAACATCCTGCCGAAAAAAACTAAAATAATTTTTAAAATAAAAGTTTCCCATCATCGCGGGAAAAATTCCCGTTTTGAGAGAAAATTTCCCGTTTTTGTCCTTAAAAATGCCAGCGGCTGGAAATGTCCATATTGAGGTTTATTCATCCATACCGACAGCCCCCAATATGCCTCTGACATCTTGGATAAAGACGTCACCGTTGCAATTTCCGTTTTGGCCGCCATCTTGAAAATTAGTAATTATTATCCTCTTTTAATGAGAAAACAATTAAAATTTATAAAAAAATATTAAGTAATCATATTTTAATAAGATATTATTCAAAACACGGACTTACATATTTGGTTCGAACCTGGTGAGGTCAATAATAATAAATTACGATATATCCTTCCTCCACAGAAGCCACTGACCAACTGACCTTCCACCACTAATGTCAAGGTACCTATATATATCGTTAGCTAGTATGACGTCATTTCCGACATCTTGTTTTCGTCTGCTGGAGGCCACCATCTTGTTTTCGTCTGCTAGAGCGCGCTACCACCATGTTTGTTAAATTTTTGTCCGCTAGAGTGCAATCTTCATTTATTATTACTAAGGCATCCACCATCTTGAAATTTAGGCGCCATCTTGGAAATGTGTAATAATTCAGCTAGAATATTCGGAAGGATTCCAAAATTCATTTTAAAAAATATGCTTTTAATATACTGATTGGTTCGATCAGTTCCTGTTTGGTTCGATCTCGAGGAGATGAAAAAAAAAATTAATTTTGACTAAAAAAATAATCATTTCATTAAATATAATGGAAAGCCAAAAAAGCAGCGTAGGCTAATTGCCAACCAGCCTCCAGTAAGTCGAATGTCAGCCATCTTAAAAATTCGTAATAATACACCTAGAAATTCAGGAAAAAACCAAAATTCAACAAATAAATCACTCATGTCATTAATTAAAAGATTGAATTGTTGGATTCCTATCCTTTCTTCGTTCCTTGACCGATGCAAATATTTTAATTTTGTGTAATTAAATACATATTTAATAAATCATATTCAAAATCCTAAAAGAGGCTTAAGTTCCTCATATACCAGCCTCCCATCAGCCGTTATGTCCACCATCTGGGAAGATTGTATTTAATGACCTTAAAATTCGGAAAAATTCCAAAGTTAATCAATAAATTCACTTATTAATTTAATGATTGATGCGATAGATTTTTGTCCTTAGTTTTATTCTCGGCCAGTGATAAGGATAACTAAAGCTTATAATAAATTTTATATACTGTTTACCATTTACCTTTCGTGCAGTTTATTAACCATTCACTCTACGAAAATCATCACTATACAAAATACCTGTCCAACGAATTACAAACATTGTCGCTATGCCTAACATGGAAACATAATTTTTCGATACTTAGAATACATTCCGAACAGTTCATGTAAAATGCTCATGTAAAATGCTATACGTTTAGGTGAAGTGTCTTCGGACCACGAGACCCAGTCATTATCAGTGTCAGTTGTATAGACCAAACATTTCCAAAACATTAGACCAATCATGACCTGAGTATAGACTTAAGGATTGACAATCAAAAAATGAAGCACTATTGGAAGCACAATCAACGAAATGGAAGCACAATCGGAAGAACGACAAACGAAAAGGAAACACAATCTGAATCACAATAAACGAAAAGGTAGCACAATTGGAAGCACAATCAACGAAAAGGATGCACCATCGGAAGCACAATCAACAAAAAGAAGCACATTTGGAAGCACAACCAACGAAAATGTAGCACAATTGGAAGCACATTTGACAACAAGGAAGCACAATCGGAAGCTCAATCAACACGTCTTGATTGGTTCGGTAAAATAAGGCAACGACTTCTCTCGCAGACGGCTGCCAATCACAAGGAAGAAAACGCTGGAGCGGAAGTACCTTGTTGCAGTCTAATAAGTGTTCAGATCTTTTCGTGAAGAATGCCTGCCCCTAGTAATGAGCATTAATATGAATCTAAGAAATATGGCAATCGTAAGTCACTTTTATTGTTTATTTTAATTGGGCTATATTTAGAACGTATTTTTTATGATGTATATCTAATCGAGTAACACGTGTTTTCCTGTTTATTGCATGTCAGTTTGTTAAACCCTATTTACCACTTGTAAGTAAGAAGTAAATAATAGTGGAACTTAACTCCCCTCTTTGCAAAGCTCACTTTACTATTTTTCTTTTATAGCAAGGATTTTTGCTCCGCTTAAGCATTGTGCTGTGTGTTTTGAAGCGCAGTTTGGAGATTGATTGGCACCGTGTGCAAGGCCCTCAAGGGGATGGAGCTGGAGGCGCAAGGCCACGACGAGCACGGCAAGACAGAACCTGACACATCTCCCTACAGCTCCAAGCGTAGGGGGTCAGTTCAACGACAATTTCTGATTTGGCTGTCGGAAAATCATTCCAAGATAAATACTTCCATAAAATGCAGTATAGAATGCACTAATAACAGTGCAGAAGAGAAAAATAACATGCTATCTCAGCTCGTGCCTTTTCTTTCTTTCTTTTTCTTGCTGATTTAAATGATCCTTCAACCCAGTGGCATACAGAATACCATGAGCCTGAACTTTATTCATTTAAAGTCTTCACTGAATTCGTCATTAAAAAATTTAATATTCACCAATTTACAATAACTACGTTGACCATAAAAGCGATGATATTTATTTATATAAACACATGAAGGCAAGCTACAAACATTAAAGTGTTCCCACACGTAAAACAAAATTTCATTTGTCACCATAAAAATTTACCAAGTAGGTAAATATTTTTTAGCTTTAGTTCTCTAAGTTTTCCGTTTCCGTTTTGTTTTATATCGGGTATCACGACATGAGAAAATTAAAAATATTATCTATTCATTGCGGGTGTCGGATTGACGTCACGGCGACCTTGTGTTTCATAAGCTACTCTGCGTGTTTGGCCCGTCGTGGCAGTGTGACTCCAGCTTAACACAGCACCCAGTACTGGAACGGAAAGGAACTGTACCACTAGTGAGAAATCCCCGACCCGGCAGGGAATCTAAAATGGGACCCTTATCTCACCAGACAGAAGATCTAATCGCTGAGCAAACACCATTGGACCCACATCCGTAAGAATCGCCATAATACAAACATAATATCGTGGTAATAAATTGTACCAACATTTGGACAACCACGTGGACACGCAAAATCGTATCACACGACTACTGCAGAGGACCCAGAAGCGACTGGACAGAATGGCTCGCAGGTGTTGTGAACATGCATGCAAGTGTGCTATATGAGAAGAATGATCTAATAACTTAGTAACAGGCAGAGCCTCGAACTGACGCGAACTGCGACCCGCGCTGTGGTAACGGTACCTAGTCGTCGCGACGACAGCGCCACTGGGTCACGGGCGTCGACGCGCTTCCTCCAGACTCCCCCTCTCCCCCTTTACAAACTCCTCCTCCCCCCCTTCACACACGCACACACTTGCCCACGGGGCATTCCACATCAACTTACCAAATTTAGATATTGGCGCCAGCTTGACTTTTTTTCGATTTCGTTTAAACAGAGATTACGAGTTTTATACATTTTAGTATTAATGAATATGCCTACATAATCTTCAAAGTGCCTCTGCAGGCCTCTGAAAACAGGTTCTAAGATGAGATGAGAAGATCCATAGAGTATAAATTAGATGTTTCCAGTGAGACAAAACCGAAATAAATTGGAGTGTACCCATTTAAAAATTTTGATTCCAAATATTAAAAAAAAAAAAAAAAAAAAAACGTATTTCCCAGTTTTTGTCAAAATTTGATCTCAATGTTGAAAAATATATATTAAAATTAAATGCCTTACTACTAAAGCATGGTTTAACCAGGTAGGCGATGTATAAAATCCCAAAAGTCAATATTTCAAAATTAATATTTCATTAAAAAATTTGTAGTTATTTATAAATAAAAATAGTTTAAAAGTTAATTTTTGCTTACTTAATAGCCAACTGTAAAAATTATACCAGAGATAATTTAAAATTCCAAAATTCAACACGTTGTCTTGCGTAAGTGCACAGCTGTAGGACATCAAACTTGACAAAATTTACGTGAATCACTTTTGTGTTGCCTACAGCCACCTACTTACTGATCTCTGGTGGCGTAACCGTTTGAGTAAGGCCATAACATTTTTCACAGCTTCCTTTAAGACATCTGACAGCGTTCTGTAAAAGTTGAAATTAAATCGTAGAGGGTCGCTGAGCCCAATTGGTGAATTGACGTGGAATAGCACCCATGTGATTCGGGGCCCAGACTATCGATAGCTACAGATATGTATGGCCGCAACACCTAGCGGTTTATTTGCTGTCAGAACCGTCCAGCTGCAGTTCACGGGCAATGACGTCGACACTTGACTGCACTTCTGACGCAGATGTCCTGATTGCTGTGAGCGCAGAAACATTTCACGATCCTGAGACCTGCGGCAAGGAGTTACACCACTTGAAACTCTCGGCTAGTTTAGTATTGCCGCGGTGACAGCAATTACGCACAAAGTTAATCTCAATCTAATAAGTTAATAATATTTTATTCTTTTAAATCAGGTACGTAAATTCAAACATCCAAACAGCAGCCTTAATATTTAATCGAATTTTAATGCATAATGTTTGATGCTGGAAAATTTACTTTTACGCACATTGGTTATTAAAAATCTCTTTAAACACAGACTGAATTTAAAAATTCAATATTTAAGAAAGTTTTACATTCTAATCCCTCTACACGGTTTATGCGTGAGAGGTTTTCCTTAGAGTGGCTAATGCAATGGTTTATAGTTTATTACATGTTTAGTTTAAATGTTACAGTAGGTAATTGTTGAACACTCAATTTTTTCTCACTGTTCCACACACTGGCCCCAAGTAAACAATTTCACAGGTCTGCGAACATTTTTTGAAAAGTTTTTTTTGTTAATTGGTTAATATTTGCTTTAATTGTCTTAAAAGTAATAGAAAACGGTATTCATATTATATATACCACGTCACATTTATCAGATTTAGATGACATAGTAAGGTATTTGAATACGAAAAAGAACAAAACAAAAATTTAATAAAATGAATGAGAATCATTTTAGAATATTTTATAAAGTTTTATTGAGTCTATAGCTATTAAAATACAAATTTAAGGTATGCATGAAGAAAACCGTTAATAATAACGTTTTATTTTTGAAACAAAGCTGCGTTTTGTTGATTTTCGTTTATGATTTTTTATTTCATCTCGGTGTATCGCCCAGCAATAGTCCGCCATCATATTAATGTCCCAACGGCCTTAATATCTTCTTTCCATCTCTTTTATGTCCTGATGAAATCGTTTACCTTGTTCTTCACTGAAGTTGCCTAGATTTTTTGGAAAACCATCAATGTGAGACTTCAAAAAATTAATTTTCAGACTAATATTAGAGCCTAAATTTTTATAGGCGTTTAACATTTCCTGGATAATAATAAATACGCAGGATCTTTTGTGTTGCGTAGAAACTTAGATACGACATTTTTAAAGCCATGCCAGGCATTTCGTTCCAAGGTTGTCATCACTTTTTCAAATTCTGTATCCTAATCAGTTTCCTGATAATCACGTCCCGTAAATATTCCCTATTTCAACTTCGCATCAGATAAGCTAGGGAAACATGAACAAAGATACTTGAAAGTATTTCCATCTTGCGGTAATGCCTTTACGAACTGTTTGATCAAACCAAGTTTGATGTGAAGTGGTGGAAGGAATATTTTTTTCGGAATCCATCAAGCTCGGATTGATGACTATTTTACTTCAACTTTTAATTCCATTCTTATTTTCCAATCAGTTTTTTCCAATGTAAATTTCCTGCTCTACTGTCCCATTCACAAATATAACAGGTGAATTTTGTGTAGCCTTGCTGTTCACCAAGAAGCATACATATGATTTTTAAGTCACCGCAAACTAACCATTAATGTTCGGTGTATTTTATTATCTCCAAAACATTTTTCAAGTTTTCGTAAGTTTCTTTAAGATAAACTGAATGAGCTACAGGTATCGATGCACATTTATTGCCGATATGTAAAAGGACAGCCTTTAAGCTTCTTTTTGAAGAATCTATAAAGAGTCGCCATTCTTGTGTATTGTATTCGATATTGAATTTTTGTATTAAACCGCCAATATCACAGCAAAATACTAAACTATCCTCCTTCTTAAAATACTCCACAAATTCTTGTTCTCTGCTTCGATACCAGTAAAAATGTATTTGCAGGATCTAATAAATTGTTTTATTTTAGTCGAGAACCGAGAAGTTCTGCAGCGTCCTTAGGTAATCCAAGATCCCGTACCCAATCATTCAGTTCTTGCTGTTTTAAAGGTCGAGGGTCATTTGTAGGGTGAAAAATGTCACAACTGCTTTGCAGATGATCACTTTGTTCTGAGTTTTCTGATAAAGGCGTTTCCAAGCTGTTAGTGTTAGTAGGAACTGGTATGGGTAATTCGGGTCCATGTGGATCTGGCTTTGTTACAGACGAAACATCAGGATACACTATTTTGGCGCGTTGTTTAGAATTATATACTGTTACATTGGTAAAACAAAAATAACAATCATCTGTATGATTTTTTTTTGTTCCCGCCACAACATAGGAATACCGACTGACAATGACTTTGATTTACCTTAAGTCCACTGTCTTAACACTTCAACACATAGCTGGCATACTGTATGCGGAACCCACTGTTTCTCTCGGTAACATAACCTCATTCCGAAGTAAGCATAATAAGCATTTTTTTTCAAAGTCTGTTATTTTTCATCTTTGCTTAACTATTGTATATTGTCCGCAAATATAGCAAAATACATTTGGATTGTTTTTGCAACTCCGAGGAGCCATAGTTACAGATTTAATAAAACAATCTTTTATTACACTTTTTTTTGCAGTTTAAACCACTATGATTAGTGATAGAATACATAAATCTTTTTTTGATACTTTTTCTCACAGGAGAAAGGCAGATTAGTAACAATAGACTATAGGATGGTCGGTCACAGAGTATAGAATAGAAATATAGATCATGGAATCATTTTTGTAAAAAAAAACGAACTTACCTATCTAACGAACTATTATATATTCATCTATATGCAAAAAGAATGTGACGTGATACTTTAAAACAAAGTTTATATTTGCTATATACAGATCAACATCTACATGTTTGTCATAAATTTATTTTAAAAACTTTTTCATCTCAGACCTGTGTTATTAGTTTACTACAGGTTGAGGTCATTTCGGATGTCATTGAAGAATGTCATATAACTGTACGAAACATTCAATACTAAATTGTATCTCAACGTAAAGAATATGTTAGAATTTATTACAACAGTTAGTTCAAACTACAGGACTATTAAAACAGGTGCCTAAAAATAAAATGAAGGGAAATATTTACTTTTGTAAATGCATTCAAATTTTAAACAAACTTGTGAATTAACCAGTGAAAAAAACATCACTAAGCCTCTTAAACAGGTAATGAAATAACATTTTCATACTTTTGTTTCCAACAAGTGATGTTTAGGCTATCATACTATATTATGTACAAATAATATCCCATAAACCTTGTGGTTCTAAGCATAAACTCTGCAAAATGGAAGATTATAAAAATAATAAAAATTTATTTCAGTGGCTCTTTGCTAGGCCATCTACGATATCGCATTAAAATAGTATATATTTGTATCTACTATGTACTTTTCTCGGAAGTAACATAACGAGGACCTTCCGAGATGGAAGTGAATTGTGATTGTAAAAGAGTGTTAAAAAGTATTGTCTTCAGTTAAACATTTTTGCTGTGATCACACTTATTACTACTTTATATATTTACTAGCTGACCCGGCGAACTTCAAACCACCTAACAGTCAATGAATGTCGTGTTAACTTTCAGCTAAACTTAATTTAGGATTTTATTTACATAATAAAATGAATGCAAAAATTAAATTTAAGTACAAAAATTAAGTATTTTTATATTTCTATTGCGTGTCAGCAAGACATTTGCAATGTATTTTTCTGCATGGGTGGCACTCGGGTTGATTATCGTCAGTGAAATACCTTGTGATATACGACATTTTTCGTTTTGGTATCCGGCGCAAGAACAAATAAAGCTTATGGTTTTCCGACACGTGAACATGCCACATACAATTGACGATGAGAAAAACCTGCATTTTCTAGTTTCAGACCACAAACTTTTATGGATTGGCCTTGTGATTTGTTAATCGTCATGGCGAATGTATGACTAAACGGAAATTGAATTCGTATGAGTGCAAAGGGCTTTCTTTTGGAATTATCGGAATCCTCGGAATGAGAACTTCCTCACATATGAATTTTTATTTGAGTATCATTGCATGAATCACATCGATCATCAGTTTTTTTTTTATCAAAAATGCATTCCATTGCATAGTTTTGGTTAGTTTAGATCTCGAAGCATGATGACTTCCGAGCCAACCTTCAGTTGTAAAGTGTGCAGTGGTAAGCCAGGCACATCCAAGGAGTTTAAAAAATCAGTTGGATTGTTTGTGGCTTTGTCTTCGTTTGATTTGAATGAATGCAGAGTTCTAACGATTTGATTTTGAATTACGAAGTTGAAGTAATCCACTTTTTTGTTCTTAGCCGCCAAAATTGCACGCTCACTCATCAATTGGTTATATTTGTGGATAGCAATAATGTTAGGCAACACTTTGTTGATGAGCTCGTCTTTCGATGAGACGAAATTAAAAGAATTCGGAGCAAATGAAATCAAGCCACTCCATTCCTCGACAAGAACACGGCCATTACCGATAGTCAGCAATGGCTTGGAGAATTCTTCTGCAGATGGATCGTTCAGCAATGCAACTCTCATGTTTGCTGCCAGCTGAAGTTTCTTCACATAGCACCACAGATTTGATGATTTGAGGAAAGCATTCATTTCATCGGCAGCAGTTGATCTTGGAATGACTGGCAGTGTTTGTCAGAAATCACCAGACAGTAAAATAATTGCGCCTCCAAAACATCTTGAGACACCACGCAGATCTTTCAATGTTCGGTCAAGTGCTTCCAATGCGCGTTTGTGCGTCATTGTGCATTCGTCCCAAATTATGATTTTAGATGCTACTAAAACTTTGGCTATTGCGGAGTGTTTCGCAATGTTACATGTCGGTTGTTCAGTGGTTTGAAGGTGTAACGACAATTTTAACGCCGAATGAGCTGCATGGCTTCCTTGTAACAATGTGGCAGCTATTCCAGAAGAAGCAACTGCTACCGCAATGTCGAATCTCTCATGAACAGTGGCCAAAATCAATGTCATAAGAAACGTCTTCCCAGTTTCGTCGAGGGCATCCAGGAAAAATAAGCCACCATTTCCGTCATCAATTGCCTTCATTAATGTATCATACACTTCCTTCTGTGGGGGGTTAAAACAGGGGTGCATTCGTTTGAACTGATTAGTCTAATTCATGTCGATCATTTTCACGTTCACTTTCCAATTCTCTACTAAATGCTTCAATCATTTTACGATATGGCACTGGCATTCCTAACCTGACTAACAAACTGCCGCACATGAGGTAACACATGTCTTCGATCAAGAGCAAAGCCTGGTAATGCAACTTCTCATTCACCTGAATATCGGGATTTCTTGAACTGACACGAATTCGATGTAAAATGTCTTCTGACATGTTATCCTTGTATTTGTTCCACAGATCATGTGTATTCGATGCGAAGTATGTCGAAATAATGGTAGCAAACAATATGCGTATCTGACTCGGAGATGTAGAAATAATTGCTTCAGCAATTTTCGTGTCCCAATGAGTATCGTTTTCAAGCAAATTGAGCTCTTGACATGCAGCACTAAATGTTGGGCACATTATACCATTAACAGTTCGTAGTGATTCAAATGATGTTGACCCACGAACATTCACCAGCAACAACCGCAAATTTGTTTGGATGAATTGTTAAATACGATCAAGAGCATCAGTAGAAAGCACATTTGGTTGACCAGGAACCACATCGCCTTGCTTCCGACGTTGAAATTTCTTCGATGAAGCGTGCTAAAAGTAATAACGTGGCATCTCCGTGAAAATCAACGTTCGTGCGAAGGGATCGCTTTGGCAAATCGCAAAGAAACTTGTCAATGTTGTTTCAGCATGTTGAGCAAAATTCGACGTGGTGAAATAAACTCGTTTGCCATTCTCCAGATTCAACCATATTATGACGTTCGTGGATATGGAATGAGAATGTACGCCAAATCGCCTCATTGCAGTTCACATATCAACCAACTTGATAGCGCGTAATTTCATTGTTGGTGTTGGAGCTTTGGATGCCAAAAACCGCCATTTTGCTGCCTTTCGTAACTTATTTGCATATTGATGGACTTCACCGAATTGCAATATTCAACATTGCAATGATTCTTAATTTTTGGAAAGAAGTGGTGAATTTGGAACAATCCAACTGTTGTCGACCACGACCCTGACTGGGCAATGCGTGTGAAACCAGGCAAAGAGAAACCAATCACAGTGCTCACTCGACGTGAATAGCCATGGACGCCCACCACTGTGCCATGTATGTAAATATTAAAATTTTAGAGCCATGTTTTTAATTTTATGTACAGTGAAATACAATCTGTTTCTTATGAATGTGTAAATAATATATAGAGTAAAACAGGGTTAGTTGGCGCACATTTCGTAATAAATGCTGTAGAAATTTTATTTTTTATAATATGCTGTATGTTAATGGATACATTTTAACTCTTACTCTTCATTTTTGCTTCAAAACCTCGATACTAATAAAATATATTTTTTTATAAAAAAAAATTGCTTCATTTATCTAAGTGTTGCTTAGCGCCATCTCTCCTTGAACATCAAGGTGAGATGGCACAGGAGTATGGGACAGTTGATGCAGTACGGGACAGATGGTGCAGACATTAAAAGTAGTAACAAAAGTATCCAAATAATTTCTTGTAGACAAAGAACTATTTAAAATACATCCCTTAACAACACTTACTAACATTATTAATGCTGCAAAAATTATCCACTTGAAAATGACATAACATGCAAGTCAAGTTTCCTATAATTTGTAGTGGTATTTAAGTAGACCAATGCTAATAATTATGAAAGAATATAATTATTATACACCTTGAAACTTATTCTCAGGCATTCATTTATGTAAAGTTAAAAATATTGTATTAAAAAAAATAAGTGATCAGTTCGTTTTGAAGTTATCACTTCTTTTGAAATTGAAGCACAGAATTCTTATCTATCTACTTCTGTTTCTTGAGATTTGTCTTCCTTGCCGAAGCCCTTCCACAATCGTTGCACAATTTTTTGTAAACTGAGCATGTTTAATGCAACCAATTCCCGCACTTACAGCACTTGATCCAGTATACATTTTTTTTTTAATAGTTTTCCCAACATTCCGCACAACGATTTGTATCATCTGAAACAGGATCATCAACTTCACATGATCCGTCGCTGTAGGTAGGAACAGTGTCTCTTGGTTTAGGAATACTCTTACAGTTCACCGATTTTTTCTTTTTTGATCCGGAGTTTCATTCTTCATTTTCTGTCTTGTTGCCTTCTTCTTTTCAATGTTTTCCCGAGCGGCGAGCTCCACAGCAGATTGTTTTCTTCTAATTTGTTTTGCCTTTACCATCTGGGGTAATGGACTGATATCATTCAAAATTTTAGTGGGTGTAGAGTGGCTACTTAAAGCTTTGTCGCATTTTGAAAGAGGTCATGAGACACTTGGAAGAGAAGAGGTGCCTGGCTGAGCTGGCGGAACATAGTCTGATATTAATTGAGTCGACGTCGTAGGAAGGGAATCAGGCAGATTTGTCTGGGAAAGCTCTGCAGTTTGAGCAGCATCTGAAATGGGAAACATGTAGTCTGGTATTGCATTTGGGTTAAATGGATATATGCCACATGCCTTAAATCCACTACTGCATTTTCTACCGATGCTGCTTTTTTCCATGCTGTTTAGTAAATTGCCTACTCTTGATTTGGTGAGACTCTCTTTACCTTTTGACTTCATAGCAGTCTGTGTTTCTCGGTGGTAATATATTTAAATGGGCCAAAAAAAGACCTGTCAAGTGGCTGCAAGGCATAGCAACACTACATTATTTTCATCAGCCAGCTCTAACAGTTCTACTGAATTACAATGTAATGCATGCCCATCCAAAATTAACAAATTGGTGCCAGGAGGTTTCTTGGAACAAAACATTTCTCTGAACCATTTCAAGAACAACTCCGAATTCATGTAGGTTTTTTTAAATTTATATAAACCTCTGAACCTGGAGGAAGCCCATCACTAAATTCTCTCTTCTTGTAAACCCCTTTGACAATGATTGTAGGCGGCAAAAACCTACCTTCTGCATTAACGCAAGCAACCACTGTGATAGTCTCCTCCTGCTCACCAGATGTCAGACTAAAAACATATTTTGAACCTTAAGCAGCCAAAACTTTTCCCGGTTTATTGACCAGTTGAATGCCTGATTCATCAACATTGAAGATGTTACCTGGCTTGTCAAATAAACTGTGCGTTACCGTTATTTCCTCCAACAATGCAAAATACCCGTCAACTTCATCCCGGCACAACCCGTGCGCCCGTGCTACAGACAAGCCCTGTGATTGCCTTAAACTGATGTCTGGGTTTCGTTCCATAAATGATTGGAACCAATCATTACCAGCTTCTGCTTTTACCTTGTTGAAACGGTGGTTCACATAAAGGCTTTCAGCAAAGTTAAATGCTAACTGACGGACTGTACATTGGGGAAATCCAAAACCCAATGAGGCAAATCGTTTGAACTTTTTCTTCGGCGTAAGGTGCTCTCTGGGATGTTGTAGTACCTCGCCGCTTCTCTTATTTTTATGTCTCCAGCCTTGATACGAGCCACTGCTTTGCAGAAATTGTCTTCTGACCACTGCCCTCTAGAAGGTGTTCCAACTTTTCTTATGTATATTCTGCCCATCACATTCCTGAAAGAACAAATATGCCACTTTGTTAAAAACTACAGCACATGAATGTGCAAACTACTCTTTAAAATTTTAACTAAAGAATGGCGTAAACAAGAAAACTTTGGTTTTAATACACAAGCTTTTTTAAATGTTGAATATTACAACTATATTCAACTTTTTTTTATCTTGGAAAATTTTTACAAGAATTTTTCAGGCTAAACATGTAACAATTAAACATTAGAATATATTTTTATGAGTTTTTTACATACAATATGCAAATATATTTATAATATTTAAGCCAAATTGACGATGAATGGTCAACTCGTAAAACAACAAAGCATGCGTTCTCAAATAAACGAAAATAAAATTTTCATGGTTTAATACAATATGCGCCATTTCACCCACAAACTGAGTGAGCCATCTTTATCAAAACTCAAGGTGAGATGGCGCAGTGAGGCACTCAGAGAACCAGTAAACCAATATGTCTGAAAACGTACACAACTATCCACTGAGGTATAAATGAACATACACGGTTGCGTTTAAGAACAAATTTTAGAAACCATTTCATCAATTATGATTTTAAACTCACATGACACGAAAATTCAACACTAAAACTAAGTACTCACCAAGAAAATCTTTAGATTTCAACGAAATCGAACAGTCTGCCGCAGCTTAAATAAGCGCATGTTACAATTGCGTTACGCAAGAACAATCCAAGGTACCTAGAGCTGCGATCTAGTAAACACCGTGCCAACTACAGCCACTGAGCCGTCTCCCCCGGTGCGCCATCACACCAGGTTTTACCCTAGTGTAAATGTGCTGTAGGAATAGATTCGAAACAAAGACTTGAGCCAAAAGAGGCTCCAAAAGAAATTGCTAAATGTTTTTTTTAAATTTTACTTTAATAACAAATCATGTTTTTACAATAATCATATCAGAAATGTAAATGTATGTCAAATTAAATTAGGTAAAAGAGCACTGAGTGCAGGAGTGCCCTGTTGCAATACCTAAAACTGTAATTGTACAAAATGTCACAATTAAAATCTGTTGAATTGAATTGAATTGACCACGAAAACATTTCCTTTCACTTTCGTTGTGATAGTTCGACCATTATGATCGGGTTATCTACGCCGATACAGTTGATAACCGTCGTGGCCAATGATGGTCTCCGCCATCAATTTTCGTGGGTAACATTTTTGGAACACCTGCCGTCGACCTTGCATGGTGATTGGGGGTTGATGGTGCCACATGGTCAATGACACATATTCGTAATTACAACATCATGTAGGGTTGTATCGGTTTCGGGATCAGAAATCTCGGCACATATGATATAATCTTTTTGGTCTGGTTGAAATCTTTCGACTAACCAAATAAGAATGTGTGCATGCGGTAAGCCTCGTTTTTGTCATTCGATTAAATACATCTGGCATCAAGTATACCCAATGACACGTTACTTAACAATGTAGTTAATCAGCGACCTGTTTTTTTTGCTTAAAGACACATCCCATGATGTCGTGCCATACACTTGATGTTTGGTCGGGAAGCAGCATTTGAACAATTTCTATTCATTTCGGATTAAACATAAAGGTAATGAATATATCTGGCTGACCGTAATGACGAACTTACGTCATTTCATCTTGCGCATATTCATTCATATGACACGGGCTACCTGTGTATGGCGCCAGTAGAATCGTCAATCGACCAACATAAGCTGCATCTCCTTCCATGCTAATTGCATCGCGTAAATGGATATGCTCCTCCGAACACAGTTTGGCTTGGTTCAACCGAATGAAAGTCAGGTGCTCCGTTTCGATTTTTACATAAATATCGATGCAATATTGCTGAAGCAATCACTGAAATAACAGCAAACACTTTTCATCATTTTGACGAATCATCAGCGAAATGTGTAATAAGTCACCGCGCTAACCTTCTTGGTAATTTCCTCGCTTGAAATGAAAACAGTAAAATTAGTATCTTAGAAATAAAGCTAAAGTCCATTTTCCCTGAAGGGCTGGGCAGAACTGTGTGATCACTAAATCCTCGAAGGTAACTTTTAGCATATTTAAAAGGGGTTAGGATAATAGATTTAAGAATGGTTGTGAGACCTTTGCCCAATATTCTCAAAACAAACAGCCTCTAATCTCTTAGTCGACTCTTACGATATCCTGGGAAATTAGTAGTGGTACTACCTTTTTTTTGGAAACTAAAACCAAAAGGAGTAAAATATATGTCATGTTGAAATAAAAACTATGTTATCGATACTCACCATTCAATGGATTTATCATCTTGATTTTGAAGTGATATCCATCGTCTCCTTGCCAATAAATCAGCTGGTACTGCAATGTGTCATACGAAAGGCATGTTTCATATATTTGTTGCAGTTTCCCAGTATCGCGACATGTAAGTACAATATCGCGTGTTTCCAAGTTTTCATCAACAATAAGGATTGCAACTTCATTTATTTTTGGAGCAATAAATGTGCGTTAAGTGTTCCAACTGACCATTTATCCGCTTTGATCATGAATTTTTAGATATTATTTGGCATGTGCTCCAACGCTGTCTTGAACAGCCTGACCAAAGCCTGATGTTCATGAAGTAGTTGCTGCAGATCTTGAAGAATTGCTCTTTTCATTGCTGTATTGATCTCTTGACGCCGATCAAGTTGTTCCTCCATATTGCCCATGAAGTTTATTTGCAAGAATTCATGGTGTGCATATTCAAGGGGTTGCACAGACCCAATTAGATGCCTCATTTAATTTAGAGGCGAAAAAGTACCTTGAATGTAGAACAAATCCCTGTTCTTCGATAATGTCTGCCCCAAATTAAGTCATTTTAAAACAGCCATAGTATTTTTTAGTGTTCTCTGGAAAATGTCAAGAATATGGTGTTTCGCCACGAAGCGATGAATGCATTGGCTCAAGTGGCAGAGTCAATAATAGCACTTTCACTTTGCCATTAAGACAGCACAATCGAGGCGTTTCTCCAGCAAACTTCAATGCACCACAATGTTCGCAAACAACGTCCATTGGACCAATGCTTTCGAAAGAATGCGAGCTCTAATCAATTGTGCAATCGTATAGAAACGCTACTTGATTCAAATCAATACTTGAAGAATTTATTCTTGCGCATTGTAGTTAATCTAGTTGTTTAACTGTGCGATAAGCTCGATGAGTTGTTGTAAGTGACGCTATAATTTTGTAAGATAAAAGAAAAAGTTTCTGAGAGGGCCATCTTTTGGTTTGTGTGTGCTGTCGAGTCGGGCCATTGCCGACGCGGTATTTTAAATAGTTTCTCGCAACGCTAAGTCACCAAATTGGTGAGAAATTACGCCCCGAGCTTTGGCGAAGCTCTATTGAAATTTGTTTTACTGGGGCCTTATCTGAAAATTAGCCTTCAGCGGAAATTCAGGTATGATTATAGACTGTGTAAAGTCCTGAACTGTCGCTATAATAAGTTACCGCGAGTCATAGCACAAATCGTGTTGGTGACAATCTGCTGCTTCGGGACAAAAACTGTCTTTAATCAGTTGTCTTAAAAATATTTTTAAACCCTCTAAGTTCATACATTTATGGCAGATTAATAATATACACAACTTCCCTCACAAGTCTTGGTTTTTGAGATTTTCATGCGAACCGACTAATTTTGAGCTAGTAAATTTTAATTTTATTTCAAATTAATTGAACTCTTGGTATCTGTTCTGCCCAACATAATTTTACCGTTAGTTAATATTTTGTTTTACTTTTGATTAATAATTGTAAGCAACCTTGTTACAGATATCATTGGATATATATGAGAGCTAACCCATGTATTTAGATGGCAAATAAATAATTATTACAGAGGGAGTAGTTGGGTCACATTACAGCATTGTTAATAATAATAGTCGCACAAGAAGATGTATTTATAACACTCGCAAAAACAAACAAATCGACCTTTATATACTTTTTTGAAACAAATAATAGACAGCATGAAACAAAAAAAATTACAATTTCGCGATTTACAGCTTATATACTGACAGGCAGCGGCACTGGAATGTTCCGAGAGTTGTTCGTACATTCTTTGTTGACAATCTTTTTATAATTTTTTTTCTGTAGGGCCTAATAGTGCTGTATTGTTAATGTGATTGGGTGTTTCATTTTATTTAATTTTCATAATAAAAGTATACAATAAATCACAAAATAGGTAAAAACAATTGTCACAAACATGGCGACGACAAACGGTTAATAGCTTTATTTTTTCTTACTCTCTCTACTTTATTCGTTAGAATAGCTTCGCGGCTATTGCTTGGCGGACATAGAGAAATAACACTCACAGTTTGTACGTCTGTAACTTTGAATGTCTATGGCAAACCTGCGTGACATGGGTTGTCAATTGCGGAATATGGCGGATTTCCAAACCTAATTTAATTCAAAGTTAATATTTTATTTCTTTGAAATTTGTTAATATTTTTAATAGTTATTCTTTTATTCGGTACGGAGACGAATCCAAGAAGTCAGATCATTTAAATCGGTCCAGGCGTTCTTCAGCTATAAATGGTGTAACTAACCCAACTTTGTTTTATTTTTTTAGATATATAAACTACCTGTTTATTTAGCTAATAATACAGAGGCCAAGCAATCAAAACATTATTCACGTCCGAACTACGCTAATTCACTATAGGGAGAAGTGACTGAAATGTAGCAAGTACACTGCTAAGGACTTGTATTCGGACAAGGCCTTATACAACTTTAAGTCAGAGGACTACTTTTCCCGACATGCTGGCAACCTGACCGGAAGTGTTAATGACCACGTTCATTAATCCCCAATTCGCCGGCTACGAATCTCTTCAACAGATGATTTTTAAGTGTCCGCAGAAGTGAAGAAGTGCTGTGGCTGTTTTACTGCTCCGTAATTGGTGCGCACGGCAGCGAGAACTGGACGCTCGGCGGAGGGATATACGACATTTATACAAAGGACACCAAGCAGGACATTCGGAATATTTCAACTGACCGCGAGTGGACTGTGGTTCGATTAAGTAGACTGTGGAAGAGTGTGATAATCGGTGTTTACACCGTCACGTACTGGGCCTGGAGGCGGATGAAGTGGCCAGAGTACTTGAAGGTGTGGGGCGGGTGTCATCATCACTGCGGTTACCGCACTCTAGCCGGGCAAGTGATTCGTCTACTCTTCTCTTCTCTCTCTCGATATGTAACAGTAAACAATGTAAATAGCCACCATGGGTCGGACAAGCCTCTAATTTTAGAAGGACTCAGAGAACCCGATAGGAACCAGTTTAATATCTTTTTTCGGTAGGTGCCGTTTCCACGTCTGTTTCCATCTGTGGCTTGAAACACGTTTCTTGAAGCCGACATACTTTTCCACTTTTCGTTCCTCCACAGCTACAAGTGATCCGGTTCCATTTACACACCTGCTTCTCCCTGCCATAAAACTCACGCGCACAGGGGGCCAGAAGACTGGACCGACACTGGTTCGTCCCCGACTTCATGTGTAACTCTTTACTAATTAGTTACAAGCAAGTAGCCAGATTAATTGGGGCACTCTGTGATCTTCAAACGTGTATGGGCTAGAAAATATTTTATTTTCGTCTTGATCTTGAATTCTTCTTAGCAGAAACAAATACTCCTTTAACGCATCCTATTGTGAAACCATAAAAACACACCAGTTTTGAATGTGGTAACGTTCGAAACATAATACATACCTAGTTCAGTGTCATAGTCAAGGCACGATAAAGAAAATTGTGTTCTTTCGGGAAACGAAAAAAAAAACATTAATTCAATGTATCATCTATGAACCGTTACCGAAAAATGCAATACTAGTAATTTTCCGTCCCAAGTTAAAAAATTTGAAAAGTCCTTTTACTATAAAGTGTTAAAGTTATCTGATATTTTAAAGGAATCACATTTGTTATCAGTGACTTTTTGGTATAGTTGTTGTTCAGTGCTCATTTAAGCACATAGAAATGTAGGGCCTCGTAAACCTGACTAATGACTCCTCGCACTTCAGAGGACAGTTCCACGATATCTGAAAATTGCAAAAACCTCATTATCAGAATGGTCCCTGAACAGCTTTGGGAAAACGTTAGATTGCCAGAGATGTTAAATATTTTATTCAACTGAGCTAAACATTACAGCTAATTTGTCAGAGGCGACAACATACCACCAAGCAGGCTAGGATCTCAGGCAGGAGCCACCCCAGTGTTTGCTGGAGTTACTTCGGTAAAGCACAGAATTCCCAACCGAGTTATTTGAAATTTGAGTCCAAAGTCTTACAACTGTGTCACTTGGCTGCTCTTGTCAGTACGTACCTATTTATGTTTGAAACTGTATTTCGCTTGCGTCAGCTAATATAAAATAATGTAATAAAACTAGAGGATGTAATTTCAATGCTCTTTTTCTTTTGCTTGTGTTAGTCCGCTATAATTTTATTTGCACATTACTGGCGGGAACTAAAAGGCTCGTAATTTTTGGTAATGTATCCAGTTTTCTTTCAGTTCAGATATAGGGGGTCAATTGTACAAGGGGGAAGGGAGCGACTGCACGTTAAATGCAAACAGATGATTTAATTATGCCATAATTTTCCTTTTTTGGGGGGAGGGGGGACTTCCCTTTCATCTCTCCCCTTGGATTCTGCATTGAAACTACATGTGCTCGGCGTTCCATGCATTGTTAGCTGTACCATTCATGAAGTGCCTGTTTGCGCAATACTTCTCGCTGTTTATTCGATCAGTTTCACTAAAACGCCACTGACAGCAAAGTGCCTTCTATTCCGTCATTATACACTTTCTTCAACTGCTGGGTGTTCTCGTGGAAACCAAAATATCCCAACTAGATCTAGCTTTAATCCTCTGATATCCCAATAATTTTGATCTGTTACCTTAATTATTTTGACCAGTTAATGTACCTGCATCTAGCATATCCTGCCCACGCTTATCATATATTTTTTAATATGAACACTTCAACGCTTGAAGCCTCGTGAGTCGAAAAAGATGTGTAACATCTAACCTCTGTAACGAGAATATTCATGTGTTCTTATGTTGTAAATACACTTAGCCAACTTTAACCACTTATGATACGAAATTCGGGCAATAGATTTAACGTACTTTTAAACTTAAAAGCCAAATAAAAAGTGTTAGGAATAATCATGTGAACACAACGACCTCAACTTGTATTTCGACTTCGATTACCTACGAAATTTAGTTTCTTTACATGGGTATTACGATATATTATATTCAAAGCTAGGCGAACCGGCAGAGTTCAAGGCATGCACTGTCTCACGTGAGCTAGATTGATTTTTGTACATAAGACCTATGTTATGTTACAATCACAACAGTTTTTCTTTAATCTAGTTACGAACATTTATGATTTCCAGCCAAAACTCGATGGTATTTGTTCAACATAGAATTCTTTAAAATAATCCCAAGCGTGATAATTATACGAAACTTGTGCTTTCAACTACATTTCTGAACGCGAATCGCACATATTTTCCATACCGGCCGCTAGAATTCGCTGCCGGAGCAACTACGTCAACTATCGAATTATTCGATTTCCAGAAGGAAATTTTAAACAATGATGAACGACTCTGATAAAAACTAAAAAAGATATACTAAAACCCGGCTTTGGACTTGATTTTCGACAGTAAATTTTATTAAAATACTGCCCATCTAGTTTAAATCCACCTAACCATTAATAATATAAAATTACCCTTTGCCTTTGTGAACTGTGGTTCGCCCCATCCACCACAGATGGCAGCACCGTTGTTATACATTTCAATTCCTTGACTCCCGGCACATTCACGAAATTACTCCCACCAAATGCCGTATTCCGAGAGCTAAGATGTTACACATTAAAAATTCTTTACTCCAGACCCCCCTCACCAGTGAAGTTGGTTCAATTTATTTGTAAAAATGTATTTTACGTTGGAGTTGCTTGACTTCTAGGTCATAGCCGCGTCGAAGGTGAAGATTTCACCGACGTTTCGGTCAACTTTGCAGTCGCCATCTTCAGGGTAGCAGTTACTGCCAGCAGTCAAGTACCTTCAACCCTGATGATGGCAACTGCACGGTCTACCGAAACGTATGTTAAATATTCGCCTTCTATGTGGCTACAACCAAGAAGCCAAGAAAATCTAGACAACGATTGCGAAAGCCTCCGATATTTATTGAATTTTACTTTTTATTTTAGTCATATCGCACGAGTATTTTTTTATATTAGTACTCAAATCTACTTAATAAAATTCTAGCACTGACTGTTGGACGAAGCACAGCTTAAACTGGTTGGTATAGAAGCATGATATTTTGCCTAGGAGCTCCTCATATAATGTAGGTGACAAATAAGAAAGGATTTTTGAACATTCATTCCCTAAGGGCGTTTAATAGGGAATGAAAATTTGTATGGAAATTTGCCATATTTTAAGTTATAAATATGAAAATTGGTGTTTTAGGCTTCTGTTTATAAATAAAAGTTATTGTAACAGCGTTTTTGGCAAGTCTTCTAAAGTGAGGATCAAGTACGTTCCCATCGGGCACATGGCTAGTATTTAAATATAACAACAGATTTAATAATTATGTTTCAAGAAGTCAGAAATATGTTTATATAGACTTTTAAGAGGCTTTAATTTTTTTATTTCGTACTCTCCGTTTAACCGGGAGGTCTACATGCCAACCAGAAACCTGTGGTCACCCGCCCTCGCAGCCGGTCCGCCACAGGACATCGGCTCCAAGGAATTCATCCGCGAGTGAAGAGCAATGTATCCTGCGGCATTCCACGTTCAACGCCTCCTCTTTTTTATTTTTTATTTTCCCGCGCTCGGAGTGTCGCGGGGGACGTTAGCCTCGACTCGGCCGTGGCCAATCGCGGGCGAGAAACCCCCGGGAGAGAGCGTTCACCCGCGGCGGAAGACAACGGCGAGCGCAGTTCGATACAGACACCGTGCCGTCGCTATGACGTGAAGGAGGATCCCTGGTCGTCGTCGGCTCGCTCACCATGTTAGGCTGTTTCATCGGGAACACGACAGTAGGCTGAAAATCATTAGAGCGAAAGGCATTACACCGAAAGTCATATAACCGAAAGGTACTAGACCGAATGTCACTAGACCAAAAGGCACTAGACCAAAGTCATTTGATCGGATGGCATTAAACCGAAACTCATTCTTCCGAAATTTAGATAAAATGACTTTCTGTCTAGTGCCTACTACCCGTTACATCTCCACGTCATTGATTTCTGTTCCATAACAATCCTTACAAGATGTTTTACACCACAAGAATGAACTCTTTCTTACTATGTCCAAGGAAATGATTATATTCCCAACGTTTCTGCTCGCGGTGTTGGAGCCATAACCAAAGGCTGTTAAAAATGAAGGCCTTGTGGTCTAACATTATATTTAAACATGATGATTGACAGTCGGGCTGTGATTGGTCATTGTGGATAACCAATCAGAATGTGTCTGCTGCTGAGTTGTTTATTAGTTTGGTATCAGCAAATAACATCTCCCGATTCGTGGCCAGAACGTCTGGGAACACTTACGATCAAAACATAATTGAAAATTGCTTTTTATGGTAAAGTTTTGTGCCAGGTTTATTCAGCACGTTATTTTTTTTTTATAAAAAGTTTGGGCAAATATGTGCAATTAAAATAATTTCTTGAGTAATTGTGTCATTGTCTCCGAGTTCATTTTCTGTATTTCCACAAATGTGTTATGCTTACAACTTTACTTCTATTGTAAAAGTTTCAAAAAAAAGTTTATATAAAGGCCTTGAATTTGCAAAAATAATCAAAAAGCCAACATACCATGTGAAGCGGAGCTTTTACATTATCACATTGAACTGTATATGACTTTGTCCGCATTAAGATTAAGGCGTGATTTGACTCTAGCATAAAAATCATTTATTGATAATGTTTTATGCTTTTTTATAAATAAAACCCATACACAAACAGCAGATAAATTTAGCTCATAATAAAACTAGGAATACTCTTGATCTCGAACAACATATGGTCTGGTTCGCATGAGACTAGTAAAATTATAATGTCAATTTCAAAGGAAAGGGGGAAGTAAAGTGGTGCTCTAAATCGTATAAATTCAATCGTGAAACAACTATAGTGAGATCCGCTTTCGTCTTTAGTATTCACGATAAAACAAACAAACCTTTTCATACATTTGTTACACATAATATTTTCATGCATGTTCCTCTATAATTTATATTTTGTACTGATAGTTTTTGGCATTCTCTACTTCATAACATTCTTGAAATTAATATTTCTCTAACTTTACCAAATAATATTACGGATACTTCGGGAACTTTACCAGTAACCACCAAAAATGGGCTGCACAAAGAAAACATTCGTTCAGAAGACTAGTTGGAGCTTGGAGAACTAATTGTACTTATGGTGTCCCTCTGCCACCGAGCTGATCAGGCTCTTCAGACATTGTTTAGATGCCTTAGGCGGTGCAGGCCTTCAGCAGCGCAGGGGAACATCACTTCATTTCCAGGGTTAACTGTGTTTGAACAGTATTTTTCGTTTTTTCCCAATACTTGGATGGACAGTCCACAACAGCTGCTGATCGACTAACGAGTCTATATGAGTGGGCCTGATTTCGACTGACAAACTAAGTCTATAGGTTCATCACCAACAAATAAACATATTCTACAACCTTAGCAATTTTGTCTTTGTTGTAAAATTATACTATATAAATAATCGGGAGTAACAGCCTTATTTGCCATCAATTTTTGTGAGATTTAGATATCCTTAATTATTTCAATGAAGTAACATCTGGTGGATCTTTTTCAGTAAAAATTATCCAATAAAGCAATTTTTAAGCTCCAACAAAAGACGTACACCTTTTGGGAAAAACTCCAGGCCACTAGTTATATGTTTCAAATTATTTGTTCTTGGTGAACGTGCAGCCGAAAGTTTCCCGTCGTATTCAGACTCACGCTTTAGTGTCCAGATGATTATGGGTTAAGCATGTGCCTTTGTTGTTGCTTTAATAACACCCAAGTACGTATTTTGTGAGTGCGATAATCAGTGAAAGATTTGATGCACGATATTGTACTACTCAGTTAATATAAAAATATAGAGAGCTTACACTACTTCACACCGTGCCAATATATACGTCATTGAGTAGGAAAAAAAAATTTCTTTGTCTTGATTGGTGGTGGATCTTGGGACCAAGTAAAAGTAATCAATGGAATTTACGTGTTTTCACAAATTTTTTTATTGGGGTGGTTATTTATGAATATATTTTTGGTGTGTACGATTATATAATGATTTTTGAAACAGTTTTAATATTATAGCTTTATATGTTTTCGGTAGGCATATAGCTAGCTGTTTGAGATTGGCCAAAGGGCTGTGTCAGTGCTCGCAGGCACGGCAGATGTTGGCCACTGCGCAGTTCCACTCGTACGTCCGCTGGACGGTTGGCGCGCAAGTGGGGCGCCGGGCACAATGGCCGCCGGACGGAACTGCTACTGGCTCCATTGGAGCCGTGGCCTTCCGCAACGAGACCTGACCTCCCTCGCGGCTCGCTGCGCGCAACACAACCTCGTCTGCCATTGGAGCGCAGTCACTTCCGGAAATTGGCCTCATTCAAATATGAGTAGTTTCTGGCCTGTGATGTGTAAAATCTTTTACCAGATATAGTTCCTGAAATGGCACCAAGTCCATGGAAAGGTGATGAGGCGTACAGAACCTCTCCTTACCCATGGCAACCTTCTGCCGACTCATGGAACCGACAGTGTTTACCAAGAATGGCTAGGCTTAAAGACCCCCAATCCTCAGGCATCCTCATACGCAGTAAATGTGTGTATAGTGAAGAATGCTGGCTATTTATGCAGGCAGCACCAAATAACACCTCACTAAGGGGTTGGAACTTCTGAGTCCTCAACCCTTCAGGTAACTTAAGCATGATCAGTGTTAATATCAGGGTAGAGGAACAATGGTTGGGTATATTTTCTTCAGCTATGGATGTTGGGCCAGGTCTAACATTACTTCGTAATGGTGACTGGTGGGTACTCCGTGGCTTCATTCAAGACTGTCCCTTGACACGTCGAGCATGAGTAGCATGAGCGCTGCAATTAGCATGCCTGAACTGGACCCTATGGAATGTGAATTCCTCTCCTGTATTGCTGGAGTACTCGAGAGTGGAGACACACACACCCTGGAAACATCAGAGACAAGCTGACTAAACCTTGCCAAAGTGGTACACTTCTCAACGCTCTCCAATCGAAGTGATCCATGATCCGGCCTGCTGTAGTTAGTAACAACCCGAAAAACCTGCAAATTACATGAAAAATTGGAAGTTTCTGGGCTGATCCTAAATTTGGTTTAGTTGATGACTTCCAGCCCAAGTGGATCAGAATGTTGTGGGACTTATGAGACAGTGCCTGGAAGAAGTGTATCGAGGTCTCTATCCCTACGTCAGGCGGACGCTGTGAGCGGTGACACGGCTCAGGCAGTAGCCCGGAGAGCTAGGAGTTGGAGGAGCACCCATCGGGACACGGTTCTCTGGATGACTGAGGGGCCCTAGAGTGAAGAGTGGCAGAGCTTAGTCACTTTATCAGCTGCCCAAACCCTCCGCTGCTATGACGTAGAAGATAGATATTCTACGCCAAATATCTCTACAACAGGACATAAGACAACCCGGATGGGGAAACTTAAGAGGGAATAAGAAAGCTAATATGTTAATTTTTGTATTTTTATTCGTCAATTTACACTGTTTGTTTCAATCTGTATATACTGTAGATAGGTGCTTCTACTGCTTTGTCATGTACAAACTATCAGTGATAAATTGAATGGTATGATAAAAATATTGTCACGTTCCAGAAATTTCTCGGTGTGGCCGGGTTCAGATTTCTGTCTTTCATGGCACGAGCTGTGGGTGGGCCGCTGCGCCCGTGCGAGAAGCGGCCTCGTTTCGTCAGCGACCGGCCGGCGGCGTGTCGGTTGCCCTCGCTGCACATTCCTCATGAGTCGCGTGGGTCATCGGCCCTCGCGAAGCGGTGGTCTGCTGGCGTAACTAGGTCGCAGCGCGGTGCTCGTTCAGCGGGCTCGGGCCCTGATTACGAAATTTGGGGGCGGCGGCCGAGGTTCTCTGGAAACATCGGCGAGCCGAGGTTCTCTGTAAGGGTTGGCGGGGCCGAGAGTGTTTATAAGCAGCCGCTGGAGGTTGCTCGGGGCTCACTCAGGGGGAGGCTATGCTTCTCCCCTGTGGTAACGAGTCGGTTAGGGATGTAAGGCTCACTCTGGGGGAGGCTATGCCCCGGAACAGCACTACGTTTATGTAAAAATGGTTGGGGTCGCAGAAGTAATGTTTGAGTTGTTTTTGAAGAGGCCAGACCTGAGCAGATGTTGTTAACCTTATGCTAGACGTAAAGTTTTACTTTTGACCTTAGATAATTTAGAATAATGTTTAAGTTAACTTTAAGGACTTAGAATGAGTTTTAACATCGTAGAAGATTTTGATACCCTCTACCTGCTTGTTGATCAAAGCATTTGTAAATAAATGTCCCCTTTTAGTTCATTCAAGTTAACATACTTAATTGTGAAGTAACTAATAAGACTGATTGTCAGAATGCCCTTGATTTTATTTATTTAGTTTAATTGTAAAAGTTAATACTTTTGTGTGAGTTTAATATCTCGTGTAATAAACGTACTTTCTTTAGAATTAAGTTTTAACTCATTTAAAGTAATTCCTTCTCTCTCCAGACCTCCTGTACCGGGGGCGGAACCTATTATTTTAAGATCCCGGGTTGTGAATAGTCTTGATTACTACGTACCTTTATTTTTATTGCCAAGCGAGTGTAGTTTTTAAGAGTTACGGATCCCCCCCCCCCTCATTATAGACCTCCATTTCTACCATGACATATTGGTTGGAAGCGCCGGGTAAGTTCTAGTACTGGTGGGAGACGGAGGTTTTAATGTTAATTTACTGTAGATTGTTTAAGTTTTTGATTAAGAAAGTTCATGCGGCGTATTTTGTTAGCCGTATTTTGATGGGTTGAGAAACGTGGTAATTAGATAGGTTACTTAAAGTTTAGGTTACGTTAGTGAGAGTTAATTAAATAAGGGTTAATTAAAGTAAATTTATTTAAGAAGTTTTTGTTAAGAATTACTTTAAGGTTTAAGTCTGTGCCCAGTGTAAATAGTTCGGCGGATTTTGTTTCTGAAAAGTAGTATAGTTTGAAGTAGCATGATGCATAAGCAATAATCGTTATTAATTAGCGAGTTATTTTAAGTCACGAGCGAGGGAACCAGATTATTGAGGTGTTAGTAAAACGAAATGTTAACGAGTGATTTCAGCAGTACGAGGCAAGTGGACGCGCTGCAGAGCTGACACAAGCCCCGGTACATGCTTCGACTTGGCGGTGAGCGCGGAACTGCTTACGTTAGTAGTTGTGAGTGGCAGGGTGATGACGTCACGTGTGCGGCGTGGCCGTAAAGACGTGACCTTGATGACAGCTGGGTGGACGCCGGTGCTGGTAAGGTAGATTAAGTTAGATAAGTAGTGTTTAATTCTGTATGTAACTTTATTTTAGGACAAGAGGAAACTTAGGCAAGTAAGTGTTTAGTTATAAAAGAAATTTTGTGTGTATTTTATGCTAAGTCCGGGAGAATTATGTGTGTGTTTGTGTTAGGCTATTTGTTGAAATAATTAGTTGAAAGGAGAAAACCGCGTGGGATGAAAAAATTTAGGCAGGGGGGCAGGATACCCCAGCTGCATTTGTGATTTTGTGGCGCAGGTTGCCCACGGTAAATAAGAGGTATTAAGAGGCTATCCTGTACGGGATACGACTCCACTGTGAAGTTGTTCTTGTCGGGTTAGAGAAGAATGAGGACAAGTGTTGTGATGTTTACAAGATGCCCTAGATGAAACTGAGACATATGAGGAGATAATAACTTTTTTGGCAGCGGAAAATTAGGGGACATAATTAAAGAGGAGAAGTCTAATAGCATACAATGATGCAGTGAAGCAGAGTGTATTAAGATATATGTGTTGATGGGATTAATTATTTAATGAATAATTTATTTTAGGATATTTCAGGAATTCAGGAAACCAGTGGGAGCAAGCGGTGGATGTAGTGCTTTGTGCTCCACGTATTTTTACTCTTAATGGTACTATTTTTATGTTTACATTTTAGGAATATAAAGTTTTTGTTTTAGTCAGTCAGTCAGTCATGAGGTTTCATCAGGTCACCTAATAAGTTTAACTAACTTTTAATTAAGTAAATTCTAATTCCGGTTTAATTAATTTTGTTAATTATGTAACAATTAATTTTTGTTGTGAAAATGGAAGTTTGTGTGGGCTATTGGTTCGAGAATGATGTTAAACCTTGTATTTATAAGAAATGTTGTAGACAGTGCTTGCTGCGTGGGAGTAAAGACACGTGGTCAAGGAGCTGGCTTGCTACGTGCGACGGGCGCGACACGCAGTCGGCGACTCAGCTGTGCGCTGACCTTGAGCGGCGGACGGCCTGAGGTCGGCACGTTTCGGCCCGATTCGGCAGTTTCCGACCTGCTGGACTTCAAGGGCACAGCAGTGGCGCAGACAGATAAGAGTTTTATAGTTATTTCTTATTTTAATGTTTTGGGCGTTACTGACCACACCGTCTATTGTTATTTTTTATAAGTAAAATTAGTAATGTTGAGAACAATAAGTTTTACAGGATTTATTTACTTTTCGTCATAATTATTTTGGTTTTGGCGATAATTATTTTTTTTTAATTTTTAGTTTCGGATCACTAGGAGGTACACTGTAAAATGGATAAGCCCTGAGAAAAGTGTGAGGATTGTTTATTTGGGTGTTGAGGGAATTAACTCCAAGGGAAAAGAGAGGTAGAATAAGTGTTTTCTTTAAGGTGAGAGACCCTAATGTGAGATTTCTTTTTATTTTTCCTAACCTAAGTTAAAACTAAGTGTGTTTGGGAGGGGTCCGGGTTAGGGAGAGACTCTAAGTGCGTCTCAGGCCGAAGCCTATACGCTCTAATCATGCAGGGGGTACCATGCAGAAAAGGGAACATGCATCGTGTGCTAGGAGGGGGATTGGCCAGCCATGGCAGCGATTGGCGCCATGACTAACTCCCCTCACTGACTATTCTAGACTAAAACTAGATAAGTTGGGCCCAGGTAAAACCTGCATAGACACAGGGAAAACCCTGGGCACTTACATGCGGGATGCAAGATTTCATGCATTAATTACATGCGGGTTGGCTACGGGAATAGAAGGATGGCTCAGGAAGAAGAGTTGGAAGAGTAGAAAATATCTACTAAGCAAGGGCGAGCACTTGGACATTTTTGTCCGCATTTGGGTGTTTGGTCATGACTGGTTTTTAGGGGGCGACTTCGTCGTTTCCCCCAGGCTGCCAGCCAGCCAGGTGAGCTGAAAGAAAGAAAGGTACATCTTACAACTATAAGTTATATGGCCGCAGCACCCAGGTTGCCCCAGTTACCACGGCCATGTATGCCCGACACATTGTGCTGCCAGCCTGGGCATGTCAATCATTGGCTAGTCCAATGTTGATTATTTGCACCGCAGGACGTGGTCAGACACATGGTCGGACACCTATTCTTCGATAGTGAGTCTACTCACTTAATAACTAAGAATAAACATTCCTATGAGAGTGGGGAATTTGTGTGTTGGTGTATTCATTAGGGCCCCGCTGGGCCAAAAATAATTAGGGCCCCGATGGGCCAAAAAAATTCATTAGGGCCCCGCTGGGCCAAAAAGCATGTGTGTCGCCGGATGCGCTAGGGCGGGGGGGGGGGGGGATTTAATTCAGTCACAATGTGCTGCCAGCCTGAGCATGTCAATCATTGGCTAGTCCAATGTTGCATATTTGCACTGCAGGACGTGGTCAGGCACATGTTTAGAATTTTATTACTTAATGCTAATATTAGGACTTAAAGTTATGTCTTAAGAAATTAAAATGCTTAATACTAAGTCTGGAGCTGCCAGAAATACGAGTGTAAAAAACTGCGCGATTCTTAAGCAGAATTTTCTCGCCAGTCCGCAACCACAGAGTTGGGGTCGGGCCTCGGCTGAGCGCAGGTGCGCTGTGATTGGCCGGAGCCTCCAGCCAATCACGGGCCACTACGGTGGTCGATGCGCCAGGATGGATTTCGGGCGTTTGTATTTTTGTGTTTCGTCGGGATCATAATTTCCGAGTGAGGAAATATGCGGATTTAAACTATTTACGCATTTATCGTAAAAAGTTTGTGTTGTACGAGTGTAAAAGTCTTGCAAAGTCTCTGACTCGGTTTCACGATGCAATGCTTCTACAGGGCAGTATCGTGGGGCGTCTGTGGCGATTCGAATGCACCTATTCTGAATCCTCTGCAGTTTTATTAGGTGTGTGGGGGCAGCTGTTGCCCAGACTGGGGCTGCATATGTAATTATTGGGCGTATTAGAGCATTGTACAGCAGTAGGCCGGTTTTAACCTTGCTGCCTCATCGTCTACTCATTACTGGGTATAGTGCACTGATCCTAGCCTGCGCTTGCGCTCGCCTAGTGTCAATGTGATTGCGCCAGAGTAGTTTCCTATCCATGTGAACACCTAGATATTTCACTACATCCTTATGCGGTATTTGTTCGTCAAACAAACGTATTTGCGGCCTGTGTTCTACAGGCAGGAGATTTTTACGAGTAAATACAATAGCCTCTGATTTCGTTGTATTTACTTTTATACGCCAAGTCGTGCACCATTGTTCGAACTCAGTGAGCGCGACTTGCAGTCTGTTGGTAGCTAGCTGGAGGTTGTGGGACCTGCTATACAGCACTGTGTCATCTGCATAACAGCCCAGCTTTACTAGTCGGTGTGCGGGGCGTGGCATGTCACTGACATATATATTAAAGAGTACAGGGCCTAAGATGCTTCCCTGTGGTACACCTGCTCTTATTTGTTTTATGTCTGACAGAGCTCCTTCAGTAGATACTCTAAAGGTTCTGTCTGCTAAATAGGACGCGACTAGTTTAATATAACAGTCTGGAAATCCTGTTTGGTAGAGTTTGTAGATTAGCCCCGCATGAAATACTCTGTCGAAGGCTTTCTCTACGTCTATAAACGTAGCGACTACATAATTCTGTACATTAAATGCGCTTGTGATTTCTTCTGTCAGGCGCACGAGCTGATGTACTGTCGAGTGTGTACTGCGAAAGCCGAACTGTTCATCCGGCAGTATGTTATTCTCGTGGATGTGTACATTAAGTCTGTGTAGTATAATACTCTCCACGACTTTAGACACAGTACTTAGCAGACTGATAGGTCTGTAATTCTGTGGCAGTGTTTTATTTTTACCTGGCTTGTGAAAGACTATAACTCTAGACTCTTTCCACTGTGAGGGAAAAATATTTAACCGAAACATTGCATTGATGCACTCGGCTAGATATTCGAGTGTTTCGTTCGGGAGTTGTTTGAGAACAACAGCCTGTATGCCGTCATTCCCGGGAGCTTTTCGCGGCTTCATTTTCTTGATAGCACGCTTTATTTCTTGCGCCTGTGTAAGTAAAGGCTCAGAGGTTGTGGGCAGTCGCAATTTAACACGGAGTTCGCGGTAAATTTGCGCCGTGAATATCCTGTCGCAGGGCTGCATGTTGGGCTGGAATGCTGCTTCCAGTGTGTCGGCGAAAGCTTGTGCCTTATCACAGGGCTGAAAAACTACGCCATTGTTTGTTTCAAGGGGCGGGATTTTGTCCGATTTATTTAAAATCCGCTTCGTCATTGTCCAGGCACTTCCGTCCTGGGTGTCGAGTCGCGCGATTTTAGTTTCCCACTGGCTGCCTCGCCAGAGTGAGATTTCATCTGAAATGATTGTTTGTAGTTCGTTTATTCGGCGTTTCGTCTCTTGTGTACGACGCCGTGTGTATTCACGCCGCAGTCGATTTTTTTGTGAAATCAAGCTGCGGATGTATTCTGGCAGCTCGTCGTGTGCTAACCTAACCTCCTTTTCTGGGATGCACTGGCTAATACCATCCTGGATTTTTTCTGTAAGTTCTAATATCGCGGAATTTAAATTATCGCTGTTTTCAATAGTTATTTCGGCCGCGTCGGGGAGATTTACTGTTAAATAGTTTTTAAATTGTTGCCAGTCCGCGTTTTTATAGTCCCTGATTTTTCGTGGCTGGTTGGAGTCTATATTTGCGTCATCAAATTTTAAATGGACAGGGAAATGATCCGATGACATATCGTGTACAACCTCGAGTTCGAATCCCGTGTTGACACGTTTGTTCAGGGCGATATCTAAAATATCAGGCATGTCGTTCAGTCGACCAGAGTCATTTGTGGGCTCTGAGGGAGCATGTACAGTGTAGTTTTTGTTGAGTTGGTGAGTGTAGAGTAGTCTGCCGTTCGCTGTAGCGCGCCTGCAGTTCCACTCTATGTGTTTTGCATTTATATCGCCTACAGCAAGGAAGCTCGGGGCCGCTCCATATAAAGTATCCAGGTCTGCCTCGCTGAGGGACCTGCCTGGTGGGGCGTACATTGCAATTAATTTAATTTGTTGCCGATTTATATTTAAATTAATTCCTATAGCCTCCAGTTGTTGGAAATCGGGGAGCTGGCAGGCAGTATGTTGTACACTAGTGTGTACAGCAAGGGCTACTCCACCACCTCGTGCGTCTCGATCGCGCCTATAAATGACATAATTTAATATTGTCAGCCTGTCTGTCGGAGTCAGATGCGTTTCGTTTATCGCAGCTATTTTTATTTTATGTTTATCCAGGTGGTTGATAAATTCCGGTAGTTTATTTTTAATGCCGCGTGCATTCCAGAAGAAGAGGGAATGTAACTTAAGACTAGTGGCTGCGTGTGTGTTGCAATTTGGTGCCGAATTATTGTAGGTCATCGACGACGACCCCAGCAAGCGCACACACGCAATCCATGGTGGCACGTATTTTGTCGGCCATGGATTTGGACGTGTCTAGCCAGATGACTAGAAGCTGGCACAGAGGGCCGATGGCACTCTGCAGTTGGGCGTTGCCTCTGATGGCCTCGTGGGTGAGGATGACCGCCTGGATGTCCGCGAGCTGCGGTGCCTGGGCGCTGGTGGACGGTGTCGGCTGGGCAGTTGGCAGCTCTGGTGCTGCGTCGACTGCCATTGCTGCCACGGGTGCGGCCTGCGGCTGTGTGGGGGCTGGCGTTCTCTTCGCCGGTGTGGGAGCTGGCTTGGTGGCTGTCAGCTTGTCCTGGGCGGGCTGTCGGGGCCTGTCCTGGGTGGGGCGCGGAGGCTTTCCTTGGCCATTTTTGTGGCCCGTGGGGTTCTTCTTGAACCCCTTCTTCCTCTGCCACGGGTTGTTGGCAAGCACTGGGTAGTCCAGCTCATTGTGGCTGGGCTCCCAGTGCTGCTGCAGGGGCGCAAACCGGCTCCCGCTGGCCTGCGCCAGGTAGTCGCCGAAGCACGGCGGCGGTGGGCCCCAGGGGTTGTGTCTTGGGGGGGCGTGATGTCCCTGCGGTGTCTGCTGGTGAGGCTGGGGCTGGTTGGTGGCGCGCGTGTTGTCGCGCATGTCGCGGCGGGACTGTAGCTCCCGCTTCTTTCGTTCTTGGGGGGGAAGGTGCCTCCGTGTTTCCTTCTTGTACGCACTGCACCCCTTGAAGTTGGCGCAGTGCGGTTCCTCGCAGTGAGCACACTTTTTGTGCTCCTGCTGGCCCCCGTGCGGGCATTCGGTGGCGCAGTGTGGGCCACTGCACCATCTGCAGACTGGTGCCGCACTGCAGCCTTTGCCCACGTGGTTAAAACGTTGGCAGTTGCTGCACTGCGCAGGTCCCTTTGGTCGCCTGTAGTCGTCCACGCGAATCCGCATTCCAGCGAATTCGCGCAGAGCCTGTATGGTCGCTGAGTCGCACGACTGCGGCACCTCAATGACGAGGGCGTCGCACTTCTCCCGCCTCCGCCTGTTCTCCAGGAACCAGTGGTTCTGGACGGGCAGGTTCAGTGCGGCGAACTCCTCTTGTAGGAAGTCCGTTGGTGTGTGTCGGTGTACGCCGCGCAGTACGAATTTTTTCGGTACTTCGTGCTGTTGCAGAAGCACCGAATGCTGCGCACCAATGGCCTGAAGGGCCTTGATCGCGCGCGTGTAGTCCGCGATGGTGGCGGTGTGGACCATGATTTCGTCCTTCCCGCGGTTTGTGCATGTGAAGCGCTCGGTGAGGGCGTTTCTGAGTGCATGGTACACTCGCGGGTATTGGTGCCCCTGGTCAAGGAACACATAGAGTGGCTTGACGCGAGGGGCCTTGGGCGCTGCCGCAGGTGGCTGTTGGTTGGGGGGGGCGGGGCCCGCCTGCTCGGTTGAGGAAGAGGCCGCCATCTCGTGGTGCAACCTCTTCGCCTTTTTCGTGGCGACTGTCTGCCAGTCGCCATCGGTTGCATCCTCCTGAGGGGAGGGCATTGTGTCGTCCATTTCTGTCATACTAAGTCCGTGCCTCACACTCTAGCGCACCCACTGACCGTCCCCCGGGGCTAAGTTAGCCGGGTTCAGGCTAGGCTGTAGGGGATCTAACTCCCCGGGTGTCACAGAGCTCGTCGGTCGTCAATACCTTACTTACTTAATCTGTACAGCACAACTGTAATCGCCTGTGCGCACTAGGCACACAGGCACCTTTCAAGAACGTCTGCTGCCAGCCGTGATAGCACCGAGAAGTGCTATCAACAACTGCACAAGCTAGACCGCTGGAGCTGCTCCGGGACACGTCTGTCCTCTACCAAGGCGCAGCTAGAACTCCTCTCTTTTCCTTTTTCCCTAATGTGAGGGTGTTTGTTATTGTCCAGCCAGTGGAGATGAGCTGGGACAAGTTGAGGTGTTGTGTCCCTGTGAGAGTAGGGACGAGATAATTTTAGCGCAGACCCATATGAGATGGGCTGGCTACGGGATAAAGGGTCGGGAGAACCCTGAGTTGTTCAAGTTATGGGGCAGGTGATCCCCAGTGTAGTACCGAAGTGGTTATCCTGTATGGGATAAGGTACCACTTCAATAAATTTTGTTGGTGGGTGTAGAGACCCCATGTGTACGAGGTTGTTAGTGGGCCTATAGCAGATAGGCACTACAGTGAAATTATGTTGTTGTTGTGGAGGTAAATTCCCTGGTTGTAAGTAAGAAATTGTGTTAAAGTTAGGAAGATGGGAAATGCGAAACATTGCTGAAGTGAGCTAGTGTACCTGCCTAAGTATCAAATTCAATTTTAATAAATTGATTTATGAGAAATTTTATTCTGTTAATAAATGATAAAAAAGTAGTTGTATGATAGTAGTATAGTTTGGGGGTTCCGGAAACTGGCTTCTGGCTGTGGTGTCTGTGGTGTTTTCCGCCATCTTGGATTGTGACATCACGTCGGCCATCTTGGATGGTTGTACCTTGACCTTTGACCTTGACCTTGACCCCGGCGGCCATTTTGGATCCGCCATCTTGGATCCGCCATTTTGGATGACGTCATTGTGTTCTAGAAAATTCCGGCATTGTGTTATCCGCCATTTTGAATGATGACGTCACCGTTGCAGTTTCCGTTACGGCCGCCATCTTTAACTTTTTTATTTACTATCCGATTTTAATAAAAAAAAATTAAAAATTATAAAAAAATTCAAATAATAAAATTTTAATAAAAAATATTTAAAAAATATACTTTTACGACACGGAGTTCGGAGTCCTTGGTTCGAACCCAATGAGGGCAAAAAAAAATTAAAAATGGCGACCGATCCTTCCCCCGTGGTGGGGACTGACTCCCACCACTTTTTTTCAAAGCATATATATCGTCATCTAGTATGACGTCATGTCCGCCATCTTTTCTTTGATGCTGGAAGCCATCAGCAATGTATCGTCGGCGAGAGTGCGCTGACGCCATGTTAGTTTAGTTCTTATCCGCTAGAGTGCAGTAATCATTTATTACTGTGACACCCGCCATCTTGTCATTTGGCCGCCATCTTGGAATCGTGTAATTATTTAGCTAGGAATTCGGGAAAAATTCCAAAATTCATTAAATAAATCACTCATATGATTCGATCGATTCCCGTCCTCGGTTCGATACCCGATCGATGCAATAATGTTAAATTTTATGAAATAATAATAATTTCAATAAACAATGTAAAACTTTCGTAAAGAGACTCTAAATCCTCTACGACCATCATCCTATCAGACATGCAAATTCGTAATTTTAATGCTATAGATTCGGGAAAAAGTTCAAAATTCATTAAATAAATTTGTAATCTATATACTGATTGATTGGATCGACTAAGGTCCTTGGTTAGATCCCTGGACGATACAAAACAACATTAATATTTTAAAAAAGTACCACTTAAGTGGCAGGTATGAGAAAATAAAAAACACCGCAAGTTCTTTTAAAAATATACTTTTATTACATACATACTACACTACTACAAGTACAAAAAAATACACAGACAAATTACTAAAGTTTTGTGGATTTTTCGATTGAAACAGTCTTCTTATTGTACGAACTAATCCTTTTACATGACTTTAAATGTCTATCCGATCCAGTCATCACCGCAGCCAGAGACAGACTGAAGTTCATAGCACTTATATAGTCTCATTAGCCGGTATAACACATGAGTCGAAACAATAACCATGTTCATTAAACGTGAACTAAACTTTCTCGGAGCATTTTATTATAATGATGATGTAAGCTGTCGAGACGTGAAATTAGTTTATTACATTTTATAAACTGAAACAGTATTCTTTGAGCATTATTCTGACAGCTGCTTCTTTCATGTCTGCGCGCATTTGAAGTTCTAGTAAATGATGCGTCACAATATTTGCATTGATGCGATGCAAGCTCTTCATGAATTGAAGTCTGGAATGCAGATGGTAAAACTTCAGCTGATGATGGAACAGCACGTATCGTTGTCTCCTCTGCAGTCGGTATCGGGATCTCCACCGCTGTCGTGGTCTCCTCTGCATCCGGTATCGGAATCTCCGACTCCATCATCGTTGCTGTCATCGAGGTCCCTGCTGCTGTCGGTAAACAGTCTATCCCGGTCGACATAACTAAATCTTACGAAACTTAATGGAGAGAGCACGTCCGTACTGCACCGCGGCCAGAGGTAAACTGCGGGTCCAGTCGTCTGGACCTCGCTTATATACCCGTGGTCTTCTGGTATACTACATGAGTCAAAATATTGTCTGTATTAAAAATTTTTTTATTAGGTACCTAAAAATTGTAGAAATAAAAACACACGAGTTCAAGTTTTACACATTTATTTATAAAGAGTACACAAATACATATTAGGTTAAGGAATCAAGCAGTTTCACAAGCAAAGTCTTTAATGCCGCACGAACTGACTCGTCGACTCCGGTTCCAACTGGTTCGTTGACTCCGGTTCCAACTGGTTCGCCGGTCACGCGATCAGGAACACAGGTTTCCAGCTGGTCATCTTCTGCGACGTCGACAACTCCGACAAGACATGGTCGGTGACGTCTGTCACCACGTCTACGCCTGGGCTTAGGCTCAGTGCTAGTTGGGACAGATTCACTGCCTAAATTGCGACGACGAGATGCACGTCGTTTGGAAATCTGCGTAGAAGCATCACAGGTCGCAACAGGTTGCAACATGTCCATGTTTGGTGTTGCACATGCAGACGAGGCGACTACCTCAGCGATGCTAGCAGGAAGGATTGTGTGTGGTCTCATGTGATAGACGGCACAGTTTCCAGGTTCACAACAATCTACCAGCTGTTGAGTCGGTTCGGAGGACACAGGAAAGTGCGCAAACCGACAATGCTGAGTGCCTCCATCACAGGTTTCTGTATATGTATGTAGATACCCGGAATCCCAGTAGCTGTACTCGACACTGCTGAAGCTAGGTCTTGCGCTCACGTACACGTTAGCAGGATGAAACGTAAACATCTTCTTGCAGGTCGAACGTCAACTGAAGGCACGTACGGATGTACATCATTTATATATGCAGGCTCCTACTAAAACTGTGTGTGCCATTTCTGAATTAACTGCGAGTTTGTACAGGCACAGACACGATCAAACTTGTCACGTGACTGCACGTCATATATTGCACTAAGCTTGCGCAGGGAAGGACAGCTGTAGTCGGTCTGTAGGTCTACAATTACAGCTGACGCATCACACAACTTGCTCAGCCATTTCTTCTGTTCAGGTCCGACAACGTATATTATTTCGTTTTGAACTAGTAAATCTTCAATAGTGTTTTTCACTTGGTGGTACGGAATTTTTCCTTCGTCCCACTCTAGTCCGCGATAATATTTACATAGCCATTCATTAGACCGTTTCCTTTTTTCGTCTAGTAGTTTCCACGGATACGGAGGTCAGAAGCTGCGGGTTTGAGTCTTGTCTCCGGAGGTGACGCTAATTTCCTTGAGCACGAATCCATTTTGACTCTGGAAACCTTGCAGGTTGCAGTACATCTTGTCGCTAGCAACGGTTGGTCGTAACTAAATTAATATCGAAAACAAAACGGTATTTATGTCAGAATTTTCACAAGTTTGTCTCTACAATTGTACTATGCAAGCCGATCGTGAAGTATCAGACAAAAAGCATAGGTGTTTGGTGGAATATTTCCGCTAGTCGTTATCTCGATCCTACAGTCGATGATGTTTGAATTTATTCAATTATCCTGTTTGGAAACGTCAAACACCATTAACGGAGCCTTGTTCTTGAAACTGTCAGGACTCAGTATCGGTGACTGTCTCCGCACATAGTAAGCTTGATGAAACTTGGCGTACATTTGATATGCTAGAAGATATTTTCCACTTTCAAAATCCATCTTCATGTCAACGTACGGATAACTTTCGCTGTTTAAAAATATTTTTACATTGCGTATTTGACAGTTATCGAATACGGAGCGACTTAATCCTGCATTGAGCTGTCTTCCGGTCTGAAGCCCAACAATGATGTATCTTGGTTTTTCCGTAGCGAAGCTGGACTTTACTATCCAATTGATACGCTGACTATGAGGCAAGCCAGGATAAGTTTCCAGGCTCCAGGATCGGAATGGCACATCGAAGTTCTTGCTATTTTCTATGTTCTTCAACATCTTGACTCGTTCAACGGTGCTCACTTGGATGTGGGGCAGCATCCACTCGATAGACTGTAGTGTTAGCGAGAAATCTTGAGGGTTTTCTGAAGCGGCGACAATTGCATTAATGTGCGTGTTGGCTAGAAGTAGTACGAGCTCTTGTTTCGAATTAATGATTATATGCTTGTAGTCCTCAGCGAATCCGAGAAGCATGGACAGAGGAACACAAACTTCGAACTTCCCTTCGGCATAAACCGGAAGCTTATATTCATCCTCGAGAGCCCAACCGGCCATCTTTGCAGCAGACAGTTCATTTGGCGTGAGCGAAAGGTAATTTTTCATAGCAGATGTTATGCCTACATCTCTTGTCTGGTCTACCTCGACGCCATTGAGTACATATGTAATGCGCTCGATTAGGTGAAGAATACCATTGCAGGATATTGATGTCGTTGTCGGGTGCGTACCATCCGCTTTTGTAAGCGTGCCTCTTATACGTAGAAATGACTGCGAAGGTAAAGTACAAATATCTTGGTGTTGTACTGCAATGCGTACTTCCGATGGTAGTGCGTACGGTCCGAGCAGGAAAGGCTGGTACTCGTGCAATTCCATTTTCGTAATGCTGTCATCAAAAATGACCGGATCTTCCACGTTGAGGATTTCGTCTTCCATATTTATTCGGCACTTGTCCAATACTGAGAAGATACTTTATGTTGTCAGGTGTTAATGCATCGATGTCTGGTAGAGAACTGGTCTTATTCACGACAATACGATTTCTTTTATAACTGTTCGGTGTTACGAACTTTATGCCCATCGCTTCAAGTGCAGACATAATGTAATTTCTTCGTCTTGAAAATTCACCAATCGTCCTCGCTGGTCAACGATTCGGACGACGACTTCGTGTGCGCACTTCACGACGACTGGAACGTAAATGATACTTTGCGGTACTTCTACCAGTTTATGTCCTGGCGGGACCATCGGCGAAAACTCGTGCAGCATGTTGCTTAGTCTTCCGTTTAGACACGTTCCACTTGCCAAAATACAGTTTATTCTTATAAAATTCACAGGCAAAATGTTTACTGCGCGCGTAGATTCGTACGTTCTTCCTGTATCATACACATTTGATTCGAATCCGAGCATCGTACCTATGGTGCCAGGTTTCGTAATGTCGACATTTTCACTGCATGTTAGAATACTTTTTTGAGTGTTTGGATTTCCACGCAGTTGAAAGTCTACATCCTGTGGTAACATATCCGTGATATACTTTGCAATGTCATCAATTTCGTAAGAGCCGACAGGTAACTGTATTTCATGAGCGGTCCCATCGCTTTTCAGGAAGCATATATTGCAATTTTCTTCGTCAATGTTCGGTATGGCATTATACGTTTGAAAATCTACGAGTCCGATACACCATTCTCCGTCTAAATCCAGAGGCGGGAAATGAACCGCCCGCAGCTCAGATGCGTGACCTGTCAATGTAAGTGTTATCGACATGACTAATAAATTATCGTCACTGCACAACCTTTTCTAGTAGCAATTTTTATTTGTCAGCTAATTTTTGTTTGTTAAAAAAAGAAGACACAAGTGTCCGCAGTTTGTTTGATTAGGCCTCTGTTCCGTTTCGTAATTGTAAAACAAGGTAGTTGACCGGCCCAGGTACTGTCGCAGTTCAGGCGGAGGCCGTAAATATCCAACACTGTCGTAGTACTCGGCCATTTTTCCAGACTTTATGTACGCCACCCAGTGCGTGCCGCGACCCGCCGACGTGTCTAAATTAATTATGACGCGCTCACGTGTCTTTGGCTTGCTGGGCAAAGTGTCTCGCATAAACACGCCGCGGAAATTTGGTATTTTAAGTTTGCGTGCGTACTTTATTAAATCTACGTTGGTGAGCGGACGTTATGGCAAAGAACTTAGGATTTTCTCTTTACTCGTTTCTTTTTCATGCCTCGACCTGTCTTGTGAGGTCGTAAGTACAGTCCTGCATCGTTTTTTTTACCGATGGCAATTGCTTCCATGCTGGCATTGTGTCGCTGTGCTTCTTTTAACTGCTTGCGTTCATTCTTTGAAATGTTGACTGCCCGCACTATACCGCTCGTTGCACCGATGAGGCCGCCGAGAGCACCCAATGCAGGCAAAAGCAAAGGAAGAAATCCTCCTATAATCTTCTTGTCGAAGGTCTGTAATTTTTGCTTGGCTTTTTGCACGCCTGCACCAGCCTTGCGTTTGGTCTTGCGTGAGTTAGTCTTTGACTTGATGGAGCTGGCTCGTTGAGCGCCCAGTCCTAATTTCGTCTTTGCCTTCATGATTTTGGAAACGCCTCACGCTGCGATTTTCTCTCCTAGTCCCGCGTTCGACGATTTACTTATATCTTCGGCTTCCTGTGACAATATCTGATCTGCTCTGTGCCTAGATTCCAGATCCTTGCTTAATGAATATGCGATATCGTGCTGCTTGCACTTTTCGTCCAGAGAATTAATGCCCACGTCACCTCGAGCTAACCTTTTCGCTAGTTTAGTCCCGGGGCCACAAAATCTGTAGCCGGGAATGTGTAGCTCGAATGGTAGGTTGTTTATCAGCGAGTGTACGAGTCCCGCACCGATGTGTTTTTTGTTCTTACCTCTTCGAGTCATTACGCACAACTGACCAGAAAGTATAAATACGCTTCTTTTATACAATTACTTTAGTACAATGCAGGTCGTCAAGCAAGACGTGTGTTTGCCCGTGCGCATTACGTAAGACGATGTATTTAGTGCGCGTGAATCACGACATGGCTTACTGTTGCCTTCTGCCATACGATGCATAATGGCGGGTCCGTCCAACTACGGTAAAACGTGTGTTTTACTGAGTTTACTGGAGGAGCCAAATGGTCTTCGGTTCGAGAACGTTTACTTGTATTCTAAGTCGTTGCAACAGCCAAAGTACCGGCGCATAGCTACTGTTCTACGCTCGGTGGATGGTGTGGAGTATTTTCCGTTTAGCCATAATACCGATGTTGTACCTCCAAACGACGCAAAGCCTAATTCCGTGTTTGTTTTCGACGATGTAATGTGCGAGAAACAAGGCATAATACAAGAGTCCTTTTCCATGGGCAGACACGCCAAGGTAGACTGTGTTTACCTGTGTCAGACGTACAGTCGTATTCCAAAAGATCTCCTACGAGACAATGCTAATGTCATAGTTTTGTTTCGCATGGACGAACTTAATTTACGTCACGCTTATGACGATCACGTAAACACCGATATGACATTCCAGGAATTCAAAGACATGTGCTCCTTGTGTTGGAAAGAAGAACACGGATTCCTAGTCATAGTCAAAGACTGGCCTCTATATAAGGGCAGGTACAGACGAGGTTTCGATCAGTTTATTGTCAAACATGAGTCATAGCATTTCAAAATTCGGTCGTAGCAGTCGAGACTTACGTACTGCTCTCAAGTCTCATGACGGCGATATCCGCAAATACATTTCGCTACTGGCTCAAAAAGTAGACAGTGTGAAAAAGGAATTACTAGAGTATCTCGTTGCCATCGACCAGCGTGTGGAAGCCTCGGATTCTCGCATTCGCGACATGATTGAAGTATCGAATGCACAAAGACGGGACGATCTGAGGACTTTTCAAAGTAGTCTGAAAGCATCACTATCTCACTTGTCAACAAATTCAGATTCAGCCAAACACAAGAAAGAAGTTTCTGCGAACGAATAAAAAAGTATAAAAGGAGGTCTTGCAATAAGTTTTCAGCCAGTACAATGTCGGACCTGGCCAGTGACCTTCATCGAGCTATACAGTCTGTTCGTGAAAAATATCTACTTGCTAGACGAACTAAGACTTGCACATGAGATGGCAAATGAGGAGATATTTAAACCAATCACTAGTCGTCTCGACGAACTTAAAAACAAGGAAGAACCGGCCATCATTGTGAAGACAGAAGTTGAAGATGAAATGCCAACTGTAAAGAAGAGAAAGTATGAACCAGATCGAGATGAAGAGGACTTAACAAGTACAGAGTCCATGCACAAGAAAAAAATACCGAAAAAGGGACATCAAATTAATGCAATGGTCCGACCATACCTGATATCGTTTATGAGCCGGAATAATGACACGACCTACGGAGTGTACAGAAAACATAATAAATGGTTCCTCGGTACTAAAAAAATAGACTTTCTACCAGGAAATATCGTGCGCGTAGCAGAGTACAAAACGCGCGGGACTCCGGGTCTGTACGAATTGTTGTTTCGCAGGGAACCTAAAGGATATTCTCACAACGACTTACAAGAGTACAAAAAACTGCTAGAGCTAACCAATGCACATTTTCGCGATAACGATCCAGATAGTGGTGTATATATAGACGTAGATCATGAAAAAATGGACATTCTCGCTAATCTCTCCAGTGAACTAACAATACATGGAGAAGGTTTAAAAAAGCTAGAAAGTGGTCAGATATTTGACTTTGTATATTGGGACGACCCCAATGAATTAGTTGATCGCCTTAGAATTCTACATGCTTCGCTTAGCGTAGGAAACTATTCGCACATCAACGAAAAAGTCTCCATATTGAAGAGCTGAGGGAAACCGGCTACATACAATGAGTCAAACCGGAATCGCTCGCGAACTTCATGCTCCTGCTAGACGAAAATACCTTCGTCGCAAAGTCATAGTTCGTGGAATTGATGATTTATTCCAGGCGGACCTTGTTGAGATGATACCGTATTCCCGATTGAATAAAGGTTTCAAGTACATGTTGACAGTCATCGATGTTTATAGCAAGTTCGCTTGGGCTAGACCTGTAAAATCAAAGACTGCAACTGACATAGCCAAGGCCATGAACAATATTTTGCGTGATGGACGTGTACCGTCGCACCTGCAAACGGACCTCGGGAAAAAATTCTACAATGCAACCTTCAAGGCTTTGATGAAGATGTATGGCATCAAACACTACTCTACATTTAGTAATGTCAAGGCCTCCATTGTCGAAAGGTTTAACAGAACTTTGCGTTCCAAGATGTGGCAACAGTTCATGGCTAACGGAAATTACAAGTGGCTTGACATCTTGCCGAAACTAATAAGCGAGTATAATTCCACGGTGCATTCTACCACGAAAATTAAGCCAAAGGATGTAACGGACAATCGCCTGCTTCAAACAGTGTTTTCCAACACGAAGAAGAAAGATCCACGAAAGCGTAAAGCTAACGTCGGTGACATTGTGCGAATCTCCAAGCAGAAAGGTATCTTCGAGAAAGGTTTCACTGCAAACTGGAGTCCCGAACTTTTCGGTGTGACACATGTTTGTGAATCAGAGCCTAGGACCTACTACCTCGAAGATTTGGACCACAAACCTATCCATGGAGGCTTCTATGCCGAAGAGATTCAGCCTTTGTTGTATCCCGATACGTACTTGGTGGAGAAGATTATAAAACGAAGAAATGGACGGTCCTACGTCAAGTGGTGGGGCTTTCCACCTCGCTTTAATTCGTGGGTGGCTGATGCGGAAATCGAGAAATCCACAAAACTTTAGTAATTTGTCTGTGTATTTTTTGTACTTGTAGTAGTGTAGTATGTATGTAATAAAAGTATATTTTTAAAAGAACTTGTGGTGTTTTTTATTTTCGCAAACCTGCCACTTTAGTGGTACTTTTTTAAAATATTAATGTTGTTTTGTATCGTCCAGGGATCTAACCAAGGACCTTAGTCGATCCAATCAATCAGTATATAGATTACAAATTTATTTAATGAATTTTGAACTTTTTCCCGAATCTCTAGCATTAAAATTACGAATTTGCAATATGGTAGTCTTGATGTCTGATAGGATGATGGTCGTAGAGGATTTAGAGTCTCTTTACGAAAGTTTTACATTGTTTATTGAAATTATTATTATTTCATAAAATTTAACATTATTGCATCGATCGGGTATCGAACCGAGGACGGGAATCGATCGAATCATATGAGTGATTTATTTAATGAATTTTGGAATTTTTCCCGAATTCCTAGCTAAATAATTACACGATTCCAAGATGGCGGCCAAATGACAAGATGGCGGGTGTCACAGTAATAAATGATTACTGCACTCTAGCGGATAAGAACTAAACTAACATGGCGTCAGCGCACTCTCGCCGACGATACATTGCTGATGGCTTCCAGCATCAAAGACAAGATGGCGGACATGACATCATACTAGATGACGATATATATGCATTGAAAAAAAGTGGTGGGAGTCAGTCTGCTAGCACCCACCACGGGGGAAGGATCGGTCGCCATTTTTAATTTTTTTTGCCCTCACCGGGTTCGAACCAAGGACTCCGAACTCCGTGTCGTAAAAGTATATTTTTTAAATATTTTTTATTAAAATTTTATTATTTGAATTTTTTATAATTTTTAAAAATTTTTTTATTAAAATCGGATAGTAAATAAAAAAGTTAAAGATGGCGGCCGTAACGGAAACTGCAACGGTGACGTCATCATTCAAAATGGCGGATAACACAATGCCGGAATTTTCTAGAACACAATGACGTCATCCAAAATGGCGGATCCAAGATGGCGGATCCAAAATGGCCGCCGGGGTCAAGGTCAAGGTCAAAGGTCAAGGTACAACCATCCAAGATGGCCGACGTGACGTCACAATCCAAGATGGCGGAAAACACCACAGACACCACAGCCAGAAGCCAGTTTCCGGAACCCCCAAACTATACTACTTATGATGCAGAGGAAACATTTTTTTTACTAATGATTTATTTTGTTGGTGCCTGGTACTTATCAGTTTTGTAAAGTAGTGTTTCAGTTCCCAGTCCAGTGGAGCCCAGTAACTGACTTCATGACTTGGAAGACTGTGGATGGTGTTGCTGATGGCACTCTAGGAAGGACCTGATGGCACCACCATTACATTCAGAGGCAGCAGAGACTGTCAGGTTGAAAGGAGAAATGAAGAGTAAAAAGACGTTTTCATCATTTCCAAGGACCACATCCCATTCAAGAACTCTATAAGGTCATGTAAAATTTAATTTATTTATCTTGTCAATTTTTTAAAAAAACGCAGTTTAAAATAGTGTGGATTATTAGTGTTTATTTTAGACTGGAGAAGCCGAAAAAAAAGCAGAATGGCTATAACAGTGTTTGTTTATTTTTGTAAACTAATTATCTTTTTTCAGTAGGGCGAGGCAGAATTTATTTTTAAGTTAGATTAAGTTACAAGTTTGGTGATTTCGTAGTAATAATTTATGTGTACCATTTAATAACTTTTACAGTAGAACAATTTTAGGATATATTTTAATGAATTGAGGAGGTAATGTTTTGTTTTTCTCTCTTGGTTATGAGGTTTTAGTGAATAATGTTAGGGTTTAGGAGTACCTTAATTTTCTGAGAAATAATTAGGAGAAGACTTTATTAAATTCTTATTAACAGATTTATGTTTTAGGGTTTTGGAGCTTGAACTTTTGTTAAGAGGTGTCAGAGTGACATAAAGTGCTTATTTTATTAAGTATAAAAGTTTGTATACAAAATAGTAAGAAAAAGTTTTTTTTGGTTAGGCTTATAAAGTTTTCCTTGACAGTCAAATGGAATTTTCTTAATCTGTTAAGATCGTTCACTGATAAGGGATGAGTAGGCTGCCTTTCTCATTTATAATTTTATAATTTTAAAAAGTTTAGTATACAGTTTTTATTAGGTTTTCAAAATAATAATTACGTAGATAATTTCTTTTGTATTCAAGTGACGAATTTTATTTTGGGGTCAGCATGGAATAGGTTTGCGATAGGGGTGGGACCTGGCCAGTCTTTCCTTATCCTTCCTACCATGGTATCGAAATTATTAAATCATTTCAAGAAGAAGAAAAGTTGCAGTCAAGGGTTGGATTTAGCCATCGTTACTTTGTTTCCGGCGACAGTGTGCCATGTTGAACAGTGTAGGGCACAGTTATAGTGATTAAATATTTATCTTGAAAGAAGATAGTTGTGCTGTAGTATGGAAGAGCTACAGTTGTTATTCCAGGAGCTGATGTTGTAGAAGTTGGCTCTGGTCAAGAAGCCAAAAGATGGATTTTCTTCTGGACGTATGTGTCATTAGTGTTGGTCTCTAGTGGGGTAGCTGGTTGGGCACCACTGAGAGATTGCCTCGGGTGGGCAGTGTGACTGCCACCTGATATAAGAAGAGTTTGGGTTGGTCGTGTGAAGAGACCTGCACCCTAGTGACTTCGTTTTGCAGTTGCTGTGAGATGGTACTGAGAACTTTAATAAGCGATGTTGAAGTTAGGGAACAGACATTAGAGATCAAGCTCCTTTCCTTGAAGTCGATCCTGTGGTTATTATTCCTACTGTGTTCCATGTTTAGGTTGTTATGAGGGTGGGGGTATTACTTGATGTTTTATTTTGTTTTATTTTATTTTGTTTAAAATGATTTATTTATTTGGTTGGCATCCAGTACTCATCTCTGTCAGTTAAGTTTAGCTAGAGCATTTAAAATAAATTTAAAAACTGGAATAAAATGTTAATAAAATCTCTGTATTATTTTGCAGTTAAAATAAAATTTGAAAATTGTTTTCCTTGTTGTACTTTGTTGGAATAGGAGCCTAAAGAAAAGGCTAAGGAGTGTTCTTTGTTGTGATGTCACTGTGTTAATGTCTTGTAAATGTTGTTACAGAAGTCATCTCCATTGGATGTGATGACGACGCGACCTTCGGAGCAGAGGTTGGCGGAAAAGTGGGCTGCCCTGACGTCCTGTTGTGTTGATGCGGCTGTGCCTTCTCTTCTCGACAACCTTTGTTCAAGAACTCGCGTCGGACATAAATCAGCTAAGAAATTTTTGTATTTGTAAATGGGGACATGATACTTAATTTATTTTAAACAGAAAAAAAATATTGTTACAGTATGTTTAAATTAAAGATAATAATCAGGGAAGAAATAATGTAAAAGATTACTTTTGTTCGCAGAGACGGACATTTAGAGAAAAATCATTGTAAATTTAAAATGAATTATTGTTTTATTAGGGCCCACTCATTGTAATTTGTGGCGAAATATCGGAATGAACTTGTAAAATTCACAGTCTAAGACAGCAATGTTATTAAATCCTTATGTAACAAATTATTGTACAGAGGGTATCGCAACCTTTAAGGTAGGACGCTTCGATGTATCTAGTCCCATAGAGCATTTCCTTCAAGTTTGTACTGCTATTAATCTTTTTTTATTTTACTTTGAGTTTATACTCTTTTAAATTTTTAAATCACCGTTAGTCATTAACTCGTAAGATTCTTTAGTTATGTTTTTTGTGCTAGCTCGATGGGGCTCAAGCTTCGTAAGCGGAGGGTAATGTCACGTTCCAGAAATTTCTCGGTGTGGCCGGGTTCAGATTTCAGTCTTTCATGGCGCGAGCTGTGGGCGGGCCGCTGCGCCCGTGCGAGAAGCGGCCTCGTTTCGTCAGTGACCGGCCGGCGGCGTGTCGGTTGCCCTCGCTGCACATTCCTCATGAGTCGCGTGGGTCATCGGCCCTCGCGAAGCGGTGGTCTGCTGGCGTAACTAGGTCGCAGCGCGGTGCTCGTTCAGCGGGCTCGGGCCCTGATAACGAAATTTGGGGGCGGCGGCCGAGGTTCTCTGGAAACATCGGCGAGCCGAGGTTCTCTGTAAGGGTCGGCGGGGCCGAGAGTGTTTATAAGCAGCCGCTGGAGGTTGCTCGGGGCTCACTCAGGGGGAGGCTATGCTTCTCCCCTGTGGTAACGAGTCGGTTAGGGATGTAAGGCTCACTCTGGGGGAGGCTATGCCCCGGAACAGCACTACGTTTATGTAAAGATGGTTGGGGTTGCAGAAGTAATGTTTGAGTTGTTTTTGAAGAGGCCGGACCTGAGCAGATGTTGTTAACCTTATGCTAGACGTAAAGTTTTACTTTTGACCTTAGATAATTTAGAATAATGTGTAAGTTAACTTTAAGGACTTAATGAGTTTTAACATCGTAGAAGATTTTGATACCCTCTACCTGCTTGTTGATCAAAGCATTTGTGAATAAATGTCCCCTTTTAGTTCATTCAAGTTAACCTACTGAATTGTAAAGTAACTAATAAGACTGATTGTCAGAATGCCCTTGATTTTATTTATTTAGTTTAATTGTAAAAGTTAATACTTTGGTATGAGTTTAAGATATCGTGTAATAAACGTACTTTCTTTAGAATTAAGTTTTAACTCATTTAAAGTAATTCCTTCTCTCTCCAGACCTCCTGTACAGGGGGCGGAACCTATTATTTTAAGATCCCGGGTTGTGAATAGTCTTGATTACTACGTACCTTTATTTTTATTGCCAAGCGAGTGTAGTTTTTAAGAGTTACGGATTTCCCCCCCCCCCCCCTAGTATTAATTGGTTTAGGCTCCGAGTATGACCTTGTTACAATTTGGTGGAGTTTGCCGGGAATGACCTCCCGCAACATTTGGTGCAGTTGGCCGGGTATGTCCCACGATACATTTTGGGTGGAGTCGCCGGATATGTCCCACGTTACAATATTCATGACTGTTTGTATAATACGATTGCGAATTGATGTAAGCTAATTTTTTTCTGTCCATACAGCTGTATTTTAAATTTTTGTTGATAAATATACTCCCATATAAAAATTTTGTGGTTAAAAGGAAATTTTAGAGTCTTCAAATGGCTTCTGAATGATTGTAAAATATTGCAGCCCCAAAAATGATTTTGTTGAGACTAAAAACTAATTCGTTGCCGATACAAAGTATTTGGTAGGTTCTCTAGTGAAAAAAAAAAAAAAAATGTAATGTCCACAAAATTAATCACACTTTTCTTTATAGAAACTTACGTAAAAATGACCGTAAAACATACTCATATGGAATTTCCATTATTGGAAAAGGAATTTTTGTGGGGAGAAATAGTAGATTAAATCAAGTTGAAGGATGGGGCTATAGAACCTGCGAATTTACGCTGTTTTTAAACGACTCTGATGAGACAGCAAAGTTAGCTCTAACTGTGGCAATCGTTGTTTGGATTATGCCCCCTAGGTGAACTTAACGACTTAATAAAAAAAATATTTTTTTTTATCCTCCAGAATTTTATTATAGTTACGTTGATGGAACTGATAGTACGCGATTACACTGGTACAACAAGTTAACAATAGTTTACTCTTTTGAAAAGCCTCTGGGAAATGATTCGTCCTAAAAGTTTTATTAGATAGTTTTCTCCCACCTTATTGTCCGACGCGTCCGTTTAGTTTTCCTGCGAAGCGTTGCGGAACGTTGCGGCCGTTGCAGCTGATGGAGACGTCATCCTCTTGGTCACCCCAATCTGACCACCACCATGGATGGACGGCGCCAGCGCAGCCCAATCGGCAGCATCTCGTTCTGCTACAATATTCATAGCCCGGGTCACTGAAGAGCCGGTCACCCATTTGCAAGCTTCCTTGTCGAACGGTTACGTTTCTGCTGCCCGAGGGACCCTCGATTGCTGTCCCCTCTAAGTCTCTTAGCACTTCACTGTGTGCTCGCCGAGACTTCCAGCACGTCGCGTAACGTCTACCGCCTGACCACACGGTCTCTCCTCTGCCACCTTAACAGTCCTCGCCGCTCACCACCGCTAGTGGCGCTGCCATCACCTTGCGCATGCGCGACTACCAACCACCGTGTAACTTGAGCCCACCTGACGTCACAGCGGCGCGGCCGTTTAAAACGTAATAACCGTTTTAGGATAAAGACGTTAGTAAACTGAAACATCAATAGAATTTCAGCGACCCCAGTTCCAATAGGGTTCTTTTCAACTATTTGTGAAAATTTACATCAAGTTAAATTAAAGTACAACTTACAGAGTATGCTCTTTGTTACTGGCTTTAGCTAGCGATAACATTTCAGGGTATTACACCGAAGTGTAATCACTAGCTAAGGCCAGTAGCTGGAGCTGACAGTAGAAAAACAATAAATAAAAACGTTTCCTTGCCAAAATAACAAATTTTGTTTTAACATCTATGACAAATAATAATAAAGCTAAACAATTGGGCCTGATCTAATAGGCCAAATCTAATGGTTTCAAGAAAATGTTTTTTCTGTGAAGTCATGTACCTACACATTTTATATAACTCGTTAATGTTCTAAAACTCTCATGTAAGGTCAAGCGTGTAAAATCCTTGCATTTTAATGGACATTTTCTCTCTCTTTCCAATGCACGTTATCGCCTATTAGTACTGTCCTTTTTTAATTTGTCACTGGTGCCAAATATACATAAAGAGCACAGAAGGTTTTGACACAACTTTAAAATGTAATAAATTTTTTTAAACTTGTAATTTAAAAAATTATTTCTTAAAGGCAAATTTGGAATGGGATTTTTGAAAATACGTTTTGTTGTTTTATTTCATTTAAAGCATCATCTGATAATATTAAATTTTTTACTTCCAAGTAAAGGTAACTGAAAGACGCCATCTTGGTTTAAAACTTTATTTATAATAAATTTTAGTATCTTTTAGTTTAAAATATTTTTTGCTCTGTTCGTCCATTGCTCATAATTAAGGGAATTCCTTGTTATAAATAATGACCGACTGTTAAAAATAGATTCTCCTGGGAAATAATAATTGATTATATGTGACAAGTTTCTTTCTGAATATATAGTACTTTAACAATATGCGTACCGTCAAATTTCATTATTAAATGGTCTTAGAAAAATCCACCGATAGAAAACAAAAAATTCAAACTTATAATAACTATTAATAGTATTTAAAATAAAAATTTTAATGTTAACAAGTTGGGTACTATTAAATGGAAAACAGTGAGCGCCCTTTACTTTATAGTGCAATCTAAACGTGAAACAGACTACAGCTTACACATGAAAGATACAGAATTTGCTATAGTAGAGTTTTGCGTCAGGACTTTTTTGTAAAGAATGTGTGAATGAATAAATGAATGAATGGGCTTAACGTCTATGTAACATCGAAGTCACTAGAGATGATGCAGGGTGATGAAATGGGAATGGAGTTTTATTGAATTTAGTTTTGTTTTGAGGGGGGGGGGGGGATAATAAAAAAATTACCGACTCACGGAAACGTCCGTCACGTTTATCGTTTGGGAGAAATCCGAGTTCGATCCCGAACAGCCTTTTTGGGAGGCAAGTTATACTGTCCTAGGCACTGTGTTCAATAACAGAATAGCCACGATTCCAACATACACACTTCAGCTAGCGATACTTTAATTTCCACAGATTTAGTACCGATATATAAAGTTACGCCAGGGCGATGATTGCTGACTCCATGGGCCAGCTACATTGCCTGTATACCTGGTTTCCCGTCCCTCGGAGAGTTCCTCCGTATAGCAGAACTGGACCAATGTTAGGGGTATACAGCGCGCTCGCATGAGAAGTCCAAGTTATGGAGATAACGCTGATTTCCCAAAAACTTTCTTAAAATACCTGAATGGAGCGAAATGGCGCAGGGGTGAGGCAATGGACTCGTATTTCAGAGGACTCGGGTCACAGTCTAGCTAAAGGATCGTAAAGGATCGTAATTTCAATGTTCCTTTCCGAATATTCCTTGCCCGTACGGCTGCGTGTTACCAGTGTTTAGCGAGACGTAACAGTAAAACATATATACTTTTTACTAATATACACCAATGAGAACTAACAGTTTCCCCACTTTTACGTTTCAGGGTAAAATCATTATGAAATTCAAAATAAAAGCGGAAAGTGTACAAATGTGGCGTGTGCAAAGGGCAAATAGTGCTCATGTATAAACAATAATAGTGAAGTAAACGTCAATAACTACGTCACAAACCGCAAGTATAGTTAGACACGTTAAATGATATGACATACGATAAATGATGTCTCCTGACCAACCAAAGGACGGCTGGTTATGTGACCTACCCGGGACTCGAAGTCTGGACGTCAGGCATGTTTGGAAACAGTGTGAAACCAGCTACGCTACGCACAATTCGTAACTCAATAGCTTTAAGAAGGAAAAAACACTAGTTTGATCACCATTCATTTAAAAATTGAGAAATTATAGTGTTTGACATACGAATTTGAAGCTTTTACCCGCCTCTTTCAAGGCCTGTGCAACAAGAACTGCTATTATAGCTATTTGGAGCCATCTTTAAGCACGCGCATAAACTTAGTCACGTCCACACGCCAGGCTGTAAGCGAGCGTGTAGTCATTTGTTCGTGATGCGAACAACTAAGGTTATTCAAATGACGACACATAACTGTATCTTTGGAGAGTGCGTAAGATAAGAACATTCGATGCACATGCCAGTAGGAGTGACGAAGGGGTTCTGGCTCAATGTAAACATAGAAATGTAAACACAGTGCCAGTACCCCCCATGGGCGCCGCCATCTTGTTTCATGGGGGCCACCATCTTGTCACGTGGGGGCCGCCATTGTTGTTGACATTGGTTACCAGGGCGCGCCACCGTCTGCTGGAGGCCGCCATCTTAGTTCAGCCTTTAGTTACCGGAGCGCGCCACCATCGCTCCAATGGCGGGAATTGTATACAAAAAATCCTGGGCGCTAGGTGGATTCGATCCCGGGGACACACCAACGTTGTGGTTACGAGGCAGACGCCTTGACCACTAGACTACAGGTCCATATGAAGTATGGGGAAGTAAATAACGCACATATGCTTAAAAGAAGCTATGTCTTTAAAATTTCTAAAAGCAATACTAGCTATGCTTAAAATTCGAAAAAAAATATATGTCTATAAGCCCCCACCACTCCACAACCGCCATATTTAAATTGGGAAAATAAAATACCGCCATGTCTTAAAAAAATATGCTTAAAAGAAGCTATGTTTAAATTTCGAAAAATAAATATATCTATAAACCCACACCCACCTCGACCCAAGTATGCCTAAAAGAAACCCCCGCCATACTAGCTATGCCTAAACCGCTATGCTTAAAATACCTTCCATAGTGTATGCCTAAACCGCCATTTTTAAATGTCAAAAAATATGCTTAACAGCCCAGCCACTCCACAACCGTCACCATGTTTAAATTTCGAAAAAGAAATACCACCATACTAGCTATGCCTATAGACCCCAACACTCCACAATCGTCGCCATGTTTAAATATCGAAAAATAAACCCCCACCACTCCACAACCGCCATATCTTTCAAAAATATGCTTAAAAGAAGCAACCGCCATGTTGTATTCGAAAAGAAACGTCTACAACCCCCCACTCCGAGTATGCTTAGTCGCCATATCTAAATTTCGAAAATAAATAAAATACAGCTATGCTTAAATTTAAAAAAAAAACATGCGTAAAGGCCCCGCCATACTAGCTATGCCTAAACAGTTAACTTTCGAAAAGCAAACCGCAATGTTTAATTTCCAACAGCCATATTTAAATTTCGAAAATAACCCGCCATGTTTCAGTATGCTTAAAAGCCCCACCCGCCATATTAGCTATGACTAAAACAAACATAACCTCAAAATCCCGCGCAGAGAGAGCGAGATGTTGCCTGCTGGAGCGTCACACGTAAACTGCGCAATTATAATCCCCACATCATAATATAAGCATAATGTCTTTAAAAACAACACTGTGTGTGTGTGCAACACGCCAAGTAATAAGCATAGTTAAAAACAATGTGTTTAGCATAGTTACTATTACTTTACGTCGAGTAAAATAAATATTATAAATATAGAAAATAAGCATAGTTAAATTTTTTATAATATTAAGCATATTTAAATTTAATAATATATTTACAAACACTCTGTAGTAATTGGCTCTCGGCCAATGTGTTAAGCATTACAAACGCCGTGCTGGAAACCTCGCTCGTGCGACCAGGAATGTATTAAGGGACCCCTGCAGTTAACACAAAGCGTTAAATAATTAGCTGCGGCACGATCGACATAAGTTACCGAGGTAATAAAAAAAATAGCAAAAAAGCATACATAAAATAAAAACTCACCGGAACGCACCCCCACACACCCCAGCGACATGTAACAAAATAAATATAAAGTAAATGTTGTGTAGGGAGCTGCAAGCATGTTCTCACACCGGTGGCCGCGATGCGTCTGCATGTAGTGAAAGTGTTTACCGATGCGACGCGTGGCCGGAGGGGGAAGGTGAAAGCTCCACTCACTGTCTCGTCCGCGAATGCCCCAGGGGGAAAGGTGTTATGCCGGACACAGGCGGCGAGGCCGAAAAACAAAAGCCAGAGGGGGAAAGACGGGTGACCCACAAACCTACCGGCGAAAGTCACGGTGAGTAATCCAGGTCTTTACGGAAACGGGAAAACCTTTCCACGACACCAGGAAACGTTCGCCACACTTTTTATGAATTTTATTCACTAAATAAGTATCGGGGTACGTAGTTACTTGAATCTCAGGACCATAAAAGCCGCCCTTCATTTCATTACCATCCAAATCACTCAAATGAAACACACGTGGAAAATTATTCATAACTCTGACCACTCTGAAAACTTCGTGCGACCACCTCGGTTTGAATCCCTTCTCAAACACTGTCTTGTGTTTTGATATACGTACGTACGAACCCACGCGAGCCTTTAACCGTCTAGAATCTATTTTCTTAACATATCTGTAAACTGTTTGTAGCAAAGAGTTATCCCGCACAGCATTCGGAGCCATGCCTATAGTGCGGTGGAACCTATTATTGTAGACAGAAAGTAATATCGGTAAAAGTGTAAGCCACTTATAATTTCCTTGTGCCGAGAACTCACGGTAAAGCATATCCTTTAAAGTCCTATTAAAACGTTCTACAACAGACGCCTTGACTTCGCTATAACTAGAGTAGTGATTAATTGCGTACTTTTGCAGTAAGGCTTGAAAATGTTTATTGTAAAATTCCGCTCCAGCGTCGCTTTGAATATTCTTAAAACTTACCGCCTCATTTAAAATACTCTTCATGGCCGCGATGACTAATATTCCCGTCTTTCGTTTAACTGGAACCGCATAAGCACGTTTGCTATAAACATCTATAGCAGTAAGGATGTACTTGAAACCGCTATTTATCCTGTTGTACAGAATCATCTCCACCAAATCAATCTGTAATAAATCGCGAAGCCCATATGTCAACACAGGTCTACGAGGAAAAAGTCTGCGAACTCCACGATGCAGTTCATTAGAAATCCCACGTTGTGCGCGACACTCATTTCACGATATATCCAGCTTCCTTCAACTCTTCAAGAATAGATATCACCTCTTTGCTATGTCCGGTATGGCCAGCAGCTTGCGAGGCCATTAGTAATCTGAGGCGAGCAATAAGTTGGTGTTGTCCCAATTGATAAATTGCTTTGTGCATTGCAAATCCAATGTTTTTTGTAACAAGCCACTTCCTCGCTGAGATGAGTCAATATTCGGAAACAATCCTTTAATGATATCAAACTTTGCATGCGTTTCGCTTTTATATCGTTTTGTCGTAGGATCATTTCTTTTATAATAGGCATTTGTAATATCTAGTAAATGTCCGTATTGTTTTAAGGCAGAATCGGAGTAGGTGTGCAGCACTCGGCGGAACAATAATTCGAATAAGCAGGGAGCAGGCTGTATCAATTCTTCGTTGACGCGAATTAAATTATTATCGTGAAAATATACTTCCGTATCCCCTAAGAACCAATGGTTGTTGCGTTTATAGAGACCGTAGGTCCCATCACCCGAGCGAAGTTTGTAGCTCCGTAAGTAAGACTGTAATTCACCCAATGAATCATTCATAACATTGCGACGTATACTAGTGTCAGAATCATAACCATCCTTCATTACCGGTTCCGGCTTCACCTCTGAAGACTCTTGTTTCGGAACAATATCGAATTGCGGGATAGACTGCACAAACGACTGTCCAAGACTATCCAAACGCGAATTAACAGACTTGAACATTTCCTGATTAATCGCATCCCTCTCCATTCGCGCTCGCTTAGCCAAAATATATTTGGCACGTATGTTCCGTATGACAGGATCTAAAGCGTTTGCCTCGGCAGACATGACTGAAGATAACCATACGGCATAAAGCCTTTTTATATACAAAATGTCTAAGTTTTAGGAGGCGGTCTCTGAGGTGTGGGCCACTTAGCAACAGTCCTCGCAGTCGATGCAGAAACCAATCCATCAACACCATTCTTAACAACACCAATAGTACGAGCCAATTGAGAAACACGTTGCGAAATGTCAGCGCCACTAGCGGTAAGTTTCAATACCAGTTCCGCCAAGATACCGTTTACCTTTTCTATAATCGTATTCTCAAATAGATCGAGTTTATTCTCCAACAAAGTAACATACATATCACCCAACTTTGTTGGCAGTACCGACAGACGAGAATTGATTTGGTCCTCAGACCGGTGCTCCTTCACCTCCATATTACGTAAAAACTCGATAATACCAACCTGCACATCCCGTACATTGACTAACGACGAATTGAGCTCCGTAAACCGACGCAACAGCTCCTCCGTCACCGTGCGATTGATTACACTCGCGACCGAGTCGATATAATGTTTACTCGCGCCATCCCCAGCATCCTTTGGCATACCCACACGCTTTAAAAGTTTTCCGCCCAAATCGCAATTACCATCAAGATCGCGAGATATACACGAGTCAAGCTGATGTTTCAGAGGACCACCTCCAAACTTTAATACGCTGTAGGACATCCTTCTCGCAAAAATAAAATGATCAAAACCACAATGATACCTGCCATTAAGTAAAGGATAATCCTTTATGATAACAAGAAAACCATGTTCATTTTTCCAACACAAGAAGCACATATCCTTAAACGCGCGAAACTCCATATCACTGTTTACATGATCATCGTAGGCATGTCGCAAATTAAGCATAACCATGCGGAAAAGCATGATAACATTCGCATTATCACGAAGCAAATGTTTAGGTATTCTGCCATAAGTTTGACCTAGGTAAAAACAATCAACATGTGCGTGCCGACCCATAGAAAAATATTGTTGTATGATTCCTTGTTTCTCACACATTATATCGTCAAACACAAACACCGAATTGGCCCTGGCCTCGCTAGGAGGTATCACATCAGCATTTTCCGTATATGGGAAAAATCCCAAACCTTCCACCGCTCTAAGAACCGTAGCCAGCCGTTTATACTTTGGTTGGTGCAGCGATTTTGAATATAGATCAACATTCTCGAACCGAAGACCGTTCGGTTCCTCGAGTAAACTAAGTAGGACACACGTTTTTCCGCATTCGGACAGACCGACAATCAAACATCTTATTGTCGACCGTAATAAAGAACCATGCCGCGACTCGCGAGCACTGGCTTCATCAGCCTGTGTAATCCGCACAGGCAGCAACTCGCGCTGTGGCACTACTTCCATTATGCAACTAAACAGAAAACTATAAAAACAGCATACTTATACCAACTCGAATCAGTATAGTGTTATGCGTTGTACACAAAAGAAGGTACAAAGAGGTGGAGGAATAATAAACTCTGTTATTAACAAGCTGCCAGTAGAAGTACATGTTCCGGGAACGAAACTCGCCAAGAGGCTAGCACGCGGCGATACAGGTGTCAACTCCATTGACGAGGCGTGTCGTCTCCACGATATTAGCTATTCTAAAAGTAATAACCTAAGTGACAGACATATAGCCGACGGTATATTAGCGAACCAAGCCGCACAAATAGCAAAGAATCCAGCAACGAAATTCGGTTAAAAGATTGCAGCGTGGGGAGTCAATAAGATAATGAGAGTAAAACGTAAGATTGGCGGCGGTGTTTCAACAAAGAAAAACCGTGCGAAAAAAGGCGGGCTACTACCTTTCATTTTCCCAGTGCTGGCAGCGCTAAGCAGTCTGATTGGCGGAGCGGCGGGTATAGCCAAGACCGTGAACAACGCACAGCACAATAGTAAAATGCGGGCGCTTGCAAAAAATGGTTCGGGCCTATACCTGCGTCCCTACCCAAAGTCAGGGGGAGGGGTCAAGCAGAGAAGAAGGAAGAGGGGTGGGAAAAGGAAATGAGGATACTGAGTAACCTGCCAAAGCGAGCTCTTACCACCACAGACATAAAGACAGCAATTAGGAAATTAAAAATACCACATTTTAGAAATGTGTTTATGAAGGATAAATTACCCACAAAACCATATCACAACGAAAGCGGTATTATTAATTTAGATACGAGTAAGGGGCCCGGAACGCATTGGGTAGCGTATGCCAAGACCGGTCGTACGGCTCGGTATTACAATAGTTTTGGAGACCTGCCGCCCCCTTTAGAAATGCAGCGATACCTGAGAGGCTGCAAAATAACATATAATTACGATAGACAGCAAAAGTTAAACTCATTCAACTGCGGACACTTGTGCATAAAGTTTCTCATCTCGGTATATAAGAGAACCGGCTTCGAAAGAACATGTCCATCACGCTTATACTAAGTGGAAACACATCGGAACTGTGTTCAAAACACTTCCCACCAATCGACGTAAGTGATGGGTTATGGCAGCTCGCTCTCGTGGATTTTACCGTATACAATTCCATCCCGAACGTGGACGAAAACAACCGGATGTTTAGGTACAAGCTGAAGAACGAAGAGATGACGCGAGAAATTAAATTACCAAAAGGTTCCTACGAAGTCTTAGACATTGAAACGTATATTAAAAAACACCTACCCACAGACGTAATGTTTTCGTTGAAAGGTAACCCAAACACTCTACAATGCGTATTGCACAGCAATGCACAAATCGACTGCACCGGCGACTGTTCCCTAGCCCCGATGCTTGGATTCGAACCGGAAGTCTACGAGGCGAATAAAATTCACGAGTCGACCCAGCCCGTAAACGTGATGCCGGTAAATGTGAATATAATCATGGCGAATATTATTGGCCACAGCTTCCTTAATGGAAAACCAAACAGTACGATACACGAATTTTCCCCGAACGTTCCTCCAGGATATAAGCTCAGTGATACACCTAAAACACTCATTTACAGTCTGGTTACCGTGCAACAAATACGAGAGTTGGTTATTAGAGTGGTAGACGAGAACGTTAAATTAATCAACTTTAGAAACGAGGTGACTACACTACGCTTACATTTGAAAAAAGTATGGGGGTAAGATACTTTGGTTTGCATAAAGGGGCGGGGGTGAGCAAGCATAGAGCCAGTACGAAAGCATACATCAAGCTGTTAACACCTGCCAACGTGAGGTTCCTAGAAAAATTAGGTTTCAAAGTATTTCCAAATGAAATATAGTATACTCGATGTGCAACAATCACCGCAGTTTGACGATGCAGTCTCAAAATGTGAAATGCACATGTACAAACCATACATTGCGGGACCGTACGAGCCAAGCTCCGAGATAGTTATAGCAATACAAAACTCTGACGTGTATACGCACATTGCTAAATCGTTTCTGCGAATTCGCGGTGCATTCACGAAACCAAATAGGCAGAAACCAGACAATGCAAAAATCGTAAACAATGGTATACTGCATATGATAAACCGAATATCATTCGAACTTAATGGCGTGGCAATCGACGAGGTACGTGAAGTTGGAATTGTGACAACTGTGAAAAACTATTTATCGCGCACGCGTGCTGAAAAATCCGTAAATAAGATGGCGGGATGGTGTCCGGACGGTGACTACAGTTTACCACTTACAGCGCAAGGCGAGTTTTAAATATGCGTTCCGTTGAACCAGTTGCTAGGCTTTGCAGAAGACTATAAACAAGTATTAATAAATTGTAAACAAACGCTCGTTATAATTACCGCAAACAATTATATTAACGCTATAATGGACACAAGCGATCAGCCACAGCAAGTGACATTAAGTTTGCAATCTATCGACTGGCTTGTTCCGCATGTAACTGTAAGCTCCGCCCAGCGCACACGGCTGTTGAAAATGGTTGAAAAAGGCAGTGACATAGATATGGCTTTCAGATCGTGGGGAGTAGAAGTTTACCCGAGTTTACCACCATCACAGAGCGTCAGTTGGGCTGTAAAATCTAGCTTCTCCAGCGAACGCCCACGTTATATAATAGTAGCATTTCAAACCAGCAGGCATAATGTTCTAGCCGCAAACAAATCTAAATTCGACCATTGTAATTTACAAAATATCAAGGTCTATCTTAATTCCGAGGCGTATCCATATTCGGACCTAGCAATAAACTTTACGAATGGATACTACCTACTTGCATATAATATGTACTTGGACTTTCAAGCGAGCTACTACGGTAGTCTAAATACACCTCTACTTGACCCGGAGGGATTTAAAGATAAGGCCTCTCTCTTTGTATTCGACGTGTCACGTCAAAACGAAAAACTTACCTCAACCGTCATAGATTGTAAAATAGACATTACCGCAGCAAACAATATACCGCCGCTAACACAGGCATACGCAATTATTCTACACAATAGATTAGTATCGTACAACCCGAGGGATCAAAGTATTAAAATAATGAGCTAAACGCAATGTATGTTCAGTCGTGTCTCAGCCGCCATGGCGAAGTGTGTTAACCTCCAAGGCTTCTTCTCACAGCACGGGTTTATCGTTAAGGAAGTTAGCATCGCAGACGCGGAAGGGAACGTGATTACGCACTCGTTTCAACCACCATTTGCGTGGGAACATTTAATTAGAAAACATCAACAAACAAACACGTGGCTCACCAACAACTTTCACAATCTGAAATGGGAAGACGGAATATTTCCCTACACAAGCCTGCCAAACATATTGACGGCGCACCTGAGTGGAAATATAATGGTCGCCAGGGCCGAACAGAAACGTTGGCTAGCTAAACATTGTCACAAACATGTGCGCATAGTGAACGTTCAAAGTGAATATGGCTGCCCATCATTAAAGTTATTAGATAAAACGTACAGCAACAACCGCAGAGGCACAAGACCGGTATCGTCGCGCCACAACGCAGCGCTGCTCAGAGCATGGATGTTTGAAAACATTGCCGAGAGCAATGAGAAGGCGGAAATGTCAGAGGAGGAGGGGTAGGCTGCAAGGTCACCGCAAGCGGCGAGATGTATGTATAAATATAGCTCGGTGGTCCAGAGTAAACAACGTCTCAATGTCTTCGTATCTAAATACCCAAGTAACAGATCATGTAATGAACTGTTCAGAGTGCTGTGATTGCATACTACATTTAATTATTCATCTGATAAATATTGTTTTAAATAGACACGCAGGTCCGTGCGTGAACAGTCGTGCGGAAACAGTGACGGTGTAAAGATGGCTAGCTTTAATCCCCGGATTACGTATCCAGATGTAACTCCAAGCGTAGGCAGTGTAGAGTATAGCGAGTGGAGTCAGGGCGTGTTGAGACATGTTACGGAAGAATGTGACTCTACCGTGCACTCGAAACATATACACAACCCAAGACCGGAAGACCTGCCTCTAGAAGTGATTCCCTGCCCCGGCTTCGGCGAGTGCTGCGTTAGTATGCTACGCACCGATAAAATTCTACCCGCAACAAGTGCAGAGGTCTACGCACACTCCTTCGAGACGCATCCGCCATTGCCCGCCTGCAGCCAGACTTCACCGCCGCCGGTAGAGCCGAGACGCCGACCCCGCCCTTCCGCCCGCAGAGCGCGGGGCCTCGATGAGGGCGACCTGGGTCCAGCGGTGAGCAGTGACCAAGCATTGGATGAAAGAGTGTTGGACATTGCCAGAACCGCACTGCGCAAAGTACTTACAGACCTTTTAAAGAATATATAATTTATTTTATACATAACTTTTATTTTATACGTAATATCATTTATGCGTAATATATAAACGTAATTTCAGTGTAATATTCATTTAAATGTAATATCTTTATAGGTAAATTGATTTCAATGTAACTTTTATTTTATACGTCAACATTGTCTTCAGTGTAATATCTTTATACATAAAATTGTTTATACATATTATTGATTTCAATGTAATATCTTTATACGTAAAAATTGTAATTTTTATTTTATACGACAACATTGTCTTCAGTGTAACTTTTATTAATTTCAATGTAATGTTACTTTTATACGTAAAGTACCTAATGTAACAAGTTTGTAACTCTATTCCAACGGGTGTGGGCTATTAAAAACATTAAAAAAATGTCTCGATGTATTTTTCTTTCTACTTGACCCTGACAACCACATAAATAACTAATGTGTTCACACTTGACCTTGCAAACCACATAAATATTTTTTTTGAAAATGGGTTCACTCGTGACCTTGCAAACCACATAAATAACTAATGTGTTCACACTTGACCTTGCAAATCACTTAAATATTTTTTGAAAATGGGTTCACTCGTGACCTTGCAAACCACATAAATAACTAATGTGTTCACACTTGACCTTGCAAACCACATAAATAACTAATGTTTTCACACTTGACCTTGCAAACAACATAAATATTTTTTTTAAATATGTTCACACTAAATTTTGTCTTAAGATGGATAACGTCCGTGTGACGTACATGTTTACGGACGTGTGGTTAAAGTGTGTCCAACCCGGACTGACCTAGCTGGGCATGTATAAATATCGCCGGAGGGAGATGATTGCTTGCATTTGATGTCGGCGCATGCTACGTGAGGTAAGTCTCATCCGCTAGTGTTAATTGTATTACACATTTTCTATTAATCACGTCTCTACGCATGGCGTAACCCCCTCCCGCTGGCTGGGAACTTCAATGGCAGGCTCCCCTCCCCGACCACGGGGCGGGCTCCCCTCCCCAACTGCGGGGCGGGGAAAGGCTCGTTGCCATGACAACACGGAGCGGAGGGGAGTGCGCTCAGTCGCGTTTATGGCGCGCGCAGAGTAACAAGTTCACAGTCGCTCTGTCATGTTTACGGCGACACATAGTTTGCGCTCAAGTAGCTTGGGCTTCACTCAGTATACACAAGACCCTTTCCTTTAATATTAACAAATGTTGTTTATGTTTCCAGAACATTATTTGTACTGCTGAACGTAACTTCCCGTCTATCCCCTCCTCGCCATCTCTACTCCCCCCGAGGCGAAGCGACCCCGTCCCAGTGAGGCTTCCACATCGGACACGCGCGACAGCGCGCGGGCGTCCGGGGTGGAGCCGCGTGAAGCTGGCAACTTGCCTCCCCTGGAGAGTGTTATCTTGGACTCTGCGTTTGCTAACCGGATAGTGGACTTTCGGATCGGTAATGATGTTGAGTCTATTGATCCCGATTTGGACCGGTTTCTACAGAGATGTAGGGTTCCCTTTCTGGCCTTAACTTCCGTCTTGGTACGCCCTTTTAAAGTCTACATTTTACTCTCGGCTTCATTTGTTAAGGAATCTGTGGAGGGAGGCGAGAGTGAGACATTTCATTTTACAACACACTCAGCCGCGGTAATGCTCTCTGATGAGGTAGGGGAAATCTATGATTCAGTATTCATTCCGGAAGTCAATAGGAACGTTAGCGAATTCGCTGCTCGTGGCAGTGGGTGGGCTCTACAGCGATTGATTAACATGGATGTACATGTTTCAAGCTATAGGGCTTTCACCATTGGCGCGCCGCTCACGAAATTACCGACGTTTTTATCCAATAGGAAAGCTTGTGTCAATATTGAATGTCCCGAGCAGCATTGCTTTCTGTATGCCGTTATGGCAGGTGTGATGCCGGCGGAAGCTAATGTTAACCGAGCCAGTTCGTATCCGGATCCACTTGTGGCTTTCAATACGTCTGGTTTGAGTTTCCTGTCCACTCTCCATCAGATTAAGACATTCGAGAGGAACAATAATATTTCTGTTAACGTTTATGCTTGCGTAGACAGTAAGGGGGGTATTGTTGATGAATGTTTTAGTGGCAAATCTGTATCCTCTATCCAGCCTCTTCCCGTATCCTCTGAGCGAAGAGAGAGACATGTAAATATTTTAGCGATTCGTTCTAGTGGCGCGGCAGAGCACCTACACTTTGTAACAATTAAGAGTCTGTCCAGATTATTGTATTCACAACTGTCCCGAGGTAATTGTAAGAAGTGGATTTGCGAGCGCTGTCTTCAATACTTTACAAGTGAAGACAGGTTAACTTCACACACTATTCTCTGCAGCCAGCATCAAGCAGTGTGTTCCTGTTTCCCTACAGAGGAGAACAAATATTTACAGTTTACAAATATTGCAAAGCAGGATCGCCTCGGCTTTATTGCGTACTGTGACACCAAGTCATACCTTAAGCCGATATCCACCTGTTTACCCGGTGATGAGACATCTAATACCACACGGGTAAATGAACATGTACCATACGCATGCAGCATTCTGTTAGTGTGTGGATACGATAGCTCTTTGACCAGGTATGTGCAATTCGAGGGTGAAAATTGTATTGCTGAATTGGTCGCCGAATTAGTTTCAATGACAAAGTGGGTATGTGATATTTATTCAAAGACCGTTCCTATTAAGACGCCGACTCCAGACGTCTCTGCAAGGCTTGCGAGTCAAACACATTGCCATATCTGTAAGAAGGTATTGGCTGGGCAGAAGGTGCTCGATCACTGCCATTTGACTGGTGAAATACGTGGTTATGCCCATTCGAAATGCAACCTGGCTTTCAGGATGCAAAAGAAACAGCTTGTCGCGGTATTCCATAATTTGCAAAATTATGATGCCCACTTTTTAATGAAGCATTTAGTTTCGCGGCGGATTGCACAGCCGGACGGCTCCTTCGTTGTGGAGAATCCCGGCGAGGTCAAAGTATTAGGCGTAACTCTAGAGAGTTACAAATGTATTACTAAATACATACCTGTCTCAGGTAATGCGCAAGGAGGCATGCGCACTGTGCGTCTTCGATTTATTGATTCACTCAACTTTTTAAATTCATCTCTGGAAACTCTCGCTGGCAATCTCACGCCGGATCAGTTGAAACTCACCCGTTCAATGTTTCCAGATGATGCACAGTTTCAGTTAGCTACGCGTAAAGGTGTGTTTCCCTATGACTTTGTTAAGTCTAGTGAACATTTGCAGACTGCCTCGCTACCACCAAAGGATGCGTTTCATAACGTAATGAGTGTCACGGACGTGAGTGATCTGGACTATACTCACGCTCAAAGGGCTTGGGACGTATTCCATTGTGCCACATTGAAAGAGTACGCACTTAGTTACCTTAAGGTGGATACTTGTTTGCTGGCCGATATATTCGAGTATTTCCATTTTGTTTGCCTACAACATTATTCGCTTGATCCCGCTCATTACATTACCGCTCCCTCGCTCGCATGGGATGCACAATTAATTAAAACCGGTGTGCGTCTTGAACTTGTGACCGACCCGGACATATACCTCTTCCTAGAGTCTGCTGTTCGTGGAGGTATTACAAACGTAAGTCGACGTCATGCGAAAGCTAACAATGTGTACATGTCCAGTCATGACCCGAGCCTTCCGTCTTTGTACATCTGTTATTTCGATGTTAACGCACTGTATGCTCACACAATGTTGGATAAGCTTCCTGTGGGTAATTTCCAATGGGTTCCCAGGGATGAGTATACGAGTTGGGATTTCAACACCATTGACATCGATGGTGATACATCATTTTTCGCGGAAGTGGATTTGACCTTTCCCAATGATTGTCACGATCGCCTATCAGATCTTCCTCTGGCCCCTGTGAATGGCGTACCGCCAAACGGGCGTATGAGGAAATTACTGTTAACTCTCGCGCCGCATACTAAATATGTTGTCCATGCTAAGTCACTGCGGCACTACGTTCAGTATGGGGCGGTCATCGGCCAGGTTCACCGCGTGCTGCGGTTTGCGCAGGCGGCCTGGATGAGGGACTATATAGCCTTTAATGCTGAGCGTCGTGCCCAGGCTGCGAACCCCTTTGAGAAATCGTTTTTTAAATTACTGTCGAACTCGGTTTACAGAAAAAGTTTGGGAAATACGCGAAAGCATAAGGATGTACGCATTGCTTCACTATACGATTCCATTTATGGGGCGGCTGAGCTGATTGGTCGTCCGACATTCAAGGCTCGGCGAATCATCGATGAGAGTTTAGCCCTCATAGAGATGCAAAAAGGGACGATTACCTTTGATAGACCGTTGTACACAGGTGTCGCCATTTTAGATTTATCAAAATTAGTCCTCTACGATTTCCATTATAATTATATGCAAAAGAAATTCCCTCCACAGTCTCTGCATCTCCTGTACACGGATACGGACTCGTTAATTTACCACGTTGTGTGTGACGACATTTACGATTCGATTCGCCCCGATTTAGCTTCCCGTTTCGACACTTCCAATTATGAGCCAGGTAATGAGCAACGCTTCCCCTTGGTTAATAAGGGTGTAACGGGGGTGATGAAGGATGAGGCCGCTGGCAATGTCATCACGGAGTTTGTTGGTCTTCGCCCGAAGCTTTACGCGTTTAAGATGGAGGACTGTTCTTCTACGCGTAAGGCGAAGGGAATCAAGGCCAGCGCACTGCGTTCACTTCTGTTTCCTCAATACCTGGAATGCTTGCTTCAAAATTCACGGGTTCTCGCGACCCAACACCATTTCCGATCGCGAGGCCACACTGTGTTTACGGAGCGTGTGACCAAGGTAGCATTGTCTTCAGGAGATGATAAGCGTTGACTTTCTGAAGACAGTGTCAGCACTCTACCTTGGGGACATAAGAACCTACGCCTTTCCCCGGACCATGATTAGCCCTTTCCTATTGTTACGTTCAGCTATGCTGTCATCCCCGAGTGATGGGGTGGCCTAGCGCTTCGATCCTCCCACCATTGCACGTGGAGAATAACCTATTGGTATGTCACAGTACACAAGTAAATTATTTAAAAAAAAGAAGTGTTAACATAATTGTTTACGTGTTTTTTTAATGCTAGAATGGACTTAACGATTTTTTTTTATCTACACATGTATATATATTTTAATTTTCCTCTTTAAAAACAAGTTGTCTCTTGCTCAGCCAATGACAGACGAGCTGATGTAGCCCTTTCTCTGATAAATACCCTCATTTTCCAGCCCCTTCTCAGTCGCACCTGTGTTTCCGTACCATGTGCGTCTCTGCCTGAGGACGGGAGCAGATAGCAGTTCCCGAAACGTCGCTTGTTTCTGTTTAGGTAAAACTATTGTATTTGTTTGTTTTTTCGTTTTGTCATGTTTTTTGTCTCGCTTCAACTGTTGTGCTGAATTATTTTGGGTTTCAATATTTTTGTGTTGTCATCATTTGTGGGGATTTTTTCGTTCTCTTAGTACATTTTTCTTTGTTTTTTCTTTGTTTGCTGACCATATTCCTGTTTCGGAATATTTTGTGGTGTTCATATCCTTGTTGACAACAGCAATTGTTTGCTTAATTTTGTGTGTTTTTTGTATCTTTTTTTGAGTATTTTTTTTTTATTTTTTTTTATTTATTTATTTTATTTATTAGTTTTTCTTCAACAGAAAAAGTTCTTAGCAATGGCGTATGTCCAAAAACTTACATCAAGTCATGCACTCCCATTGCACAAATCTTTTAAAGATAACACTCTTCATTTATGTGACGTGTATTCTTCGGTGAATAGTCCGTAAATTACCAGTAATTTCAAACAGTGTAGTAATGCTTTGAATTATGTTCTGCGACAAATAACCAATCAACATTTCATAAATTTAACAATTACTTTTTTTTTTCCTGCTGAAGTATCGATTGTAAAAAAGACAATGGAATTATGTTTACAACAGGTAAACAAAAGACGGTCCGTGGTGACAGACCGTGAGCCGTTGTCTCCACGCAGGGAAGACGAAACTAGGTCTGGGTGAGTCGTCAGTCGGGGTGCGTCGTTTGTCGCAAAAGCATTTAATTTAAAAATTATGACAAACGATTCTACCACAAATGACGTTGTGACAAACGTGATATAACCTGATCGCCGAGGCGGTGCCACTGGTCGCGATGAAGGAGGGGGGGGGGGGGAGAGAGAGAACTCGCCCTCCAAGTGGAGCGGCCGAAGGAGCGGTGGCGGGTCGGTTTGTCAGTCAATTAGTAAACCAGTTAGCGCGGGCGGTTCCTCGCTGACCTACAAGCCCCCCCCCCCCCCCCCCGGTTCCACTGACCCGCGAGAGCTGCCTCGAACCCACGCCGCTCTTTCCGTCCATGCCACCGACTACACTCCACAAGTAACTACCCTGCCTAACCGCTCTTAAGGCCCCCGCCTATCTGGGCAAACATACGATGTGCAGAGCTTCTGAACAAGACATGCGATTCGTGTAAACTTCGAGATATCCAAGTGGTGTCTGTTTACGAAAAGCATTTAAGAATACGCTGAGGGCAAATGAGTATTTCTGTTTCCCTGTTTTGTTTTTAAACTGTATTTTTAAAAGTGTTAAAATAACTAGAATTCGTGTTTTTAGAGTAATTTTTAGGCATGAAACACACGGCACAGATTCTTAAAAGCACTCAAGGACTCCACTGCACTTAAAGTTCATTTCTCCGCCATATAATGTTATGTTTACCACTGGATCTCGTAGTTATCATATGTACGGCGAGAAGACTGCGCACCAGTTCAGAACTTGGCGCTTAGAGGCGATACCGCGCTAGAAAAACCAGCGAGCGTCACACTTATCCTCACGCCTCACTTACACAAATACCCTCCCGATTATGCGGGCGCCTTAAATATAGACGTTTTAAACCACAGCCGTGCCGGTTTAGCGATTTCACCAGATAATAGGACACCAATAAGGTTTAAACGGGAACACCGAAGGAAAATCAACATATAGTACTTATATTGTATTTAGGTGTGCTTCGATTTATTTTACTTCATACGTCTAAATTGTTACAAAAAGAAATAAACATGAGCTAAGTTTATGACAGAATTAAATTGATGACAGGCCGAGCCCGAAAATGATTACACAAATGCATTAAGACATAATTAAAAATAGAATGAACTACAATATGTTTACATATATGTATATAATTCAAACACACTTTTGTTTGGTGTATAAGTAATTATAAAAATTTCGCAATTTTGCATGACCTGCTAACATCCAAATTCTTAAGTTAGTATCCCTCTGATGGTGTTACGGAACAAAAAGGGTCCTGAGTCATCGTGGATAATTTGGAAGATGAAAGTCCGTAACCGGTGTATTTGGAGTGGTTATTGCTTATGATGCCAGGAAGACCATTTAGCCGCAATCTCGGCTCCGGTTCTTGAACCCTGTCTGCGAACAAGCAAAATCCAAAGGAATTAGACCTAGTCCGCAGACAGTCGAAAATAGCCACAAATGCCCGAAAAAAAGGGAATTATCAGGGAAAGGAATTGGTACCGACAACTCACCAAGACAGGGTTTTGATCCTTGAAATCAGGAAATGTTTTGTCGAGGTGGCCAGAAACTCGACGCGAAACTAGCGCGGTGGATGCGAAGAACTAACAACTAAAAAAATTAACAAACTATTAACTATAACACTGACCGACTGTTTACAAAGAGGTAACTAAGAACGAGGTTTGCGAAAACATCCCTTGATGAGGCGATTACATCTTAGTTAAAGTAGTGAAGTTGAATCTAGCTGAGGGCTGGCCAAGAACGGTGCAGTCAGTGAAGTCGCGCCAAGAAGTCCCTGGTATAACACCTGTGTCGCTTAATTAAATTCGGCGCTTTGCCTTGAAAGAAAGAGGGGATACTTCGGCTTCAGGGCCGAAAAGTTCCGAAGATGTCCCAGGGAGGGGTCGAGGAAGACAGACTTCGAGAGTTCGATGCTGCAGTAGGCGCCTGATCGCAGCACTGTCTACTGGGGAGTGGCCGAAACAGAGACGAAGTCGACTCGCACAATTCGAGCGAGTCTACTTCAAAAGCAAGGAGCTTATGGAGGAGACTGGTGGAGCGCTCTGGTGGCTTGGAAGAGAACTACAGGATAATGTTTGTTGCGTTGGTCGCTAGAGGGCAGGCATGTTGAGCATAAACTCGAACACCCAGGGAAGTAGTTGAAAACCCAGCCACTAGAGGTCAGAGGCGGTACATTCGAACACCAGTGGCCAGTCCTTGAGACAGGCCGTCGCTGGCCGGTGTTAAGCACCAGTCAATGCTCTGGGCGGTGATTCGTGGAATATTGGAAGGAGGGCTGCTGGCTCGTGAGAAATGTCTTACCCGGAGTGTCTATACTTGCTCGACATCCCTGGAACATTATAATGGGGCATGACTGTAAGTGCTCACCTCAGGCGAGCTCTGAGAAACGAGCTGACCTAAGTAGCTGCAGGGACAAGCAGTCATGGTCACGATAGCAGGGGGGAATTTCAGGAACGGGTCGTGCACCAAAGCGGGAAGAACACGAGGCAAGATGCTGGCCTCGGAAACGGTCGGCAAAACTCAGATACTGCGCTGGGAACGACTCGAGGAACTAGCCAAACAAAAATTTTGTGGGAGGTTACAGTGAGCTGAGCCAGTTTAAATTCAAGCAATAAATTTACTGTTAAGATTATAATTTAAAGTTCACATTTAAAAATTGTGCCGAATATCACTATTGGCGGCACAACTTGACATTATTACACAGTAGTTTGTATAATTTATGTTTAATTAAAAATAGCTCATTATTTTTAAATACATACGAATTTATTAATAAAATACCGCTGTGAGGCTTCCAAAAGCGAGGTCAAGCCAGCTGGACCAGCGGGCAGGTCTGGCAGATCCCTAGGGCACCTCCCCCCAAACCCCGGATAAGGGCGACACAGCGGCACTGACCCCTCCCATGCATACATCCAATTAACGGCCTTCCTAAATGTTCCGCGGCGCCTCTCAGTCTCTCCTTAGCCCGCCGAGTGGACTGGCGTAACAAGGACGCCTTTTTTCTGGGAAATGCGGGTGTCAAGTCGACCCAGATGACACGACACTTCGAAGTGTTGCGAAACCATTCCAGAAGGTATAAAAAACGGCGATGCCAGCCTCTGAGGCAGTGAAGTGAAGAGGGCGAGTGACCCCTTGGTGAGTGAACGCGGACTGCGAGCGACGGGCTTCATGAGTGGAGACTGGTGCATCGGGACTGTGTTGTGAGCGACGGATGAGTGAATAGTGCGAGGCAGCGTGTTGAGATATAGGTATGCCGTAAGAGACAAGTCTTATGGAGGGCCACTGTCGACTCAATCTCCAGTGGATAGAGTAAACTGTGGACCTTGTGAAAGCGTGTTTAATTTTTGGATAGACATTTTCAATTAGGTGTAATTAAATTAAAATTTAAAACAGTAGTCAATAAATAAATCTGTATTTAATCAATCGCGCTATCTTTTTTGGACAAGTTTTCCCATATGTAACAACACTTAAACGGTTATACAAAACGACATGGCAGGTAAGACTACTGATATTGTTTTGTAACTAAGACCCGGATTTTTCCAAGTTTTGAGGCCACTTTTCTATTCCCTGAGTTTAACCTGTTTTCAAGATCTGTCCTGTCCGCAGGAATCGAGGATCCAGTCAGTGATAGCGAGCAACGAATCGTCAATGGCCTATAGGGACGAAACCATCCCAACATGTACCTAAAGAGATATACTGTATTTCACGAAACCATAAATAACCGAAACAAAGACGGTCAGACCATAATTCGAACCCACGTCCCTCGGGGTACAAAGCTACTGCCTCTGCACCAATTCGCTCCGTGGTGTTACACGTGTGAAAGCGCGGGGGCGCTAAGGGCTACAAAGTATCGCGCATCACACGTCTCTTCGCCTCTACACGCAGGGAGCTACATGGGCGTGCAGTCTTCCAGTCTATAGCGTGCTCTCTTCGGGACTTCGAGCGTAGTCTCTACCACATTCTAAACTGCAACAGGTGAAACTGTTTAAAGCCAAAGAAAATTTATTACAAATTTGATAAACTGCTCTACGTGAATCAGAGTATGCTCACTAATTATTCAGTCAATTAATAAAACTAATTTATCAGTGATGTTCAGTTACTTCAATTTATTGGTTTACACTAACCCATTAAAGATTTGTAGTCAATTCAACTCATTTAGAAGTCATTATCAAAATGTACAGAATAATTTGAGTTTCAAACATTTCACAGATTTAAAATCTGACAGAAATTATAATTTCCACTTACAATATCAAGTACAAACATTTTTATAAGAAAAACGTCATAACAACACTAACTTTTATACTTTTAATACCGTTCAAAAATATAAATGTGTAAGAATTAAATATGTTCAGACAGTAATAACAGCTGTTGAATGATATTACTGTTCAGACACCTTTCATAAATCTGGAGAAGTATGGCAAATATGTGGGGTTTCCTGAGTCTGCACACACTCGACGGTCTAGACCGCTCCAGCCTGTATGGCACTCGCCAGACGGCGCCTGACGGAAGACAGTCGGAGGTTCGACCCCTGCATCCGACATGACCCAGCACACAAGCACAAAATAGAAAACCGTTACACACACGGAGGTCACGTCTCCTTACCCCAGTCTGCGCACGACATGTGGACCAGAAACTTCTCCTTCGCCGATCAGTCTCGGAGGCAGGTTTCCAAAATGTCCTGCCTCTGAGAGGGCTCGGACAATGTTCGCGTGCCTGGTCCACACTGTAATTTTTTTAAAACGGAACAGAAATATTCACGTAATCTTACAGATTTGTAACATCGTGAAAACAACTGTAACCCTACAAAATAGTTTTCGATTTTACACTGGGTTCGGATTATTACCCTGGAATTAATGCTTTGTTTTGTCCCAGTACCTCCAATAGTTAAAGTTATTTGGAAAGGGTTCCCTGAATAGCTTTCTTGTATTAACTGCACAATTTATTAGGCAAAATAAAACAAAATAAAGTCAAATTATTAAATATTCTTATATCTTTTTCATGGCTTAAAAATAGTCCTATGCTTAAAAGTAAAAAAATAAAATACAATTTTTTAGCAATTTTTAAAAGAAATTCTCAATACTACCTCGAAAAACCTAATTCATACATCCTACATCCTACATCATTTATCATACAAAGTTACAATATCTTTCTTGTAGTATTAAAAATTATTTCTTGGAAACTGGTTTCCAAAGCAATCGTTTGTAAAAGTACAGAAAACTTTATTCTGTGTGTGGCGGCTCAACACACTGCCACGAGGCAGGGGCGGTCTGTGGCGCTTCTGGGCTGTTTATTCCGGACTCAATAACTGCCTGTGTATGCAGGTCATACACGGAAAATACCAAACAGAACGAAGAAAACGTTGATTTTATCTATTCATCGGAGGAACTGATAACGATAACTTATTATTACGATTAATAATAATGTGGGGGAAGAACTGGACTCGTAAGGGATAGCCCAATTAAGTTTTTTTCGCATTTTTATTGATTACTAATATTTAAATTACTAATAAATAATCTTACTTAAAAATGTCTAATTACCAATTATTCGCAAATAAAAAATGTTTATCCCCAAGTCACGCAGTGTCTATCAATTTACACTGTCCGCACCCATCGCGGAACTCTCGCCGCACTCCTCGCCGAACTCACCGTAGAACTCCGTCGCGGGACTTAGTGACCAAACTCTCGCCGCACCTGCGGCACTCTCACCACTCCAAGAACTCCCGTGGAGGCCGGCGTCCCTGCTTAAGTAGTTTCTGGTGCCCTTCTAGAACTGACGAGTGCAGCTGGGGCGAGTCGCGTCATCCCGTGCCGACCCGACGCCCGAAGCGTCGAGAATAGCGTCGCTCCTCACGCCACGGCCCGCGGAATTCCCAAGGCCGCTCAGCGAGGCAGGACGTTGTGCGGGGAATGGAGAGGGGAGGGGGATAGTGACGAACCTTGTAATGCAGCCAGGCACGCGTTGCATGTCTTACGTCAGTGGTGGCCACGTGATACGCGCATGAAGCCTGCTGCCTGGCAGGGCCGCCAGCCAGCTCCAAACCTGGCGCGCTGCGGTCTGGTCTCTCGCGTTCGTAGCATTATATATTTAATTGACTTTCGTTTATACAAATAAGTGGGCATAAACATATTTATTGATAAAATCTTATCTTTCAGAAGGTGAAAAATGGGACAGTATTGTCTGCGTCATGTGAATTGTAAAATTTGACAATTCTCAAAATAAGTACCAATGGCCTATATATCGTTCTGCCACTATCGTTCTGTCAACAGTGCTTCTTAACAACTAGATGTGGTTGCCAGAGTTCGTAAATAAAAATCACGTGGTGCGTTGCCAGTGACAGTTGGAAAATGTGTACCACTAGTACTGCTTCCGAGTGCTGGCCAATAAGAGACGAGTTACTTGACACAGTCTTAAAATATGTAGCTTGGAGTTTTGGGCTGGGCGGAGAAGGGTTGTTCTGTTCCCTGCAGACATCATAACTGAGAAGTTTATGAAATAAAAAATACAATTGAATTATTTAGAAACTTTTTGATTGGATGAGCTCAAATCTACAACTATGGAATTAACTCAACTCCAACTATGACAGAGTGAGTAGATGCAGCGGTTAAGCTGAACTTGCACTCAGTGGGACGCGCATCTCGCCATGTTCAGAACTTGGGTGCTGTCATGTGAGGATCCCTCTAGATCACGGCTCACCATGGTCTCTGAAGTCGCTCCAGCCAGATGCTGGGCTGGCTCCTGAGTACAGGACATGACCAACTTTCTCCCTGAGTTCTCTGACTTTTAATATGTGAGTTCAGTTTACAAATAAGATCATCTACGAGACCTACAAAAATAACTTATTAGTAATTCGACTCTCTGTGTATTTTGTAACTTCCTGGTTTCTGGGTAGAAACATTGGCGTGTGACGTTCGAGCACTGGCCAAGAGCGATGAACAACTGAAAAAACCTTTTTGGAACAACTACTTAGCATGATCACTTAACGGCTTGCCTAATGAATGAATGTGTTTGTGAATTTGTATTAATACAATCCCATTTCTTTTTTTATATTGGCAATGTGTGATGTTTTATCCTTAATATAATAGCAGCAAGTATATGCCTATACTTCATTTTGAACAGTAAGTAGTAGTATGTAAATGGGCATCCAGGGACAGGCTTCAGGCTGTGGAGCCTGTGGGCGCGACCGCCATCTTGGATTGTGACGTCACGGCGGCCATCTTGGATGGTTGTGACCTTGACCTTTGACCTTGAACTTGACCCAGGCGGCCATCTTGGATCCGCCATTTTGGATGACGTCATTGTGTTCTCGAAAATTCTGGCGATGTGTTGTCCGCCATTTTGAATTATGACGTCACCATTACAATTTTCGTTACCGCCGCCATCTTTAACTTTTTTATTAATTATCCAATTTTAATGAATTTTTTTTAATTTATAAAAAAATTAAATAATAAAATGTTAATAAAATATTTATAAAAAATATACTTTTACGACACGGAGTTCGGAGTCCTTGGTTCGAACTCGGTGAGGGCAAAAAAAAATTAAAAATAGCGACTGATCCTTCCCCCATGTTGGATGCTGGCAGACTGACTCCCAACACTTATTTTCAAAGCATATATAACATCATCTATTATGACGTCATGACCGCCATCTTGTCTTCGTTGCTGGAAGCCTTCATCATTGTATCGTCGGCTAGAGTGCGCTTACGCCATGTTAGTTTAGTTCTTATCCGCTAGAGTGCAGTAATCATTTATTACTGTGACACCCGCCATCTTGAAATTTGGCCACCATCTTGAAAATCCATAATTATTTAGCTAGAAATTCGGGAAAAGTTCTAAAATTCATTAAATAAATCACTCATTAATTTACATATTGATTCGATGGATTCCCGTCCTCGGTTCGATACCCGATCGATGCAATGTTTAATTTTGTGTAAAGAAAAATAATTTCAATAAACCATGTTCAACATTCTTAAAGAGACTTTAAATCCTCTACTACCATCATCCTATCAAACGTCAAGACTACCATATTGGAAATTCGTAATTTTAATGCTTTAGATTCGGGAAACAGTTCAAAATGCATTACATAAATTTGTAATCTATATAATGATTGATTAGATCGACTAAGGTCCTTGGTTCGATCCCTTGTCGATACAAAACAACATTAATTTTAAAAAATACTAAAAAGTGTTAGGTTTGAGAAAATAAAAAACACCGCAAGTTCTTTTAAAAAACTTTTATTACATACATACTACACTACTACAAGTACAAAAAAATACACAGACAAATTACTAAAGTCTTGTGGATTTCTCGATTTCCGCATCAGCCACCCACGAATTAAAGCGAGGTGGAAAGCCCCACCACTTGACGTAGGACAGTCCATTTCTTCGTTTTATAATCTTCTCCACCAAGTACGTATCGGGATACAACAAAGGCTGAATCTCTTCGGCATAGAAGCCTCCATGGATAGGTTTGTGGTCCAAATCTTCGAGGTAGTCCTAGGCTCTGATTCACGAACATGTGTCACACGGAAAAGTTCGGGACTCCTGTTCGCAGTGAAACCTTTCTCGAAGATACCTTTCTGCTTGGAGATAGGCACAATGTCACCGACGTTAGCTTTACGCTTTCGTGGATCTTTCTTCTTCATGATGGAAAACACTGTTTGAAGCAGGCGATTGTCCGTTACGTCCTTTGGCTTAATTTTCGTGGTAGAATGCACCGTGGAATTATACTCGCTTATTAGTTTCGGCAAGATGTCAAGCCACTTGTAATTTCCGTTAGCCATGAACTGTTGCCACATATTGGAACGCAAAGTTCTGTTAAACTTTCCGACAATGGAGGCCTTGACATTGTTTGATGCCATACTTCTTCATCAAAGCCTTGAAGGTTGCATTGTAGAATTCTTTCCCGAGGTCCGTTTGCAGGTGCGATGGTACACGTCCATCACGCAAAATATTGTTCATGGCCTTGGCTACGTCAGTTGCAGTCTTTGATTTTACAGGTCTAGCCCAAGCGAACTTGCTATAAACATCGATGACTGTCAACATGTACTTGAAACCTTTATTCAATCGGGAATACGGTATCATCTCAACAAGGTCCGCCTGGAATAAATCATCAATTCCACGAACTATGACTTTGCGACGAAGGTATTTCCGTCTAGCAGGTGCATGAAGTTTGCGAGCGATTCCGGTTAGACTAATTGTATGTAGCCGGCTTCCCTCAGTTCTTCAAGTATGGAGACTATTTCGTTGATGTGTAAATAGTTTCCTACACTAAGCGAAGCATGTAGAATTCTAAGGCGATCAACTAATTCATTGGGGTCGTCCCAATATACATAGTCAAATATCTGACCACTTTCTAGCTTTTTAAACCTTCTCCATGTATTGTTAGTTCACTGAAGAGATTAGCGAGAATGTCGATTTTTTCATGATCTTCGTCTTTATATACACCACTATCTGGATCGTTATCGCGAAAATGTGCATTGGTTAGCTCTAGCAGTTTTTTGTACTCTTGTAAGTCGTTGTGAGAATATCCTTAAGGTTCCCTGCGAAACAACAATTCGTACAGACCCGGAGTCCCGCGCGTTTGGAACTCTGCTACGCGCACGATATTTCCTGGTAGAAAGTCTATTTCTTTAGCACCGAGGAACCATTTATTATGTTTTCTGTACACTCCGTAGGTCGTGTCATTATTCCGGCTCGTAAACGATATCATGTATGGTCGGACCATTGCATTAACTTGATGTCCCTTTTTCGGTATTTTTTTCTTGTGCATGGACTCTGTACTTGTTAAGTCCTCTTCTTCTCGATCTGGTTCATACTTTCTCTTCTTTACAGTTGGCATTTCAAATTCAACTTCTGTCTTCACAATGATGGCCGGTTCTTCCTTGATTTTAAGTTCGTCGAGACGACTAGTGATTGGTTTAAATATCTCCTCATTTGCCATCTCACGTGCAAGTCTGGTTCGTCTAGCAAGTAGATATTTTTCACGAACAGATTGTATAGCTCGATGAAGGTCACTGGCCAGGTCCGACATTGTACTGGCTGAAAACTTATTGCAAGACCTCCTTTTATATTTTTTTATTCGTTCGCAGAAACTTCTTTCTTGTGTTTGGCTGAATCTGAATTGGTCGACAAGTGAGATAGTGATGCTTTCAGGCTACTTTGAAAAGTCCTCAGATCGTCCCGTCTTTGTGCATTCGATACTTCGATCATGTCGCGAATGCGAGAATCCGAGGCTTCCACACGCTGGTCGATGGCAACGAGATACTCTAGTAATTCCTTTTTCACACTGTCTACTTTTTGAGCCAGTAGCGAAATGTATTTGCAGATATCGCCTTCATGAGACTTGAGAGCAGTACGTAAGTCACGACTGCTACGACCGAATTTTGAAATGCTATGACTCATGTTTGACAATAAACTGATCGAAACCTCGTCTGTACCTGCCCTTATATAGAGGCCAGTCTTTGACTATGACTAGGAATCCGTGTTCTTCTTTCCAACACAAGGAGCACATGTCTTTGAATTCCTGGAATGTCATATCGGTGTTTACGTGATCGTCATAAGCATGGCGTAAATTAAGTTTGTCCATGCGAAAAAGTACTATGACATTCGCGTTTTCTCGTAGGAGATGTTTTGGTATTCTACCGTACGTCTGACACAGGTATACGCAGTCTACATTGGCGTGTCTGCCCATGGAAAAGTACTCTTGTATTATGCCTTGTTTCTCACAAGCCACATCATCGAACACAAACACGGAATTAAGCTTTGCTTCGTCGGTAGACATCACATCGGTATTATCGCTAAACGGAAAATACTCCAGACCATCCACCGAGCGAAGAACAGCGGCCAAGCGCTGGTACTTTTGCTGTTGCAACGACTTGGAATACAAGTAAACGTTATCGAACCGAAGACCGTTTAGTTCCTCCAGTAAACTCAGGAAAACACACGTCTTGCCGCAGTTTGACGGACCCGCCATTATGCAACGTACGGCAGAAGGCAACAGTAAGCCATGTCGTGATTCACGCGCACTAAATACATCGTCTTGCGTAATGCGTACGGGCAAACACACGTCTTGCTTGACGACCTGCATTGTACTAAAGTAATTGTATAAAATCAAACACATTTATAATTTCCGGTCAGTTGTGCGTAATGACTCGAAGAGGTAAGAACAAAAAATACGTCGGCGCGGGACTCGTGAACTCGCTGATAAACAACCTACCATTCGAGCTACACATTCCCGGCTACAGATTTTGCGGCCCCGGGACTAAACTAGCGAAAAGGTTAGCTCGAGGTGACGTGGGCATTAATTCTCTGGACGAAAAGTGCAAGCAGCACGATATCGCATATTCATTAAGCAAGGATCTGGAATCTAGGCACAGAGCAGATCAGATATTGGCACAGGAAGCCGAAGATATAAGTAAATCGTCGAACGCGGGACTAGGAGAGAAAATCGCAGCGTGGGGCATTTCCAAAATCATGAAGGCAAAGACGAAATTAGGACTGGGTGTTGGCGAACCAGCTCCATCAAGTCAAAGACTAACTCAGGCAAGACCAAGAAGCGCAAGACTGGTGCAGGCGTGCAAAAAGCCAAGCAAAAATTACAGACTCTCGACAACAAGAGTATAGGAGGATTTCTTCCTTTGCTTTTGCCTGCATTGGGTGCTCTCGGCGGCCTCATCGGTGCAACGAGCGGTATAGTGGGGGCAGTCAACACTTCGAAGAATGAGCGCAAGCAGTTAAAATAAGCACAGCGACACAATGCTAACATGGAAGCCATTGCCATCGGTAAAAAAAACGGCGCAGGACTCTACTGGCAACCTCACAAGACAGGACGAGGCATGAGGAAGAAACGAATGAAAAAATCCTAAGTTCATTGCCGAAACATCCGCTCACCAACGTATATTTAATAAAGTACACACGCAAACTTAAAATACCAAATTTCCGCGGCGTGTTTATGCGAGACACTTTGCCCAGCAAGCCAAACACACGTGAGTGCGCCTTAATTAATTTAGACACGTCGGCGGGTCGCGGCACGCACTGGGTGGCCTATGTAAAGTCTGGAAAAATGGCCGAGTACTACGATAGTTTTGGAAATTTACGCCCCCCGCCTGAACTGCGACAGTACCTGGGCCGGTCCACTACGTTGTTTTACAATTACGAAACAGAACAGAGGCCTAATCAAACAAACTGCGGACACTTGTGTCTTCGCTTTTTAACAAACAAAAAGTAGCTGACAAATATAAATTGCTACTTAAAGGTTGTGCAGTGATGATAATTTATTAGTCATGTCGATAACACTTACATTGACAGGTCACGCATCTGAGCTGCGGGCGGTTCATTTCCCGCCTCTGGATTTAGATGGTGAATGGTGTATCGGACTCGTAGACTTTCAAACGTATAATGCCATACCTAATATCGACGAGGAAAACTGCAAGATCTGCTTCCTGAAAAGCGATGGGTCCGCTCATGAAATACAGTTACCTGTTGGCTCTTACGAAATTGACGACATTGCAAATTACATCAGGGATATGTTACCACAGGATGTAGACTTTCAACTGCGTGGAAATCCAAACACTCAAAAAAGCATTCTAACATGCAGTGAAAATGTCGACTTTACGCGAAACCTGGGACCATAGGCACGATGCTCGGATTCGAATCAAAGGTGTATGATACAGGAAGAACGTACGAATCTACGCGCGCAGTAAACATTTTGCCTGTGAATGTCATAAGAATAAACTGTAATTTGGCAAGTGGAACGTATCTCAACGGAAGACTAAGCAACATGCTGCACGAGTTTTCGCCGATGGTCCCGCCAGGATATAAACTGGTAGAAGTACCGCAAAGTATCATTTACGTTCCAGTCGTCGTGAAGTGCGCACACGAAGTCGTCGTCAGAATCGTTGACCAGCGAGGACGATTGGTGAATTTTCAACACGAAGAAATTACATTACGTCTGCACTTGAAGCGATGGGCATAAAGTTCGTAACACCGAAAAGTTATAAAAGAAATCGTATTGTCGTGAATAAGACCAGTTCTCTACCAGACATTGGTGCATTAACACCTGACAACAAAAAGTATCTTCTCAGTATTGGACAAGTGCCGAATAAATATGGAAGACGAAATTCTCTACGTGGAAGATCCGGTCATTTTTGAAGACAGCATTACGAAAATGGAATTGCACGAGTACCAGCCCTTCCTGCTCGGACCGTACGCACTACCATCGGAAGTACGCATTGCAGTACAACACCAAGATATTTGTACTTTACCTTCACAGTCATTTCTACGTATAAGAGGCACGCTTACAAAAGCGGATGGTATGCACCCGACAACGACATCAATATCCTGCAATGGTATTCTTCACCTAATCGAGCGCATTACATATGTACTCAATGGCGTCGAGGTAGACCAGACGAGAGATGTAGGCATAACATCTGCTATGAAAAATTACCTTTCGCTCACGCCAAATGAACTGTCTGCTGCAAAGATGGCCGGTTGGGCTCTCGAGGATGAATATAAGCTTCCGGTTTATGCCGAAGGGAAGTTCGAAGTTTGTGTTCTTCTGTCCATGCTTCTCGGATTCGCTGAGGACTACAAGCATATAATCATTAATTCGAAACAAGAGCTCGTACTGCTTCTAGCCAACACGCACATTAATGCAATTGTCGTCGCTGCAGAAAACCCTCAAGATGTCTCGTTAACACTACAGTCTATCGAGTGGATGCTGCCCCACATCCAAGTGAGCACCGTTGAACGAGTCAAGATGTTGAAGAACATAGAAAATGGCAAGAACTTCGATGTGCCATTCCGATCCTGGAGCCTGGAAAATTATCCTGGCTTGCCTCATAGTCAGCGTATCAATTGGATAGTAAAGTCCAGCTTCGCTACGGAAAAACCAAGATACATCATCGTTGGGCTTCAGACCGGAAGACAGCTCAATGCAGGAGTAAGTCGCTCCGTATTCGATAACTGTCAAATACGCAATGTAAAAATATTTTTAAACAGCGAAAGTTATCCGTACGTTGACATGAACATGGATTTTGAAAGTGGAAGATTTCTTCTAGCATATCAAATGTATGCCAAGTTTCAGCAAGCTTACTACGGGCGGAGACAGTCACCGATACTAAGTCCCGACAGTTTCAAGAACAAGGCTCCGTTAATGGTGGTTGACGTTTCCAAACAGGATGATCGAATAAATTCAAACATCATCGACTGTAGGATCGAGATAACGACTAGCGGAATTATTCCACCAAACACCTATGCTTTTTGTCTGATACTTCACGATCGGCTTGCATCGTACAATTGTAGAGACAAATTTGTGAAAATTCTGACATAAATACTGTTTCGTTTTCGATATTAATTTAGTTACGACCAACCGTTGCTAGCGACAAGATGTACTGCAACCTGCAAGTTTTCCAGAGTCAAAATGGAATCGTGCTCAAGGAAATTAGCGTCACCTCCGGAGACAAGACTCGAACCCGCAGCTTCCGACCTCCGTATCCGTGGAAACTACTAGACGAAAAAAGTAAACGGTCGAATGAATGGCTATGTAAATATTATCACGGACTAGAGTGGGACGAAGGAAAGATTCCGTACCACCAAGTGAAAAACACTATTGAAGATTTACTAGTTCAAAACGAAATAATCTACGTTGTCGGACCTGAACAGAAGAAATGGCTGAGCAAGTTGTGTGATGTGTCAGTTCTAATTGTAAACCTACAGACCGACTACAGCTGTCCTTCCCTGCGCAAGCTTAGTGCAATATATGACGTACAGTCACGTGACAAGTTTGATCGTGTGTGTGCCTGTACAAACTCGCAGTTAATTCAGAAATGGCACACACAGTGTTAGTAGGAGCCTGCATATATAAATGGTGTACATCCGTACGTGCCTTCAGTTGACGTTCGACCTGCAAGAAGATGTTTACGTTTCATCCTGCTAACGTGTACGTGAGCGCAAGACCTAGCTTCAGCAGTGTCGAGTACAGCTACTGGGATTCCGGGTATCTACGTACATATACAGAAACTTGTGATGGAGGTGCTCAGCATTGGCAGTTTGCGCACTTTCCTGTGTCCTACGAACCGACTCAGCAGCTGGTAGATTGTTGTGAACCTGGAAACTGTGCCGTGTATCACATGAGACTACACACAATCCTTCCTGCTAGCATCGCTGAGGTAGTCGCCTCGTCTGCATGTGCAACACCAAACATGGACGTGTTGCAACCTGTTGCGACCTGTGATGCTTCTACGCAGATTTCCAAACGGCGTGCATCTCGTCGTCGTAGTTCAGGCAGTGAATCTGTCCCAACTAGCACTGAGCCTAAGCCCAGGCGTAGACGTGGTCACAGACGTCACCGACAATGTCTTGTCGGAGTTGTCGATGTCGCAGAAGATGACCAGCTGGAAACCTGTGTTCCTGATCGCGTGACCGGCGAACCAGTTGGAACCGGAGTCAACGAACCAGTTGGAACCGGAGTCGATGTTACAGTGTGTGCGGCATTAAAGACTTTGCTTGTGAAAATGCTTGATTTCTTTACCTAGTGTGTATTTGTGTATGTTTTATAAATAAATGTGTAAAACTTGAACTCGTGTGTTTTTTATTTCTATAATTTTTAGGTACCTAATAAAAAATAATTTCAAATACAGACATTATTTTGACTTATGTAGTATACCAGTAGACCGCGGGTATATAAGCGAGGTTCAGACGACTGGACCCGCAGTTCACCTCTGGCCGCGGTGCAGTACGGACGTGCTCTCTCCAGTAAGTTTCGTGAGGTTTAGTTATGTTGACCGGAATAGAAAGTTTACCGACAGCAGCGATGATGGAGTCGGAGATCCCGATACCGTCTGCAGAGGAGACCGCGACAGCGGTGGAGATCCCGATACCGACTGCAGAGGAGACAACGATACATGCTGTTCCATCATCGGCTGAAGTTTCACCATCTGCATTCCAGACTTCAATTCATGAAGAGCGTGCATCGATTTAATGTAAATATTGTGATGCATCATTAACTAGAACTTCAAATGCGCGCAGACATGAAAGAAGCAGCTGTCAGAATAATGCTCAAAGAATAGTGTTTCAGTGTATAAAATGTAATAAACTAATTTCACGTCTCGACAGCTTACATCATCATTATAAAAAATGCTCTGAGAAAGTTTAGTTCACGTTTAATGAACATGGTTATTGTTTCGACTCATGTGTTGAACAAGCTATGAGACTATATAAGTGAGACCCTGGTGATATGTACTTCAGTCCGTCCCGTCTCTGACTGCGGTGATGAACGGAACGGATAATTAGACTTGATTAATAGACCAATATCTAGCTATTCTTGAGAACTCGATGGCATCATTACCACTATCTACACCAACCTGGATCGAAGGTCTACCATCATCAGTGCAGAGCCCGATGACAACGATGACTACAGCTACACCTGCTCTCTCAGCACAGCAGGAGATTTCGACGCGTGCAACATCTTCTGCAGAGCAGACCTCAACGGCTTCAGAAGTTAACATGTCAGCAGTGTTACAATGGTTGTCAACAGTTCCAGTGGCATTGATGAAGGAAGGAGCATCCAGCGGTGTTCTATCACCCGACTGCACGTACTGTGAGAAGATCAAAAACTTGAAATTACGGGATTATGTAATACACAATTGTAGTAATAACTCTGAACGCATTAAATATCAGTGCAACAGGTGTTTAAGCAAGTTTGTACAATATGGAAGATTAAAACGACACCTCAGGAATTGTGATAGACTGGCTGTACATTCATCGGAATCAAGCTGTATATTTTGTAACAAAACATTGGCAAATATTCAAAGTGCACAACGACACGAAATATATCACTGTCCTTTTAATGAAGTCGATAATTCGTCTTTGTGTGAAAATTGTGGTGTACCAATATGACGACCTGATAAACTGAATAGACATTTCAAGTCATGTAAAAGACTTGGTCCATACAACAAGAAGACTGTTTAAATCGAGAAATCCACAAGACTTTAGTAATTTGTCTGTGTATTTTTTTCGTACTTGTAGTAGTGTAGTATGTATGTAATAAAAGTTTTTTTAAAAGAACTTGCGGTGTTTTTTATTTTCTCAAACCTAACACTTTTTTAGTATTTTTTTAAATTCATGTTGTTTTGTATCGACCAGGGATCGGACCAAGGACCTTAGTCGATCTAATCAATCATTATATAGATTACAAATTTATTTAATGCATTTTGAACTGTTTCCCGAATCTAAAGCATTAAAATTACGAATTTCCAATATGGTAGTCTTGACGTCTGATAGGATGATGGTAGTAGAGGATTTAAAGTCTCTTTAAGAATGTTGAACATGGTTTATTGAAATTATTATTTTTTACATAAAATTAAACATTGCATCGATCGGGTATCGAACCGAGGACGGAAATCCATTGAATCAATATGTAAATTAATGAGTGATTTATTTAATGAATTTTGGAACTTTTCCCGAATTTCTAGCTAAATTATTATGGATTTTCAAGATGGTGGCCAAATTTCAAGATGGCGGGTGTCACAGTAATAAATGATTACTGCACTCTAGCGGATAAGAACTAAACTAACATGGCGTCAGCGCACTCTATCCGACGATACAATGATGATGGCTTCCAGCAACGAAGACAAGATGGTGGTCATTACGTAATAATAGATGATGTTATATATGCTTTGAAAAAAAGTGTTGGGAGTCAGTCTGCCAGCATCCACCATGGGGGAAGGATCAGTTGCTATTTTTAATTTTTTTTTTTGCCCTCACCGGGTTCGAACCAAGGACTCCGAACTCCGTGTCGTAAAAGTATATTTTTTATAAATATTTTATTAAAATTTTATTATTTAATTTTTTTATAAATTTAAAAAAAAATTCATTAAAATCGGATAATAAATAAAAAAGTTAAAGATGGCGGCCGTAACGAAAATTGCAACGGTGACGTCATCATTCAAAATGGCGGACAACACATTGCCAGAATTTTCGAGAACACAATGACGTCATCCAAAATGGCGGATCCAAAATGGCCGCCGGGGTCAAGGTCAAGGTCAAAGGTCAAGGTCACAACCATCCAAGATGGCCGCCGTGACGTCACAATCCCAAATGGCGGTCGCGCCCACAGGCTCCACAGCCTGAAGCCTGTCCCCGGATGCCCTTTTACATACTATTGTAAGTATATAATTTTTTATCACTTTTAAATAATATTTTAAACATTGAAATAGCATATGGCTTATCACATCGTTTCATTATTTATTATGTTAAACAGTGTATTTTGAATTGCTAATTAAATTGACGTTCTTTTAAATTGTGTTTAAGTTTAAGAGAAGATTCGCACATTCTAAATACGACCAATAAAAATAAATGAATACTTCCAGGCGTGACCAAGAAGCAGTGGGTGCCTGGCCGGTCTGGAGCATGAGCACCACGGGGCGAGGCAGGTCCTGAGAGGAGCGAGGCTCCGAGGCCGTCAGGAATGCGCGCCGCGCTACCTGCCGAGCCGGCAGTGCGATGGCAAACCCGCCATCAGCCATGACCCGTGTGCCGTCTCTCACTCCGTTGCTTCCATGCCTTTGTTTTCACAAGTTATTATTTTAATATATATGTATAAAAGTATAAAATAATATATCCTAGCCCCATACGGAATTATAACCCCATACAGATCCCTAACCCCATTCAGAGAGTCCTGAAATTGTGTTTTCGTTAATTTTTATACCTATAAAAATGCTTGTAAGATTAAAAACTACAAACGTGGAGTGTATGCAATATATACATGATAGTTCACCTAATTCACTAACAATTTTATTGCACCGCAAATGATATCGACTGTTGTGTGAGTTTTCTCGACTGCTACTCCCTAGACGCCGAAGTATTATTTATATCATGCGCCCCGCGAATTTCGTTTTAAGTCTTATAACTATTTTCATAGGTGTTAAAAATTCAAGATCTGAAATTTTCAGAATAATCTTTATAGGGTTAAGAATTTGTATGGAGTTTTAAATATGTATGGGGATACGAGAAATTTTTAATACTTTTAGTCCGTTTTAAAAAGGTTGGTATGTAACAAAAAAATATTTAAAAAATTACATTATGCTTTTTAGTCTTGTGTGTGTGGAATTTTTTAAAGAGTTATTATTTCAATGGGATCCAGTTCTGAGCTATGATTAAAATTTCAAGTGTCTAGCTTATCGGGAAGTTAGTTAGAAATCGATTAGGTATAACATTTGTACCGAACAGACAAACAATCAGACAAGAGAGCCAGTTAATAAAAACGTAGTTAAAATGGAGGAAATGGAGGAATCACGTTTTGAAAATGACAAAAAATTAACAAAAACAAAAAAAAATGCAACAAAACATCTAGAAGTATCAATATTGAATATGAATTGTTTATATTTAATGGTTCACAATTGGTAATAACTCTTTATCTATACTTATCAATGGCTGTGTATAAAATTTTTAAAATTTCTTCTTATATTTAAATAGCATATAATTTGTAACTCAAACCAACCAGAAAAAATATAATTGAATAACATGTTGCACCGGAACGTGGTATATATGACCGTTCGAAATATTATTTCTTTTAAATCCTTGTATAATTTATATATTAAATTAAATTTTATTTTCACATTTTAATATAGTGTTTTAATTCATCGACCGACACAAATTTTAAAATTAGATACATTTAATTTTGAAGGTTAGATATTAAATATTTGATACCTACTTGGTTTAAATTATATACCAGTTTTTAAAGTGATTCTTAAAATAAAACTTGCTGTGTTAAAAAATTTTATCTCACCAAACTGAGTTCAGTACCACAGCTAGTAACCTATGCTATGCTTGCAGTACTTCCTTTAAGATGTACTTTCACTAGCTCGGGACTCTCTCATTCTTATCAACTAGCCAAACGCTAGTAATGAAGTAGATAAACGTATAATTAACAAGTATATTGTCTAAAAATAACCTAGTTCATGCAAAAATTTTAGAATTGTGGCGTGATTGCATAGGCATGCACGGGCGATTCACGATATTGGCCGGAAGTATAAAAACATATAATTTAAATCCATGATTTTGCGTGAGTTACGGAGCAGTTTCTATTACGATTTCATTGACTGTGGGAAGACGTCCACGTTTAGTTCAGTGGTGAAATCATTTTGAAATATTGATCTCCGATAAACATCCCAGCGAGTAGGTAAAAGCAGTATGACTTGAACAGTACTTGGCATCTTGCAAAAATAACAAATAGCCTACCTTTTTTTAGCCCTTAGCCATTTAGTTTCATTTCTGTGACAGATCCTTCGCATGGTTCACCGGTCATGTTGGTTGTTGTATTTTTATGCCAATATGTTTCATTAAGAACATCATATACGGATGTTCCACTATATAAGCATTGAATATTGTGTTTTATACCAAATATTGTGCCAGATATATGCTACGTGATATTTGTGATTTGTAAAACTTCAAGCATATAATCTTAACTAAAATTATTGCCGGGCTAATTGCATCGAGTTCACACACTCGCTGTAAGTTAGTGTAAAAGGTATTCGAAATTGCTTTAATAGTTTCATAGGTACATTCTCAAAGTATATCTTCATTAAGATCTGCAATCATTAAATCAGGTCATCTTGCTGGGCTAGAGAGACCCCCTCGCCTAGTGCCACGACACAGGCTGCCTGTAGTGATATCCACAATTATTTTTCATCTAATATTGCGTGTTGTTGAAAATTATTTGAAAAAATTCACAATTCAATTATGTTTAATTGCTAGTAAAATGCTTTTTCTACTAAGAAAGTCTTTATTTAATGTTTTGTATTAACTTATTTACAAATTCTTATGTGAGTCCTACCATTTACTGAAAGCATGAAATCATGTGATAGGTAAACAGTTTTAGATTTAAAGTTCGTATCTATCCATCACATTAATTTTAAATTTTTTATATGATTCATAAATCAAAAAGAAGTTGGTTTTCCCAATACCCTGCAAAACTATGGTTTATGTGATTTGGGGATAACCTAATATTTATTCATTTAATGAATTATAAACTAAATTTGAAGAGTTTTATTAAGGAGGCTACATAGGAATCGTTTATCGAAAACTGTATAGCCTTCTGCACGGTTTCATGCTTCCAGTACATCTTAGGACTGCCATAAATATTTTTCTTTAAGTTCATAAGGACCATTAAATAAGGACTTTTTAAAAATAAAATAAAAACATTTTATAAATATTAAAATATGTTTTAATTATGAATAAATAACCTTAAGTAAATCTTCAAAAACATGAAATAATTTATGAAAAATAATTTTAAATTAAAAAGTACCCTCCGAGCTAACGGGTTGGATGTCTTCGAAATTTGCCCCGAGCAATGATTGACAATTTCTAGCACTCTAAAATACGCAAACACAAATAATTGTTGGTAACTCTGCAAAATATTCACGTATAAGTTTGAAGTACCCTACCTTAAATTTACGAATAACACTGGCTAACAAATTATCCAGGGATCTTGGAAACTTTACAGCCATATTCTAAAATAAACGAGTACTGATATTATTTACTTTAAACATAAACTCACGTGATTTATTTTGTAACTCCGATAAAACCTTCAGACACTTGCTAAATCTAAAAATTAACACTCTTATTCTTCCCCATGCATATTTACTTTTTTTACAACAGAACACGGACTCGGAGGTTCAAACACAGCCCGGGTTCTACGCGGACGTTGTTATCTGGAACTACGAATAGTCCTTCGTTTATTTGTGGTGCTTTTTCCTTGAAATGTCCGTACATTTACAGAAATTTATAATAGTGAAATGAAAGTTATTTACTATTACGATTATACGGGAAATTAACTATAATAAATATCTCATCCCTCCTAAACTGTTTAAAACTTATTCATTTAAAGAGTAAGTTTTCCATTCAAGTGTGTGTCCCAGTACATTAAAGTTAATTAAATTTAAATAATTTTTCAGTGTACACTAGTTTCCTAAATAACCACCGTTAAAACTAGATAGTTCTTGAATCAAAGACAATTATAAAAATCTTGACAGTATAAATATTTAGTCATGCTCATCTTAATACTGCAAACGCACCGGTAGGTATTTACTCAAACAAAAATTATATAAAAGTATTATAAATTTTCCAAAATTATAGACCTACGTGTGTTTCACACAGTAAACCTGATGTATAGGTTAGCCTAAAGATAGTCCGCATGAGTGGTAATGGTTACGGCTATAATTTCTCGTGAACTGAAATGTACAAATTTTTTTTTTGTGTTGCACAGCTGCTCATTATATCTAACTAGCTATAACTAGCAGGGAAGTAGTCTATCTGGCTGCTCCCTCCCCCCATACCGACCAAGAGTAACCGTACGCGCGATGTGAGAGTTCTTGGCTCCGAGTCAATGGTCGATGTGTGTTGTAATAATAATCTTGTTTGACGATGCATTGCCGTTTCCTGCTAACCGTTGGACGAGATATCAGGCCTAGGAATTACGTGATCATCATCCCGATCACATTAAAAACATTTAGTAAGATCATACCTAACTCAGATCATTATTAATGTTCTACTAGTAGGAAAATGCATCAAAAATACGTGGCTAAGTCGTGTAAATAGTCACTACAACTCCAGCAGCGGATCCGGAAGATCGAGAAAAAAGAATGGTCTCCTTGTCCTCAAACCCCCGCCCACCTCACACACATACAGTGTGAAGAGCTTCAGAAAAAAATCCTTGTGTTATAAAACTGCTTAATATACCCAAGTGGTGTCAGTTTACGAAATGCATTTAAGAATTTGCTGGGCGGGTGAGTAGTTCTGTTAAGTATTTCGTTTTTAAAATGTATTTTTAGAAGAATAAATATGGCTAAAAAATTTTTTTTTATAAAAATGTTTAGTCATGAAAAACCTGGTACATATACTTAAAAGCACTTAAGGTACGCGCATTACATCTTTATCTTCATTTATCCGCCATAATGTTACGGATACCGCTCAAATCTCACAGTTGCCCTATGTACTGCCACTGGTTCGGAGCCTTATGCTTAAACTGACTCACACAAATATACTCTTGGCTAGGTGGGCTCATTAAATAAAGTTTTTTTTTTTTTTGTGTTTTCATGGAAAACATAATTTTATACACACAGACAATTTAAGGCTAAATATCTAACAAAATTTCTCTTTGACGACTTTGAAGAAACAAAAACCTATTCCCAAAAAATATGGTTTTTAAACTCCGTATTCTGATCCATATTTATCTGTTTCTCGTGCATTCAGTCGCGAGAATGCTGATATGATTGCAATGAAAATCAATTCTTTAAAGCACAAGGTTTGCCACTCTGATTCGTGTAGCAAATGGTATAATTATAAAACCCGCAGTAAATATCTACTTCACTTTTGAACCATGAAGTTAGGAATGGTCAGCAGATGACATGCTGTGGCATGGTTGAAGTCACTCCATATTGAAACACCAAAAACATTGCGGAGAGTGTGCTTGACCACGTCTGATGATGGTTAGTAAGTAATAATATAATTTACGTAGTTAAGTATGGCAACTTCCATAAAATAAAGGCCCTTGAAGCTGTTTCCACAACGCAAGCACTGCAGTTAAGACAATGTCCTGGGTGTCCGTAAACATGGCGCGGACCATCAGCTGGACATAAAACTTTCTCACGCAGTGTCCATGTAGTAATGCATGTATGTCCACCCTCTGAGGGTAACAAAACAAAGTCTTGTTTGTTGATAACAACTGCCACTCTGTTTTCAAATACAATTTCAATTATTAAAGAAGGCAATTTGAACTTTTATACACATTAACGACTGCCAAAATTTTTGTTACGCATAGGTCCATACTTAATATAGAGTAATAAGCAAATAAGTATTCTTATTTTTGAACATTTACCTAACTCTTAAATTTGTTTACCTGCTTATTACCTATTTTATCGCCAAATCTATGTATCTTTTATTCTAATAGTTATTATAAACAGCTAATGCAATAGCTACATTTTTTAAATGTTGTTAATTCTAAAAAAATGCTTGTCACCTTAACTTCTCTAACTACAAAGACGTTAAGTAAATAAATCTATATAAATAAAATTGAAAATGTTCGTTTGTACAAAATAGCTAATCTCCAAAAGTTCTTCACCGATTGCTTTGTAATTTTGACACAACGTTGCATTTGAATACGCGCGTGTTTTTATATACCTATGCCACACCTATGACAGGTAAAAGAATGGATAAAAATATATATAAATAAATATTTGTGTGTTCGTATTATGTTTTGTAAATATAAAGATACAGATAGAATGATATAGAAAGAGGTATAGAGAGAGGGCGATATAATGATTTAGCGAGATATAGAGAGATTGAGCGAGGGGCGTATATATATATATATATATATATATATATATATATATATATAGAGAGAGAGAGAGAGAGAGAGATGTGTAGAGATATATAGATATAGAGATAGAGTGAGATATAGATATAAACATAGATACATAGATACAGAGATACAGAGAGTTCTAGAGTGATTTTTGTTTATATCGAGAAATATAGTGAGATTTATAGAGAGACATATAAGTATAGAGAAATAGAGAGAGATAGAGAGAGTTCCTTCTTATATGTGTACCTACTTCAAAAAATTACAAAAATAAGTGTGCTTTCTCTTTGCTTTCGTTTACATTAAACCAGACTGAGACGCAGCATCGCGTGGACCACTACAGCTAGTTTATTATTAAAAATGTTTACTATAAAACAACCGATTTTGAAGATTTAATGTGGGTACGATTAGGGTAACGCATATTCTGTAATTTGAATCAGCACCAACCACTGCTATTCTTGACCAGTGCACCTCTTATGATCATTAAAATAGTACATGCAGTAATACCACGTGTCATAACTAGATTCAAACACTGCACCAGTATGTACTTAAAACGTAAGGTGAGGTCTACCGTCCAATTTTCGTACGCCCACTTTATAAATTTTTGAAATTAGTTTTTTTTCAAAAACGACATGGGAAATGTCATCCAACCACGGAAATAATTTGCTTCCTCATTGTGAGATACAGAGTAACACCGGTCGTACATTTTCGAACAATTTGTTGAGACGTTTTCCACGAAAATAGCATGACGTTCTCTGTGTTTCAAGTAAATAGACCTGAAGGAAATTTCAAATAATTTCTCCTAATACGTGCCATAATAGATATATATTAAATGCATATACCTGCTAAAACCAATGCAGTTTTCAATTTATATAGGTTAATATATTTCTCATTTATGTAATTTATAATATGATCATAATTTATTTGTTTTTTGCTTGATGAACTTAATATTAACACAGCTAATTTAATTATTACTCTATAAGACTAGAAAACCAGGTTTCTACGGAAGGTCTGAAACTTACAGAAAATTTTCTTTTAGTATAAATAAATTGGTAAAGATGTCCTATAGTCTATATTTGGAACGCGTACTGTAAATATGAATTTATTTATAAGCTTATAACTGGATTTAGTTTCTAACAAACGTTTGTATATTACTACTTAGTGTTTTTGCAATAAATTAAAAAATTACATTTTTGTCTAATGGTAGTTTTTCATAATGGTTCACTATGAAGATATAAACATCATGAGCGAGGTATATTTCGCAAGTGATGTGTCAAGTAACTTACTAAACAAAATCTTTAAACTATTAGGTATTAAATATTGGAGGTCCTTACCTGGCCCGAGCCCATCCTGGCGACCGCCGTGGTCGGCAAGTCCTGCGGCGCGCGCTCCACGGAGGTCGCCGCTTCCAGCACTCGCGACGTCCGCCCCCGAGCGCGTGCCGAGCCGCGACCTTCGACGATCACCGCCCCCGCGGCGGCGGCCCTCGACCCGCGCGTCCTTTGACCGGCCGCCGCCGTCACTACCACCGCCACCAGCACGAGCGTGAGCCACCGAAGGGCCATGCTAGCGTAGAGACTTCGATTCATAGTAGAACACTAACCTTTACGGAGATGCTTCAACACAAACTACTTGATAACGACTTTTACGTGTGTTTAATATGAGGTTTGAAGCAAGTAAAATTATTAAGGACCGTCAGACCCGGAGCGGAGATTTCAAAGAGTAACTGACTGCGCCTGGTGGTCCGTCCAAGCAGAAGTTTTTAATTAACTGAGACACGCGGTGAGTCGGCGGTCGTGACGCCGGGCAGAAACGAGGCTGAGAGAGCGCGCGCGAGAGAGAGAGAGATAGGTAAGGGCGGCAGTAGATGAACCGAGCCGCGAGGGTGGAACAGGAGGATGGCGCGAGGCGTGGTGCCTGGTCTGGCTGGCGCGGCGGGACTGAGCCCCGGTGCAGTCGAGGGATGGGACGCACCGTTGCGCGCCGCATGCCCCACATTTCCCTCTCCTCGGGAGACGGGCTGCGAGGCCCCGCCCCCGCGCGAACACGACTTTCTTCGCGCTCGTGCTTGCGGCCCAGCGGAACCCGCCACGACAATGGACGCCATTGTTTTTATTTAACTATCGGAAAAGTCCAAGCGAGAACTGAACAACACTGTATATTGGAGGCAAAGGACACTATGTCACAAAATTGTAATTTTTCAGGAGAGCAAATGTTAAGTTTATTTCAGCATTATAACCAGGTTTCTTTGCTGGCAATAAGAATTACTTTATAAAACTTTTAACACATTGTTCTTCATACTCATTATTAGACGAAAATAACATTTTTAATAAAGAAGTTTGATGTTTAAACTGGACCAACCCTGTTTTATTAAAAACGTGACAGTTGTCCTTCGCAACCGGGGTACAGAACATCAAACACATCTTCAGCGTTAGAGATAACAAAGTGATAATCTATATATTTTATATTTCATTGGTTACACCTACGTCGTTGAAATGTTTTAACGTGAACCGTATAGCGGTTTCCTCCACAAATTCTATTTACTGTTTATAAAATAAAATATTGAATGTATTAAATAAATTAAAATTAAATATGCGTTTACAGTACAGTCAAAGTTTAAGACCACAGCGAAAATTCATGGAATGGCACATAAACCCCAAACTTATAACTCATTATTATTTATGACCCCATATATTTATTTCGTTTGAGTTATGTAGCTAAGAATAGTGAATTATTTATAATTTTAATGTGGTTTTAAAAACCTACAATTGATAACATAAAAATATTTCAGTGCTACGTGTCGTTTCTAATATTACAAACAATATTTGTTGGTGTTATGTAGGCTACCAATAGGGAAAGTCCTCTAGCCCCGGACAGTTAACATTTTTCGTTTATAGTAATTTAATTAACAGCTGTTTAAATTAAATATTATATGCCAGATATCTTCGAACAAATATTTAATAATATTACTCATTCAATAAACAAAAACTCTAATGCAATTAGTGAAAACACCGAGTTAAAATTATTGTGTTATTTTCTTATTTCTCAAGATTGGCGGGTAGTATCGGACAGTTAAAAAACTTGTCAAAAATGTGTGTACATAATTTAAGTACTTTATATATACTGGATCATAATACATTGAATGTGTTTCGAAATCTCGGGGACACATATAAATATTATGCTAGAGCTTTTTAAGCAGTATAAAGTTATAAAAACTTAGCTGTTTTAATGTAAAAACGTTTTCAAAACTGCACGACGTCAATCAAATTTAGAATAAAAGTGTATAAATAGAAGAAAATGGTGTAATAAGTCAATAAAATATTTCTTGATTTCACAGAATATCCAGCATAAAAATATACCTCCAAAAGAAAATTAGACAATGTTCTTAAGTTTATCACATCTGTCACATTTATAAAATAATGGTGCTCCTTCAACAATTGCACAGTTTTCATGGGTCCATTCCTTACACAGACAGCATTGGATCCAATCTTCTTCAAAACTTTCCCCACATAATATGCAGATGGTTTCCTGTACACTTGACTGTGATTATGTTGCAAAGGCATCGAATTTGAATGATTTCTTGTACTTCAAACGCTTTCTTGTTTCCTTCTCAACTGTCTCATTGTGCTTAGCCTGCAAGGCTTCTTTAAATGGAGTTGATGTAAGAATTTCACTTCTCTGCATCTTACTTTTCCTACTTTGAATCCTGCGTTTGCTGGCATCTGGGAGAGGTGAGAGTTTTTCTAAAATAGTCAAAGGTTTGACTAATCCACTTGAACCTGGAGTTGGTTCCATGTTGGATGGTGCTGAACTGGACTGTGTGGCATACATTCCATTTTCTTGGCTGGTCGACGGATTTTTCACTTCTGTCATTTTGGAAGGTAGAAAATCCAAATATGAAAATACACCCGAGTTGAATGGATGGATGCCTGTACACGAAAACCCTTTCAGAGCGATCTCCAGTCGACAGACCTTGGTGTAGGCAGAACTTGCCAACTCTGCAATGTCTTATTCATTAATACGCAGTCCAGGATTCTTTCTCATCCATGCGGAACATGCTTCTGCGTACGCCCCTTTAAAAGGTTTCATGAATGACCTGCCGAGAGGTTGCAGCCTATGAGTGGTGTGGGGAGGTGTTGTTAGCATGTGGATATGCTGCGATCTAGCATACACAATGACGTCCAGTTCCTTATGACTGCAGTGGCCGTCGAGGACGAGATGTGTAGGACTTTGCTCCGTTGGATGTGCGTGCTTAGCAAAGTGTTTTAACCATGCTAAAAAATGTTCTGCATTCATCCAGCCATTTGGCTGAGCGACTCCGAAGCTCTCACCAGGAGCACCAATCATAAGCCTTTGATTCATTTTTTGTCGAGGAAAGATAAACATAGGTGGAATGAAGTGCCCCGTAGAACTCATGCAGAACACCAATGTTACGTTTCTACCTCTCTCCCCAGAAGTTAGTTTCCCAACTTATCTTTTTCCTTTCACTGAAATCACTTTGCTGTTTTCATGGACAGAAGATCTCCGTCTCATCCGCATTATAAATACGGGAAGGTGGGAAAGAATATTTATCGAACAATTGACCTAGTTTGTCATAAAATATAGTAACTTGAGGCTTATTAAAACCCACTGCTCGCATTATGCTGGTAGATTCTGCAGTTCTCAATGACAATTCTGGATGCCTCTTCATGGAATCGTAGTAGAAGTTTTTCCCTGCAAGTCTTTTCTCTCTATTGAACCTATGGGGCAGATTCAAAGCAGCAGCCAAATCATACGCTAGCTTCAGGAACTCTTTTCTGGTGAGAGGCATAAGCATATCATCTAACTGTCTGATGTGAGAGATTTATTGTTCCTCGTAACTATCTGAAAATGTCTTCTCAAACCGGCCTAATTTTGATGAGATCTAAATTTCCCCTCTACTTTTAATTCGCATTAATCTGTCCTGTAAAGTGCTCTTTGGAACACTAAAAGTTATTGCAGCTTCTCGTACACTTAAAATATTAGCCAACACATTGTTTACAGCCAGCTTCATATCGTCTTCGGACCATTTGCCTCTTCTTTTCGCATAATTTTTGTCTTTCGACATGCTTGAAATTTATATAATCTGCAAACAGAAAACCTATTTCATGTCTGAACACATTAAATGCCCGTGTAAAATTAGCATGTGGTTTCTCTTACTAGCTACAGTAAAAATGCTATAATTTCAAATTATTAGTAACGTATTCAACACACATGTTAAATTATAATACATTCATAATTAGATTGTACCACTCCTTTAAGTAACAATTATAAACTCAATAACAAAAATATGTAACGAAAATTACTTTTCGAAACAATTATAGACACTCTTGTAACTAACATTTGTAAATAAAATTGTTGCTAATGCGTACTAAACACAAATCTCATTATTGAAAAAATAATCAGGAATTTATAAACGAGCCTTAAACCAGTTACATATGTGTCTGAAAACAGAACACTTATATTTGTGTGTCTTAATACAGAAAATAGAGTACCTATGTATGTGTCCGGTACTACAGGACAAAGGGCCTATTGGCTAATTGTGTGTCCGATACTAGAGGACATTAAGTGTCCGGTGCTACCGGATCCGCATGCGACCAAATTAATTCTCGCCATTAGATAAACACTGTTAGATTTCCACTAAAAATCAATGAATATGTTATTCAGACTATAATAATTACCTGAACACAGTTTAGACACAATCCATTTAACTAATTCCGGGTAGTTCACTTTCAAATCTTAACTAGGGTAGAAACATAAACAATGGTATTCACAAAAACGCTCACAGTTTGGTAACAGCTCGAGGAACTAAAACATTCTGCCGGAACATTTGTGTACTGGAAGGAACCTTTAAGACGCACCCTGCATTATGCTGATACCTAGCGGGATTTTCGTGAACTCTTATGTGTCCGATGCTAGAGGCCGTCCGGTTCTAGAGGACTTTCCCTACTCATGTGTAATTTAGAAACTACAAGGAACTTACCAAAAAATGCAGTAACGTTAGGCTGCATATTTCACCAGTTGCAAAAATTCACGACAAAAACATGTTTTTATTTCTTTCGAAAATTACATTCATACTGTCAAGTGTCGGGTAGTAAATTAGCCCTATAAGCAGTTCTAGTAGATTCCGCCGTGGTCTTTAAGTTTTTACCGTTACTGTATGCAGAAATGTGTAGGTTTTTAAGTATTGTATGGAAAATAGCTGTAGGAACCTAATTGTTTTGTTTAGTTAAGATTTTCCATGATGACAGGCATACTTGTGTGTATTTCCATATATACATATCTTAAAAACTTTATTATAAATATCTCCCTCGTGACAAGCATTGGACTTTAATTCAACTTATTATCTTGGACATACGCCATTGCTGGTTTATTCTGGTTTCGTAGAAAAAATCTCAGGAATGGTAAACAAAGATGATTTCATAATCATACGGAAAATAAAAGCCAACATAGCAGTTGTCAAATTAATGGTGCTACATGCTTGGACAACACAGAAAATTCTGCTGTAAGAATTAATTCAGAAAAATTCACGGACGAACACAATAGGCTGATAATGACGAGACAGTTTTAACAATAAAAGTAAATACGGAAAAATAAGAACTCCGGACAAAACAGCGATCTCTCTATGACGAAACAGTTGCGACGTTTCGAGAACTGGCAACTGCTCCCGTCACCAAGCACAAATAAACTGACAACTATTATAAACCAGCAGTTGATTGTGTTCAAGATATGTGAAGTTAATCTTCCCCATCGTAACAATTATTTTAAGAAAACATCGAACTCTTTTACACAATTACCAACGACAGATAAAAAGGCTTCGACTCTCGCGCTATTTTGGTTATTTCATTTCTTGTCATTATTATTATTGAATAATTATCCATATTAATTTTCACTTCGACTCACTTTCATTTATATGAATACAGTCTAAAGTTATAATTATTTCGGCAGCGAAAGTTTGAAAGTCCTACAGAGAAGAAACTCGCGGTCTGCAGTCTCTGCAGTCTCCACGCGCCGCTCTCCAAGCATCTGCCGGGGAAAGGGAGCGGTTACACTGCCTGAGTGTGTCTGAGGGTGACGGCGGCAAGAGAAAACTACTATTCCTCTACACCGAGTCAGATGCCAGAAAAATCCGCCTTCGTGTTGTAAAAATAAAGACAGATTAGTATGGGTATCCTAACACAAATTAGTTTCTTTTTCTGGGAGTAAAGGTTTTCGCACTTCGGAGTAATCGTCAATAAGATAAAAAGGTTTGTTATTTCAGAGTATTTTTATAGGTTATGCGTTAATTTATTGTTAAAATATTAAAATGTACACATAAATGTTTTAAAATGGAAGGTTGGTAGGGTTAGAAGAACTATATTAAAAAAATTATTTTATTGGTAATTTTGAATCGTCGAAAGCTATGTTTCTTATTCGAACCGCGAAATCACTCGTGCGAGCGGCGGAGAAGCACTACTCCTATCTGCACACATATACTGAGTGCAGAGCTTCAGAAAAACTCGAGCATTTAAAAACCTCTCAAGATATCCGAATTGAGTCTCTTTACGAAAGCATTTAATAATTTACTGAGATCGTACCAGTAGTTATCTTTCTGGATTGAGTTTTTAAACTACATTTTTACGAGAGTTAAAGTAGTTTAAACACGTGGATTCAGAGTAATTATTACGAATGAAACTCTGGATACAAATTAATAAGAGCATTTTAAACCTGCTGCTGTGTCACATTTAACACACACGCATTGTGTTCGGGTCCAAATGTACCCAAGATAAATATTTTTGTTAATTAACAAGAAAATTTCTACTTACATTCTAAATCTGAATTAGTGAATGTTCACAGATTGTTCAGTGTTTCATGAAGCAGTTTCAACTAATTTAATCAGTGAAAATGACCTCTAGAAATCAATGAATAGGGCATAGGCCTATTCACAGATTTCAAAAGTTAATTACTTAATATTCACATATTTTCCAATGGTTTTCACAAATTCAGTAGTGAAAAGAAAAGGCCTCAACGATAAGGGAAACCCCATAGAAATGGGAAGGCCACAACGATAAAGGAAACCCCATCGAAAAGGTAAGCCCTGCCAATGCCCCTGTGGAAAGGGAATTACCACCGAAAGGGAGAATATTTTTCATGCCTCTTCGAAAGGAGAATGCCTGTGAATTTCAATGCGGGATAGTCCCAAGAAGTAATCAGTATCACTTACTGGAACTTTAGGGCTGCCTAGGATATGCTCGTACCTTCATCATTGTTATTTGTATACGTAGGATATTACAACATTGAAAAATTAGGGTAGTTTGAAAAAAACAAAAAGGATATATTTTTGAATACATACATCGATAAAATTTACACTTATCTTCTTTTATAAAAAATAGCATTGACGATAGTGATTCTGCATTTTCGAAATTTTTTTATAGTAATGGTCTAAAAGTACCTGAACATAGTATTTATAAAAATATTTTCATTCCGAACAACATATATGTCAAAAAGTTATAATACAAATTTATATTTACAGAAAACATCAAAGAAACAATCCTACTAAGCTGCAAACGTATATCATCATTCGTTTTCGGGGGTAAGGGGAAAATAATCATTTTGGTCACAAATGTAGGTACCCAAACACAGTAGCAGAAAGTACTAAAATTTACGAAAATCAGAGTAGTTTGGAAAAAAAAAACATAACATTTATTGAAGGTTCGATTGAAATATTCTTTCACTTTTTAGGAGAAAATAGCATCAATGATTCTTCTGATGATTGCATTTTTTATAATTTTTTACTATAGTGTCCAAAAAGACCCGAACACAGTATTTATGAAATTTTTCATTCCTAACCAAATTTTTATAAAATAAATTATAATTACGTGACATCGATAAAATACAACGAAAAAAAACTAAGTCACTGAGCTACAGTGTAATTCCATCATTATTTTAACTTTTGTAAATGAATTAAATTTGTTTTGGGTCTAAACGGACCCGAACACAGTAGCAGAAAGTACTAAAATTTACGAAAATCAGAGTAGCTTGAAAAAAAAATAAAACATAACATTTCTTGATGGTTTGATTGAAATATTCTTTCGCTTTTCAGGAAAAATTAGCATCGATGATTAGAGACCGGAAAAATTCGCGGTTTCAATGGCCTTCAGGATAGACTGCACATTCCTCTGTACACTCAGGCAACTAACGCCTGTTCGTTGGCTGCTGACTTGTGAGTCGTCTTAGCTGGTTTGTCTGTGATTCGATCATTCTTTGGTTGAGGGTTTATAATTGGTTGAGATTGGTCCAGATGAACAGTAAGCCAATAGCAAAATAATCTAAAAGATTTATGTATTTGACTTCTAGCCTATCGCCGAATGAATCCGCGAATTTTTCCGGTCTCTATCGATAATTCTTCTGATAATGGAATTTTTTTTATAATTTCTTACTATAGGGTCCAAAACGACCCGAACACAGTAGGCTATTTATGAAATTTTTCATTCCTAACCAAAATTTTATAAAATAAATTAATATACGTGAAATCAATAAAATACATCGAAATAAACTAAGTCACTGAGGTACAGTGTGATCCCAAAATTATTTTAACTTTTGTAGAGGAATTAAATTTGTTTTGGGTCTGAATGGACCCGAACACAGCAGCAGGGTTAAATTCAGGCATTACATCTTTATCTTATTTTCTCCGCCATTTAATTTTATGTTACCTGTTAGATCTCATAGTTGCCCTACGTACGAGAAGTCAGTCCACCAGTTCAGAACCTTGCGCTTAAATACGATACCGCTATAATCACAGTAAGCATTGCAATTATCATCCCGCCTCGTGCATTTGTTGTAGTCTCGCAAGTGATTCCTATTACGAAAGCTCACGTGACCTTTTATTTCCACTATCCTACACAAAAACAATATAGCCCTAACTGGAAAATATTTGTGACAGAAGAACAAATGCAAGTACGATATCGAGTCAAAATTTAAAGATTATTCTTAATTTAATAATGTAATGACGAAAAAGAATGTGAGCGAGTCTTTCAGTACTTCCCAACAATGTGTAAACACCTGATCTCGGTAACGAGCAAACTAATATGTTCGAATTTTGTTCATGTTGCAAATAAACTTATAATACAAAACTCGGAAACGAGAGTAGTATGTATTGGGGGCCCCGAGCCCTGGCTTCCGGCTTTGTATTGTGATTGTAGGTCCACCATCTTGGATTGTGACGTCACGGTAACCATCTTGGACTCAAAAATTCCACAAAATTCCTCAAACATAACTCAAAATGACTCAAACATTCCCGATTAGAGGAAAAATTTCTCGTTTTCTTCCACAAAATTCAAAATTAGGATTTCGAAAAACCTCAAAAGTAATTTTGCCTTAGAAAGAACACTTAATCCTAAGATCAGCTTGACAGTCCTAAGAGCTAGCCACTCTAAGCCGCTGACGTCATCTAGGAGTAGGTCGTTATATATAGTACCTAGTATATAATAGTTACTCCGAGCGCAGGCGCCAGGCGGTTGAGCCGTGGAGCCGACCGCCATCTTGGATGAGCGTGACCTTGACCTTTGACATTGACCCCGGTGGACATTGTGGATGAATATATGGAAAGCCATATCCGTTCGATGACAAAGTGAAGAAGTGTGCATTCAAGACATCGGCTGCAGTAATTTACAGTTCTGACGATGTGAAGCAAACTGTTGAACACAGTATCTAGAAACTCTGTCAAGAAGAGGAGGACTATGTCTGTAAAGGATCTGGTTGGTCTATGTCTAGTTTAAACCGATTGGAGCTCAGAATTAGTCATTTCATGCCTATGCAGGTCTAAATGATTATAAAATTGATAACTATCGCAAATGTTCCTGTAGTAGAATATAAATTATGTAATAAATATTACGTTTGTAAAAGAACTTGCAGTGTTAAATTCCTCGAACCTTACACTTTTCTGGTATTTTAATTAAATTGATTTTTAGTTTCGTTCAGAGATCGAACCAGGAACGTACATTGATCGAATCAATGAGTACATAAATGGGTGATTTTTTTGATGAATTTTGGAATTTTTCCCGAATTTCTAGCTAAATAATTACACAATTCCAAGATGGCAGATGTAACGAAAAATGCAACGAACGTTTTAATAATTTTTTATAAAATTTTAATAAAAATATTTTTTTTTAATTTTTAAAAAATTCCCGATTTTCTAGCATAAAAATTACGGATTTTCAAGATGGCGGATATGACGTCATACTAGGTGACGATATATATACTTTGACATAAGTGGGGGGGGGGGGGAGTCAGTCTGCCAGAAGCCACTGTGAGGGAAGGATCGGTTGCCATATTATTTTTTTTGCCCTCACCTGGTTCGAACCGAGGACACCGAGCTCTATGTCGTAAATGTTTGTTTTCAAAATATTAAATTTTATTTTACTAATTGAATTTTTTTATAATGTCAAAACGACATTCAAAAAAGATGATCATTTGATCGAAATAATTCGATGAGGTGTGATACGTTCTCGTTTCATGATTTCGATCTCAGCAATATACGCTAGGCTCCAAGAGCTTCAATTCCTATCATCATATCCAACTACATTTGGCAAGAGCTACAATAAGCACCATCAGATCCATCTACATTTGGCTCCTATGCTCCAATTGACCATCAGCTTTAAGTGCTCCAACAGCTCCAAAGCTCCAAAGCTCCAAAGCTCCAACACGCAATGTACGCAATTGACGCACAATACACGCAAAGTACACGCAATGTACGCTATGTACGAAATATACGCAATGTACACACAATGACTACGCATAGTTCGCGCGGGACAAGCATTTAATGGAAAAGAAGCACGTTTGGACGGAAATTCTACAAAACGAAAGCTCATTTAACGAAAAGGAGGTGCATTCTCTCGTTCATTCAACTCGGTAGGATGCGATCGTCAATGATAAGTTAGTATATAATGTCTCCAACAGTCTATGAATCCAACAGTTTTTAGTTCCAAAAGTCATTGGCTCCAATAATCATTGGCTTCATGAGTCATTGACTCCAACAATCTTTTGACTCCAAAAGTCATTGGCTCCAACAGTCATTGGCTCTAACTGTCCTTTGCTTCAACAGTTCCAATGATATTTGGCTAGAATGCTACGAGTCTAAGGGGCTATGAGGTTACAAGGCTATAAGTCTACAAGGATCTAGCAGTTTACGAGTTATACACGGCTGTGAGACTGCATGGCTAAAAGGCTGCGTGACTACGAAACTACATGCCTATGAAGCTATATGGATACAAGTCTACTCGGCTCCAAATGACTGTGAGGCTACATGGCTACAAGGCCACTTGGCTACAAAGCTTCAATTCTACTAGTCTACAAGACTCCTCCAACTGCCTACGAGTCTACAAAGCTCCAACTGCTTCAGCAAAATTATGTTAAAAGATTACAAGGCTACTTGGTTACGTAGCTACAAGTCTATGAGGCTCCAAGGCATCATGACTACGCGACTACGAGCCATGAGGTTACGAGACTACGTGACTACGAGTCTACATATTTACGAGACTGCGAGGCAACAGAGCTACGAAGCTTCTAGAACACAAGGTTACGAAACTGCAAGGATACAGGACTACAAGTCTACATGAGTACTTGGTTAGGTAGCTACAAATATACGAGGCTACTTGGTTACGTAGCTAAAAGTCTACGAGGCTCCAAGACATCATGACTACGCGACTTCAAGCCATGAGGTTACGAGACTACGTGACTACGAGTCTACAAGTTTACGAGACTGCGAGGCTACAGAGCTACGAAGCTTCTAAAACACAAGGTTACGAGTCTGCGAGAATACAGGTCTAGTTTACATGAGTACTTGGTTACGTAGCTACATGTCTACAAGGCTACGTGTTTACGTAGATACAGGTCCACGAGGCTCCAAGGCATCATAACTACGCGACTACGAGCCATGAGGTTACGAGACTACGTGACTACGAGTATACATGTTTACGAGACTGCGAGGTTACAGAGCTACGAAGCTTCTAGAACACAAGGTTACGAGACTGCAAGGATACAGGACTACCAGTCTACACGAGTACTTTGTTACGTAGATACAAATCTACGAGGCTCCAAGGCATCATGACTACGAAGCTTCCAGAACACAAGGTAACGAGACTGCGAGCCGTAATAAATAAATAATAATATTATTTTAGTAAGTATTTTAGAAGTTATGTTATAGTTTCATCTTAGATCAGCAATTTTAATCAGATATTTGAAACCATACCTTTTTTTGAGTTTTTACATTTTAATTAATTTTGTAAGAAATATTCAGTTAATAAAAATACACATCATGGCAAAAGTTGACTTTGATTATTGACATCATATAAAAAAATTATTTTAAAAGTATACCTAAGTTCTGCTATCATTTTGTATCACTTCACTCTCCCTTGAGACTTGTGTAACTTGTGAATCATTTAGTTTCAAAAGGCAAAATAATGATTTTGTCTAGATATATATGTACCTCTATGTTTATTTAACTTTTGGTTACTTTCGCATTAAAATAATATTTGATAATTTTTATAATAATATCCAATTATATTAACATGGATTTAAAATTACATTATTAAAAGAATGGGCCGGCTCTGATTAGAAAATTACCATTTATCATTAGATATAATTAAAGAAATAAAATCAGCAACAATAAACTGGTTAAGTTCCATTCACAATCCCAGCACACTTAAAGCGATTAAAGTAACGAAAGAAAAATTTCTGGAGTTCCGATCCTTTCAACGTCGTGATTTAATGTTATTCCGAATACTGAAGGACTGGAGGTTTGACGTTTGCGGGCCGATGTTGAGCTGCTAACGAGGCTTAGGGCGCCTTAGTCGTCCTGATTGCTGAAGGAAGGACTCGAAGGTGGTGTGCTTAGGCCAGCATCCGGCCTTTGGACCCTGTGTGAAAAAGTCCGAAACAAACATGTTCAAAACTGGTTCACAGACAGTTAGCAAAATAGGCAGAAAATGCCTACTAACAAAGATGATTGGGGGAAATAAGGTTTGTCAAAAAAACTCACCATACAGGGAGATGGCTTCCAGCGTGACCCAGGGTGCGGAGCTCGCGAACACGCGGTTGTCACGGACGTTTCCATGATTCAAAAAATAGAAATCAATGGAAGAGGGGAGACTTCAGCTTCTGGACCGAATGTTTCCGAAGATTTCTGAGGGAGTGGTCGAGAAATACAGTTATCAGCCCTCAGAGCTGGGCAAAATACTTTGAAAATGTATTTTAAATACAAATTACAAAATACCTGTGTACATTTATAAAAAATACAGTTACAAAATACTCAAAATAAAATATTGTTTAGATACAAAATACAAAATAGTATTTTAAAATACAGATGAAATTACAAAATACATGCAAAATTTTTGTGAGCAACGAAGGACGAATTCCCTTTAAGACAAACCAGTCTCTCAAACATTGTGTCACTCAAGCTGTGGTGTTTGTGGTTGTGTATTATACCTGCAAATGAAAACAACCTTTCAACAGGACCACTAGAGGTTAAACTTGTATTATATCGTAAGAAAAGCTTTCGCACCACTGGATAACCATCTAGCATACTCGTGTGGGCAGCCTTAACTTGTAAGTATTGTAATAACTCAAGTTAAATTTTGTTTGTTTGTGCAACACTTTATTCATTATTTGTATTGACATCGAATGCAAACCAATCATCTTCTGCTGGAGTGTAACATTTTATTATTCACAATCGCTTGCCATGTTTATTTTCATTTTCAATCATATTCCATAGATATGTATGAACATACGTGATAAGACAGCAATTTGTAAAATCTGTGATACCGTTTCTGTTCAAATAATATGTACCTTTACAATGATATCACTCACTAGTGCCAGATTGCAAATAAATAGCCAATCCTAATTTCAAATTTAAAATATCCAGCAAATAAATGAGATATTTTATAAATGCAAGTACGCAATGTATTTTGTATTTTATAGAATACAAAATACAGATAATACACTTCAAAAGTATTTTCGATACAAAATATAAAATACTGAGACATAACTTTCTACTGATACAAAATACAAAATACCCAAAAGTATCGAAAATACGTATTTCAAATACTTGTATTTTCGATACTGCCCAGCTCTGTCAGCCCTTTACTCTGTACGCAACACACAACTTAGCAGTGACAAGTAACTGATTGTGAAATTAATTTAAAAAAATGTATAACTCCTTTACTTGGTCACGTGAATAAAATATCCAGATGCACATATTAACAGTTTAGTATATACCCGCAATATAAAAGTGAAATGATATTACTGTCTTTAATCAAATAAAGTTTGCTTATCCGTTCATTATACATTCTGATACTCGCACGGAGTTAGGTACTTACAAATCCGGATAGTCATTTACGGCATTGTTTTCCTTCCATGCTGTTTGGGGCGATACATATTTTTTAGGGCCTACCAATAGCGCTGGCCTAAAATTTAGCACCTAATTTAAAACTTTCGATTTTGGTTTTTTATAAATAGCTATGGTCAATGCTTTTGACATGACGTACATTTTTATTTGTTAAGATTATAGTGCAGCCCAATGAAATGTAATATGGTTAATAACAAGTATTTCTGAAACTATAATTTTGAAGCACTGCTAAAGTGAGGTTTTTTTTTATAGATAGTCTTGCTATTTGCAAATGTAAATAAATAAGCGACACACTTAGGCTGTTGGGCCCGAAGTAACTATGTATCTTTAAAAGAGCACTGTGTCATAATTCCATGAAATCACGTTAATACATTATGTACATTAACTATGCCTATTTAGTTTAATGAGTTAACCACCATGCTACCTTTCAATGCTTATAATTTTACCATTTCAATGCAATCGGCTAGCATGTATAGTGAAACGTACGTGGAGTGAAATTACTGTTTTTTTCTTTTACTTCAGAAACTCATTTCATTGTCGTTTTCAGTTAAGCACGAAACAAACCTTCATTACAAACTCTGTTGCATACGATTCCCATTGTAATAAAGGCAAATACTGCATAAGTCACAATTGTTAACTTTTCATACAAACGAAACTCGACAACTCTGCGGGCTTGGCTTACGATTTTCAAAATAAAACATTTGTTTTGCCATATTAAAACTAATCTTTTGTTGGCACAAACCATTCTCTTAACGCGAAAGGGTAAAGAAGGTTTGGAAAAAAATCTTTTCTTTCAAGCTATAATTCTGCTCTGAAAATAAAAGTTTTATGATAATTAGTGTAAAATACATCAAATAGAGGCTATTTATGCCTATTTGAAACCAGATCTCGAGTAATAATTACTTCAAAACTTGGTACTCGAGTTTGATAGCTTTAATTTGATTAGGTATATCTTAAATTGGTTTTCATCTACTCTAATAATAGTATAATTAACTTATTGTTAGGGATAAGCGGTTCGTATCAGTTTCATTTACGATTTTAGTCGTATTAACTTAGAAGATGTTTTTTTTTAGAGATCTGCGCTAAACACAGTAATTCTTGTGCATATTTGAAAAGTCGAAAACCCCAGAATTACAAGTCTTTACTTATATTTATCGTGTAAGCGTTAGTTTTTCGAGAAAGTGTAGCATAAATATATGTTTGCCTATTTTCCTTTTAGTTAAGATAGTTATAAAATGGGGGCTCGTCAGTTTTGGTAGTGCGTACCCTCGTTTCAACTTTTGAAATAGGCCTATCATACACCTATTTTTGACAAAATTTCATTGCGGAAAGTATCTATGTAGAACTGAAGGAAATGACGATGATACGACATATTTGGAGAAAAAAAATTGCATTCAACCTCAAACAAATGTTATAGAAATAAAAAAACTAATTTACCTATATACAATACACTAACATATTATTATAGAAAATTCCTACTTGTATGTTGCACAGGAAACCGGTATTAACATAATGAACAGCCATGAGACTAAACCTGTGCTCGTATTGTGATGTACTTTTCTCCTTATTTAATGATATAGTATGTATGGCTGCTGCTTGTGATTTGGACATTTGCAAGAAAAATCGTATGTTCTAGGCCTACGTATTACTATTAATGGAAATTTAATAAAGCCTGCTATTATATCTGGCTTGTCATAAATGTAATTTATTGTAAGTGAATGCACTAGGCCTACACATATAATTAGACAGTGGTTTCATTAATTGCCATTTCGTTTAACAAAGTTATTTCTGCAATCTGGCCTTCATTTTATTGGTGGGCTGGGATTGCAGTGCAAAATAATTGAAATAAATTTTGTCCTTTACCGCAGAGAAGGTACAAGTCTTCGAGTTGTGTTGTACTAAGCATAAGCATCATTGGTATTTCTATTTAAATTAGTTTTTCTTATGCTAAATTATGGTAGTACCTAACCAATTATGTTTGATTTTGAGAGTTTAACAAAACCTAATTCCATCCATTATATGACAATAAAGGAAACATTTAATGATGATTTATTATATTAGGGCCTACATGTGTATAGTTATTTAAAGTAGCAATTTAAATAATGAAAATAAACATAAAATGTGCACTACAAAGAATAATATTGAGAATCGGCTCAAAAAATTACTAGACATTTTAGAGTATTCTTGCACAAAAATATGGGCTGAATTGTAATGATGTAACATCACAGGCACTGTTCACACATACATTTATTAGGAAATCATTAGGATTTGCATGATGATTTTAAGTTTTCTTTTAAAACTTTGCTTAAAATGTGTTATTATACAATGTCATGGGCCTCTTTGCATTAATCGGACACAGTTCAATTGATTATTAGGAATGTAAATAGCATGTAATTCCCATTGAATAAGTATTCCTGCTTAATAAGTTTGAAAAAAAGTGCATAGGTTGCAATTCCAATTTGTCCCTTTTAAGATGCTTTCAGTTTTGAAATTTATCATTGGCTTCAGAAACTTTTTTTTCTGTTTGCATGTCAATTTAAAAATAAATAATGTAACAAATTAGTGTATACATGTTTAAAAATCTCACATACATGTCATAATTGACCTGAAACAAGTTAAAAATAATCGTTTTTTTCTTTTCTTTTTTTTCAGCAAAAATCTCCAAGAACATCTGCATAGAGAGTCAGTTAAAAATTTCGTGTATTATATATATAGTATATATATAGTTTTTTTTATTAAAGTCTACTTCTCAGACTGCGTTGTTATTTGTTATTGAAAATACCCCTTTGCATCTTTGCCTCTATTGTTAAGTATTCAAATGGAAAGAACCTGGTTTGACCTGGTGTGGCTTTCTGATTATGGTTATACATGGTTCTTAACTTACTTCAGGTGCATTCTTGGCTGGTTTCATAACATAGATCATAGAAGTTACAATCAAAAACCCTATTGTCTGTTTGAATAAGTTTCTCTATTTCTAATGACTCCATTGTTGACGAGTTAGGCCAATCTAGCTACCTTCTATTTTGTACAAAGTATAACTCGCCATGCATATTATTTTAAAATTTTGTACTGCATATTACAAAATTATTAATATTATTTGTTTACAATAAATTTGTGATCTCATTTGAATATATTTTGTGTGGAATTACTGTTGTGTTAATATTATTTTGTGTGTTTACTTTGAAAATTTAGATTTTAGAGTCCCTATACACTATTGCCATATAGTATTTGTTGTTTTATCCTTACTTAGTCAATTTGGTAGTATTAAAATACAAATATAAAACCTAGCTTAATCCACGAACTTTAGGTAGATTAACATGCTATCTATAGATAAAAATTAAGGAAACCAAATTTTTTATGGACTGTCACTATTGTAACTTCAACAAGTCACTGGCATCACATTGTTAGGGAAGCTGGATCAATTTGAGCTCTTGTCTGATACAATAAGTCTTTCAATTAGGGAAAGTGACATTGCAATATTAAAGAGTATTTCTCATTGCACATTTGTTTCATTCCCATTTATATTCCACTTTTGTACCCCCATCTCACTTCATTTAGGCTGGTCAGACAAGTTTTTCGTTTAGTGAGGACAGCCGATTCCAGTCCAGTCTCATTTATGTTGAGCTTGTGTGAAATGGAAAACAATGTGTCGATTTTAAAGCTATATAATGAATTTGTATTAAGACTGCATTGTTTCAGATTTAGAACCTCTGTAAATTAATATATGTGTGTTTAAGAAGAAAAATACATTAATTATAACATAAAATTGTTACATGTCTTTTGAGGGTTTTCGAGCACACATTTTTTTCTTGCAAATGTCCAAATCACAAGCACCAGCCATTTATACTATATCATAAAAAAGGGAGAAAAGTACATCACAATACGAGCACAGGTCAAGTCTCATGGCTGTTCATTATGTTAATACCGGTTTCCTGTGCAACATACAAGTAGGAATTTTCTATTATAATATGTTAGTGTATTGTATATAGGTATATTAGTTTTTTTTATTTTTAAAGCATTTGTTTGAGGTTGAATGCAATTTTTTTCTTGTGTGTATCAAGTATTTTAAGTTAATGTTATACCACATTATTATCTAGACCACTGATACCGTACACAATAACAGTTTCATGATTTTTGGGAATGTCAACATCTGGAATGCAATAGAAAACCACACCCAAATTCTCAAGACATTGTTAAAATACAGATAAAGACATCGATAGACAAGTGCTCATTTATGATACTCAAAAACAAACTTGAAGTGGCCATAACACATTGGGTTGTGAAAATTATATTTTAAAATGCTCAGTAATCATGTCTCCTATGCAAGTGGGGTTTGGTTGTTATGGATTAAGTAAATATTAGCATACTTTCTGTGCCGAGCATAAGGAGATCACATCCAGATAGCTTGGGGAGCCTCAATTTAATTTATTCATTACAATATGACATTGTCATTGTATTTAATAATGGAACCTTTGTGCATTAGCTTGTCCCTTTTTCCCCATGTACTGATGTAGATGCATGCCTGCCTGCCTATATATCACATTCAAATTCCCCATTATAATAAAATGCAATGGACAGGAACCATGGACACCAGTGCTAGGCTTCCTATGATATTCATGTAAGATTCATTCGCTTTGCAAGCCATAATTTGTTTTAGAATAATAAAATAGTTTGTAAAATTAATGTGAGGCAAGTCTGGTACGCTGACCTGGGAAAACATCTGATGTCTTATTAGATTAATTAAATTATTTCTTAAACTTGGTTCATATATATAAATTCAGCTCAGTAGGGTGGAGAATATGGTTTCATTAATTTACATGAATTGTTGAATTTTGTCGGCAGGCCTTTTTAATCTAACATATGATAGAAATTATAAGCAAATTTTTAATTGATTTTTCAGCAATTGTACAAGCCAAATTATTAAGTAATATATTCAATTATCATTACATTAAAAACGACAAAAATTTACATTCTATGCCCTACCAGAGCACATCTTTAAAATAATCTCAAACAAAATAATATTTCAATATCTATTTTTTATATAATCCTAAAAATGGCACATTACTAAGGACAAGCAAAACTTGACGAAAACAAGAAGATACGAACAAGATCATATCAATCCACCGATTAACACTTTCTAATGGAGTGGTCAAGAGGCATTATGCACAAAGTGATCAAGAGGAAGTGTACGAGGGCATGCTGTGATGAATTGGAACACAGTAACTGCACTTCACTGCAACTAGCTGACCAATGCAGCTGTAACATTATGGTATCTATTAAAGTGCAATACCCTTTTAAATTATAAATACACTCTCAGTCATCCTAATTTCCAGAGGTATTTTAGGTCACATGAAACATTTTATATGTATTTCAGAACATTTATGGAAATATTTCGGTTAAATGTTTCAGAAATATTGATGGGACATTAGTGGAAACATTTCAGAAACGTTACCAATTGATGTTGCAGGGAGGTTTCATTGAAATATTTCACAGGGCGGACATTTTGACGTTTCTGAAATATATCCGAGATGTTTCAGGTAGGTTGCGAAATGTTTCAAAAATGTTACAATGTTTCAAAAGTTATATTTCTGAAACATATCTGTAACATTTTGTGCTGTATGGGGTGCTTAGTGGCTTACACTGCAAACTCCAAAATTATGTTATTCATTACAGAAAAAGGTATTCCTGGTTGTCAAATCTGAGAAGAAATTTACCTATCTCGAGTTGTTTCAAATAATAAGTACCTATAGCTTGTTCTTACATTGGTTTTGGGTATTTGGCACTGGATATAAAATTCTTTGAAACTAGTTTATTTCTTACAAAGTGTGCAAATTTGGAAAATCCATAACTTTGCTTGGGTTTAAAAACACGCAATGTGGCATGAGTTACATTGAGAACACACTATATTTTCTTAGTGTGCCATTTTGTGTATTTTATAATGTTACTAAGTAATAAGTTTAAATTGTAAAGATTAATATGAACCCTTTGATAGTCTTGCTTACTATCTTATTTGTCTTGTTTTGTATCATTCTGCTCAATAGCAAAACAGACTTTGTATTTTACGTAGCGACTTGTTTTCAAACATTAATCATGACAAAAGTAAAAACATTACAAACTTAAGACTGCCAACTTACTAATTTTATTACTCAATTTTGTCATAAAGCAAACACAAACCAATTACAGTAGTAGGCAATTAAAATATTAGGCTACACCTTTTATAAGTTGTTAATGCATTAAACTACACTTTTGCGCTGGCATTGCCAACTTGGCTGGGAGTTTACTGGACAATTTTACACTATATTATACAGTAATGGGCAGAGATATTTTCAAGAAATATTTAAAACGTGTTCAATTAAGATTAAATTGGCGGAATATCATCACAAAAACAAAATTACTTCTCTGTGACTATTTTTTAGAACTGATTTTAAAACTATTTGTTTAGCATGTGTGTATGATTTTTTGATATGCTTATATACAAATCAAAGCATATAACCATTTTCAGCTTGACAATTATGAACAGAAATTTAAGTTCTGAATTGACCTTTATTAAAAAAAAATTCTTACTCAAGCCCTTACAAATAACTTGATACCACGATAAAACTTTTTTTTTTTTTAATCGAAATACTAATTGCATGGCTAAATTATTATGTTAGATAACATCCATTCACTATAAAGTTCCGCTTGAATCATAGTGAAATAAAATTCCTCGCCGAAAGCCATTTATTTAGTTAATGAGTCTTTGCATGATATTTGATTCTTGGGCGATTAGTCCCTAATTTAAATTCGTTTAAACGTTGCGCCTTTCGTAAAAAAAATTATATTGGAGAGTACAGTCATTTTCTTATTGCTTACATGTTTACCAGCTTCCAAAAGCTGTTGCGCTTTACACTGAAATCCAGCGTATGACTCGTCTAGCACCGAAGAGTAACGCAGACAGCTGATGTCTTAAAGCAACAGAAAACCAGGGATAAATGACCTCGCTTCCAGGAATGGCTCTACCTGATAGCTTACGTTTGGTAACATGGCAGCCCAACCCTCATCCTGTCACGAGACTTTGGAGATTATCTTACTCGGGAATACCCACGCCCATGATGTAAAGAAGAGGAGGTTAAACCGTCCGGCCGCCCAAACTCGTCCTCCACTGTGCAATACGTCACCTTGGTCGCACGGCCCGGTCTACACGCAGCGCGCTTACGGGAATACGACGCACAGACAGTTCATTTACAATCGTTTGAATAGTAAGTGTTACCACGAAGCGTAAAAATATTTTGCTATGTGCATTGTATAGCATGCATTTAGAACATACAGTTTAAATAGATGCATAAGCATCCAAACACGGGGTTTATATTAATAATAAAATCAACGAAGCAATATTTTTCTGCTATTTCATCACTTCAAAATGTTGATTGAGTCCTGTTAACACATAATGGTAATGGGAATTGGAATGAATATACTTCGAAAATATTTATTATGAATATTAATAAAATATATATAATAAACATTCAGGATGCAGGCGACAAATAATAATACAAACATATTACAAAAAAAAGCATCTGACACAAAGCAAAGTTTCTATGAATATTTATTTGTAATTTGCATAAACATAAGCGCTTTTGATTTATTTACTAAATTTTATTTTATTTAGTTACAAACAATAAACAAAGGGTAAATAATGATAGAAAGTATATTTAAAAATATATTTAAAAACATATTATTAAACCAAATAGCTCTACAATATTCAGCAAAAAACAGCTTGCAGGAATTACAAAATGTTTTTCACGGCAAAAAAAAACGAAAAGGTTGGATTTGTTTATTATCTTGGAGAGGAAAAACCTAATAGTTTTCAAATCCCCCAAGCACATTGTGCGTTAAAACATGGCACAAAATTGTTGGTTGATTAGTAAAAATAACTCAATTGCAAAATAACTCGCCAGTAAATATTTCACAAAACCCGTATGCCTTCTACACTACATTTTATTACAGCCAAAATCGATTCACAATGGCTTGGTGTACTCCCGTCCCTCATAGGTATTTGAATGTAATTTTAACGCCTGTATCTTGGCTGTAGGTGTTTCTTTCTCCAATTTTATAACGTTAACTTCTGAAAACTCAAGAATGTTGCTTGCTATAATTTTGATTACTGAAAATTCCATGTTATAACAAAATAATTATTGTTTTACCTCCTGTACATTGTGCATTTGCAGGCACTCGCATAATTTGATAAGACAATTGAAGAGAGTCACGGCCTTTCCATGGAAAAAAATTGCAAAATAAATGTCCAAGTTCATCTAATTCCCCTTAAAATTGGCGTTTCAAAATTCCTCCTGGATTCTGTAATACTAAAATGATTTGAAGGCGATAAATTCAAGGGAAATGGTGTAATAAAAACATTAAAAATATAAAAATATTGAAATATAATAAAATCATTGTAATCATCGAAACATTAAAATCGGAAATACCATTTTTCCCACTTATATCTAGTTTTACGGAAAAGCCTGTTCATTCCATAATTACTATTCCAAAGCAGCGCTGCAAATGTCCACAAGTACAATTTTCAATACATAGCTGTTTTTTTTATATATCTCATGCGCTTTATAGTTATAGAATATAGAAAAATTAATACCTACAAACATGCAAACTTATGTGCTACACTGTTTTTAGTTATAGCCGAGTTGTGTTAGTGTTAGGATTGTAGACACAGTAGGGGCGGATCCAGGAATTAGGGGTGTGGGGGACCATGAGTCTGGGCCCAGTTTGATACCTGTTTATTACTGCAAATGTCGTTATTAATCAATGTATATTTTACCCTTAGATGGGTGGGAGGTCACGTGCCCCTGTGCCACACACCCCCCCCCCCCCCCTTCTCTTTCTGGATTCCCCTATGGAGCACACACGCACATGCGCTGAGAATGTACTGAGCTATGGTCCCTGCAAAACTTATTTTTAAGTATTTAAAACGGCAGTTTTTTTAACGCGTTAAATCCTATTTAAGGCGTAAACACAAACTCTTACATGGAGAGACGAAACAAAATTGCACCATTGTCTAAACGATTGAATGGAAAAATTGGCAAAGACAAAATTTGATAACAATGAATTCATTTATTTTAATTTTCATTATTGTGTGTAAATCAACAACATAACACAACACAAAGAGATTGTAATGCTGAAATCTTAAAAAACCTTTAGGTAACTAACATATTATTAAAATCAGTATCATAACATATAACAAGAAAAGTAATTCACTTTCACGCACCGCATTTTGAGCGGTATTTTGCATTAACATTATTAAGTTAAATACATATCGTAATGAAATAAAAATTAACTTCTTCCAAAGCCTAAACGAATTCATTTAAAACAAACATATTAGACCTCGAATTTCAAAAGTGGTTGTATGTAAGCCTGTTTATGTTTTGTGTATTTTATAATTCTTATCTCACGGTTTTGCGTGTATACTTAAATATATTTAAACGTAATGATATCATAAGTCCTCCACACTCCATTAAAAATAACATTTTGAACAATAGAAAAAAATGCGCATGTTTCTTTTTGATATATAGGGGGTTCACATTCCTACTTTCATTCGATTTGTTTACATGCATTGATGAATATTTTCCCCCCTTTATTAATACTACACAACCTAGTGTTTAGGTTAGTTCTATAACAAACAAGGAAAAAAAAGTTAAATTGAAATAAATTGTGTAGTTCTTGCTGATGCCCGAACACACAAACATTTTAAAAACAATTGATTTGAGTTTTTACTAATGGGCATATAAGCGTTGAGATTTCATTTTTAATAAATTAATTCAATTAATAACCTTTTTACCGCGAATGACTTTATTATTATAGATAATAACTCAGTATTTTGCACAAAATATATTCCTTGACCTAATATTAACCTACAGTTAATCATATAAAAAAATAATTAAAAAATACTCATATTATAAAACAAGTGACATTTCTACTTAAAATCACGTTTGTTTAAACTGACCTCTGCTAACACAGAATGTGTCCTTCCTTTTTCATACGTTCACCCACTTATTGCAAAGATCTTCATTTTTTGGAAAAGAAAAATATATGCCAGAATCTCGAGTATTTTTGAAATGATTGTGAAATCCGAACACTGCACAGCTACATAAAAGCACTCAGGATTATGTAAACACTAACAATAACGAAGGTTCGCACGAGACGCAGCTGAAATGGATGGGAAGCGCCTGGAAGAAGAGCGCTGGCTACAACCAAGGTGACGTAGCAAGGGAGCGCGTGGAGGGGGAAAACCTGCGCACGGTTTCACCTCCCCATCTTTACATCATGCCCACGCCTAATATAAAGAGAGGTCCAACGTGGGAGAGAGACAGAAATACAAGTGACCTTTCTTACCTGAACAGTACCACTAGCGCAGACCAACAATGGAGTGGACCCGGCGCTGTTAAAATGCGTTGACACATCGCACGGGATTAAAACGGTACTCTACTCTCATCATTAAAACCAAGTAGCGTCGCAGATCGCTTAGTATCAGCATGAATGGTCACGAGCACAGTTTACACTGCGAAGAACCTCGAGTAGAATTCGAGCCCATCATACATCAGGACGTTATTGCTGCTAACGAAGAGACTGATTAACTTCTACAGCCACTAGTACATGCGGCAACAGATAAAACACATCATTCAGAAATTCTACCCGGCAGTGCCAAGGGTTCTACTATATACCATGATGGAAAAGGATATTTTTTCTACAGTGAAAGCCAAACAAAATACACAAGGTAAGGTTGCTTTTTTTGTAGCATAGTCATTGACTTAATTTAGGTTTTTTTACAGAAGTCAAAAAAAGCCTGTTACCCTTCAGAGGAGCCCATTAGAGTGACAGAAAATCGTGCTGAAGTCAAGTTGCAAGCCGTGGTAGATACAGGTAAAACTATTCAGCGCTTAGTAGAAGCTCAGAGAGAACCCATAAGAAGTGTTCCGCCGAATTCATCATTTACTCTCATAAGTAAATGGGGGTGTGATGGAAGTTCTGGCCACAGTGCCTATAAACAAAAATTTGAATCCAATGAGAATAATGACGAGTATCTATTCGTATTTTCATTTGTTGCCCTTAGATTACTCGATGGCAACAACATCATTTAGCAGAATCCCAGGCCATCATCCACGATGCTTTTTCGTCTGATTAAGTTCATTTTTGCTAAGAAACCACAGAATTGACGATAGCAGAAACTAATAAGGTCATGGAAGATATAAACAACTTAGTTTCAACAGTTTGTAACATTGGTGATACTGACATTTCTGTCAAGCATGAACTTCTGCCGACAATGACTGATGGAAAAGTGTGTAACGCCTTGACCGAAACTCTTTCATCACAGAAATGTTTCATTTGTGGTGCTACCCCCAAAATGATGAATGACGAATCAAGGCATTTTGACAGCAACAAAGATAATTTTGGCTTTGGTGTGTCAACGCTTCATGCGTGGATTCGTTGTTTCGAATGCCTTTTACACATTAGCTGTAAGCTGGATATACAAAAATGGCAGGCTAGAAGTGCTGAAGATAAGGCTAGTGTAAATCAACGATCCGAGGAAATCAAACAACGATTCAAGCATGAAATGGGACTCATTGTGGACAAACCAAAGCCAGGATTTGGTTCAACAAATGATGGAAACACTGCTCGCCATTTCGTTAGCAACCCTGAATTGAATGCTCAGATCACAGGAGTAGATATTACACTCATCAAGAAACTTGATGTATTTCTGAGAACATTATCTTCTGGTTTCGAGATTAATTTAGAAGAATTCAGCAACTTTTGTCTTGACACGATAAAACCTTATCTCAGTCTTTACTCGTGGTATTATATGTCTGTAACTGTACATAAAATTCTGGTACATAGTACAGAAGTCATCAAAACTGCGATTGTTCCAATTGGGCAACTTTCGGGTGAAGCACAGGAAGCTAAGAACAAAGATTGTCGTCGGTTCCAGGAACATAACACCAGAAAGCATTTACGTATTGCCACAAATGGAGACTTACTTTCTTTGTTGATCATAACATCTGATCTTCTAATCAACAGCCTCCGAGAAGTTCCTAAAAAGAAGACAGGTAATTTGTGTTCAGAAGTATTAAAGCTGATTATAGCCCCTATGATAGAGCCTCGACCTCTGCAATGTTCAAACCTCACGCCACAAAACAAGAACGATTATGACATAACTGATACCTCGGAAGATTCTGATGAGGATTAGCTATAGAACTATTTTATAATTTTTTTTTGTTTCAATGTGTAATGATGTGTATTTTATGTGGCATAAATGTGTAATTGGTGGTTTGATTTATTTTAAAACACAGGTTTTTTAATTATTTTATCATTTATTTGTATTTTTACTTCATTTATGGATTCTTGTTTGAAATATTGTGATCGTTTTCCTAAATGTTTAATTCTTTATATAAAACCTAATAATAAAGTTTATTATTAACAAAAATGCTTTATATTGTTATAATATTACCAAACCGATCGATATAAATGCAAAAATGCAGAAAAATATTTTTGTCCATCTGGATAGTTCATTTGAAACACTGTGAGACTGGATGTTCTCATCTTTATTATAATTTTTTCTATCTTTAAAATACAGATAATAATAATTTAATCATAATATTCGTATAGAATAAAGTGTTTAGGTGCAGTATATTGAAATATAAGTTAACAATGGAATACGACCCAACCGATTTTTGTATCGATACACATAAGTATCAGATTGGATCGAACATCCCTAGTGTTGTGACTTTTGTTTTGTTTGTAGTTGTTGCTGACTGTGCTCTGAGGTATTCTTTAATTAAATCGTCGTTTACCTGTTTTTGTTTTGTGTTAGCGACTATTTTCGGTGTAAAAATAAATACTGAATTATAATACCTATAAGATAGCAAAACGGTCATATCCTAGTGGACCTGAAAAAAAAAGAAGCTGTAGATCAGAAGGAAGTAATTGGAAACTTACCAAAATTAACATAATATTTTACTACTACTAATACTGAAGAAACTTCAGTAAGTAGCAATCAAATAATAAATCTTCCACTTGTTGAGTCGGGTCAGTTACAAATTGCGGGAATTTCTGAATCTTCATGTTCTACACCAATATCTGCCAACTTGTTAAAGAGACTGAATCAGAAAGCGACCGTTCCTATGACGAAATTGCAACTTCGGTGACTTCAGCAACACCGAAAACTGTGTCAATTGAGCCACAACAGTTTTCTATCTCAGAATAAATATCTCACAATCTGGCTGATATTTTTCAAGAAAGTTTTACAGAAAAAAATTCGCGAAATGTTGATTCATAAAGAAACTTGTATACTTTTAAAATAAATATTATGACTTTTCCGAGGCATCCAGAACATTTAATGTGACTGTAAAGAAAAAAAAATCTAGAACCTCGCTTACCTACTTTCTTTGTCTATTCTAACAGAATTGTGCTCCGTCAAAGTCATAGGGGCCTCTATTGCATATCGTAATGTGTCCAGGGCCTCCAATAGTCTAAAGACTGCCCTGATTGCATAAGAACATATTGTTATATTAAGATGGCATCCTAGAAAATGTATAGTTAGGAAGGTAACCAATATCAGACAAATTCTACCAAAAATGAACATACCTACCTATTTATGTATGTAGGGGAGACCGGGGCAAGTTGGCCATAGTTCCAATTTTTAATTTTTGTATTTTTTTTAAACACATTTAAATGTAATAAATTATTATTACATTTTAACAAAGTTCTCCTAAATTTGAATGTCAATCATTAAACTTGAAAATATAACGCTAAAATTAATATATAATTATATTACTGGATATATGCCAAGTGGGCCAACCTGCCCCTACACCGGGGTAAGTTGGCCCAGAGACTGGGGCACGTTGACCCATATGTTATATTTTGAAAAGTTGAACTAGTATAAATTTGGAAATTCTAAATAAAACAAATATTTATGAAGAAACACACACTTTATTGTACATAAAAGCAAGTTATAGGTTAGTCACTGTCCGATTCCAAAGGATCAGCACAATTGTAGCATTCATAAAAGAGTCCATGGATTTCATTTTTTACACATGTCTGATGAGCCCAACGCTTACAGCTTGTGCACTGGATCCACTCTACCCCAGGTTGACTTTTTGAAAGTGTGGTCATGCGCCTGTAGCCAGATTCAGAAATTATTCCAACGAGATAAATTTTCAAAAATTCTGTCTCGTGTTTTTCAGTCTATTGATTTTCGTCCCAAATGTGACGCGTTAAAATACCAAGGCAATTTATATAGGAAATTGAGAGAGTAGTCTAATGGGGAGGGAAAGGCCATGCGACCCAGTCCCCTTCCCCTGAGGCAGAGTTGCACTTGTCAGACTGAAGAAATTTCTAGTTTCCTTTATATTTTAATGATTTTAACATTATTCCATGTTATATTTTGTTTATTTTTTGAAACAATGCACCTCATGCACCTCATGCACCAGCTTAAAACAGCAAAATTATGGTTCGATTTATGGCAAATAATTATGCACAATAAATTATAGAGTAGCCATTTTCTAAACACGTAATTAGACAATTATAAGCAGTTTTATAAAGCCTTCCCTGCACTGTACCAAACTTCTGCTATACCTTCTGCTATACCCATTGGAATTTTGTTTACCAGAATTGAAGAAAGACTTCTTACTCCATACACACGATACCTACAATGCTAACAGAAAACCAGCACACACAGTTAACAACCAAAGCAAGCTCGTCGGGATAGAATAAACATGTTGCTGTCCATGCACCCAATTAAGAAAATGTATTAAAATTGAAGCTGTTTATTTTTTTAATTGTGTAACCTGATGAATGTTTTATATTTATTCTTCCACATTTCACATGCAAAAAATGTAACAAAATTAGTAAAGTATTTGTAAACAAGTACAGAGCAATTTAGGAATCAATGAGATTAAATATTTATTGGCCTACAAGTAGGTTAGTTTTACTATCTGGTAATATAAAATTAAAATGAGCCAAGGTAATTAGTGTTTGCTTTATACTTGCTTATTTATGATTTATTATTAATTTTACAATAATCACACAGTTCATCCAGCTAATTCATAGAGAAAATTATGCTTATTTTGAAAACGTTACCAATTCGTATATATTAGAAATATAACATAATTATTAACCTATTATATATGTTTTGAGATATTTTTACTAAAAATTGGTGTCGCCAAATGAGACAAATAAACACGCATATTTTAAGATGGTAATTTATTTATTTATTTATTGCCCAAAGTAAACTTAAATCTAACATGAAGGGAAAACATATCGCATTTTCATTTGACTAACAGGAGTGATGTTTCTATGAAGTGTTAGTTTATTCATACATAAATTATGGTAAAAAATTTCCTAATAAACGTAGGAGTTTAAATTGGGAAAAAACCTTTTGTTTAAATTACATGTGAACATACAATGAAATGTTATTTTAAGAAAAATTTGAGAAAATGGTCCCACATTACAAAAAATAAATAAACCAGTGGACTGAGAAATGTATTTAATATTATAGGATCTAGATAACCAAGTAACACGTAGACCTATACTTCAGCATTCGGTTGTTAATGAAGCCTAATTCTCAGGGACGAGTTTTGAACCTCTCATATCGCTTCACAGTCGTGCGCTCTATTAATGTGCTACCATAGTTATTATACTTTTGGAAGTATACTATGTACAATCAACCCCTTTTAATGCCAGTTATCTACGTATTTAAAAATTTGTGATTATTTTTTCTTTGAATATATTTGTTTATCAACTATATTCTAGGGTAGTATCACTATTATAAAGTTTCATTTGGCACACAAGTTCTACGAGTCTCGCAAATTGAACAGTTTTCACAAAATTATATTTAACATAAGACATAACAAAAATTTGCATATTCAATGCAGCATTTGTAGGATAAGTCTCCTATTATCTAAAACTAAACATATTTATCCCACACATATGTGAGCTTTGATGTGTATATAATAAAAATGAATAATATTGCGCCTTCATTTTTAGACCAAAATATGAAAATTTTTGTATGTTGTAGCCCTACCCATGATTAATCACAGAAATAATATTATAATTAATTTTAGAGCTATTTATTTTTTTGAGGGAAATGTGGTTTTTCTTTATGATAATTATGTGATTCATTTAAAATGAACACTTAAACATTATTTAAAAAAAAACGAGAGTCTCGGACTAGAGTTCAATACGCAAAGGCCAATAAAACATGATCAGCCTTATTCAGACCATTAAAGTAATGGCTGCGTTAACCTGGATTGATTGCTCCAATTTTAACATCGAAGTCTTATTTATAAAAGTAAGAACAAATTCTTATTAGAGTGTAAGTTGTGATTTAATAATAAATTGTAATTATTTCTGCGTGTACCCTGCACAGTTTAGTTACTTTAGTTACAGCTGTACCAGGCTGCGGCGAGTCGAAGTTGACCAAATTGACTTCGAAATTTTCTTTTTGCGTAATTTTATGATAATCCTAAGAAATTATAAGAAATAGTACTAAACATTCCAAAACATAAGATTCACGCCACTTTGAAAATACCCAAGAAAATTTTATAATTCTTCGCTTACCAGTATTCTTTAAGCAAGCTTATGTTGTCACGAAAATACTTATTAATAAACTTAAAGAGGGTGTAATTTGCGAAGGTACTAAGATTGGTTGTGTAGAACTGTAGGTGATTATAAAGCATTATTTTCCGTCTGTAAAAGTGTGAATTGTAAGTTTTTCTAAGTTACGTTTTCATTGAAGAACATAATGTACACAATAATATCTTTGTTTTATTTTCATTTGGACAGGGAAAAAATAAGGAAATCCTGACTAAAGTAGTAATTTTGATTTTATTGTATGCGTTGAGTAGCCTAAATCCTTTATAACGCATTGCAAACTCAAGCGCGAACGGTTTTGCTCGCGTTTCATTCATTCAGCAACGTTCCAAGTCTTGTATAGGTACTCTAACATGACCTACCGGCTAACCAAGGCACTAAATGCCAGGCTGCCGCGGTGATCTTGCACGACCTACCGGGCAACCCAGGTACTAAATGCCAGGGTGCCGTGGCGACCAGTTGAAGAGGTTAATAGTTAAATAGTCCAACAGTTGATACAGAACCCCGCGTTAAAGTGACAGACCGTTGAACTATTCGCCAGGGTGTTAAATAAAGAGGCGCTTGTGGTGTTCTTCATTTGAACATAACAAATAACGTTAAAAGCAATTATTAATGTTACTGGCCAGCTGCCGACTTCAAATTCTTTATTGCACGCCCCTTTATCCTGATTGGTCGTTCAAGAGAGCTTACTCTTCAGTGTTTTTTGGACGTGAGAAACCACCACTAATGTGTGGCGAATAGTTCAACAGACTCATAGTTTATACTGATCCTTTTTTTCCACCCCTTCTTTACCCTTTCGCGTTAAGAGAATGGTTATATCTTAAATTGGCATTCATCTACTCAAATTATAGTATAATTAACTTATTGTTAGGGCTACGCGGTTCATATCAGTATCATTTACGATTTCAGTCGTATTAATTTAGATGATGGTTTTTTTTTTAGATTTCTGCGCTAAACACAGTAATTCTTGTGCATATTTGAAAAGTCGAAAACCCCAGAATTACGTGTCTTTACTTATATTTATCGTGTCAGCGTTAGCTTTTCGAGAAAGTGTAGCATTAATATATGTTTGCCTATTTTCCTTTTAGTTAAGATAGTTATAAAATGAGGGCTCGTCAGTTTTGGTACTGCGTACCCTCGTTTCAACTTTTGAAATAGGCCTATCATACACCTATTTTTGACAAAATTTCATTGCGGAAAGTAGCTATGTGGAACTGAAGGAAATGACAATGATACGACTTATTTGGAGTAGGTACTACAGCCAACCAACCGATAAGTTGATGACCTGATGAAAATGACACAAGATGTAGTATAAAATTTAGATGCACGAAAAAAAAAAAATAAGTTCACTCAAAAGTCGAAGGAAAATATGACCGCCATAAATGGAAAATTTTCATATTTTGTTGAATTTGCATTGAGGTATTCATAACTAATTATTAACAATTTTTGAATTCAATTAATTAGGCATAGCCTATATGATACTTTTGTGACAGCCAGTATTTCTGACATTATTTTTTCGAAAATTTATTCCTTACTTACATAAAAAACTTTCAAATTGTTTTAATAATTTGACACCAGTGTATAAGCTCATTGAGGTGTATTTGTCCCAGTAGAAATAAAAATATTGCTTTAGTTGATTCTCTTCCTCACCTAAAATTGTTCCACTTTTAAAAATTTTATTCAATTAATCTTTAGAGGGAATAATGGTATCAAACTTTCTTTTTTTTACTTTCGGTAGTCTGAGATGATATATATAACACAACATTACTATAAATTATTTTTATATTTATATATTTCCTGTTATAGGTAAAGCCCATATACACCTAACAAAATAAACAAAGGCGGCAAAACAAAAAAAATGAAACTCAAAGAAAACTCTTCTAAACATATTTAAAAATGTATCACACATAATGTAAAGTCAGTTGTAATGTAAGAAAAGTTTAGCCTTGCAATGTGGTAACCTTACTATTAATAGTTACCAATCGTCATTCGGAGTGTTAAAAAGGTGCATTTTTTAGACATGACAATGTATCCATATGATAATTAACTGAGAGACTAAAAACTTTTATGAAATTATAAAATAGAATTTAATCCTAATATATTGAGCAATATAGTCTGAAAGTAATGATAAGTTTAAGGTAAATTTTCCAAAGTTTGCTGGAAATGTGTGTAAAAGTGTGCTCCCTTATTAGTAACGATAAAACTTGTGAGAATTTTCTCAGCGTAATAAGTTGTAGATGATAGAACTCCATATTTGATAAAATTAGTTTATTTGTTAGTCACCGGAGAATTAAAAATTTAGATGGATTTCTGTTTAGTAAGTGATAAAGCAAGTTAATTAAGTAAATAATATTTTATGAATGACTAATGCGAAGAGTGTAAATACTCAGAATATATTTATTTTATTAATATTTTCATTATTATTTTACTGTGTAGTAAAATTGTTAAATTATTTAGATATGCAGACATTTCCACACTCATCTGCAGATTTTATGCTCTATGTAAGTAAAATGTAAAATTGTATCCTGCGTTCCCAAGAAGACTTGTTTGTTTATTCATGGAAAAATTCTGCAGGAAAGGAAAAAATATTTGAATTATCATGGGTTTCCTTTATTGGGTTACAGAATTTTATTGACTTTTTTTTTATTCCTGCATTCTTGTGCATAAGAGTGAAATTCTTCTATATTGTAGTGATGTAGTATAATAATAAATCTACTAACAATCTGGAAATCGTATTTGGTAATAAGCCTTTAGTCCATTGAAATGTTACATGAGCTTTGCATTTTTTAGAGGACGCAATTTTATTTTTGGGACATGTTTGGGGGGTCAATAGGAGCTTAACCTCAAGTTTGTGGGTTCGCCACCCTTGTCTCCCGGATGCCATCACACCTTTTTCGCGATATCTCGGAAACTATGCGTCCTAAAAAATATTTGTAAATAGATAATTTGTAGCAAATTGCTTTCCCTACAAATATGTTTATATAACTTTTTGCCCTAAATTTAAAATTAAAGAAGTTATAAGAAAAAAGTAAGAAAATTTCTATAAAAATATTTTTTTTTGCACTATAACTTTATTTTATACATTTTACAAAAAAAATTACATCAGACCAATATTGTAGATCGTCTTTTGAGAAAAATTTTTCTCTATAATTTTTTTTAGTTTCATTCATTTAAAACGCTGTTACAGTGCTCCAAATTTGATCGGGTTCGTCAATGCTCATGAGAATCCGGTCAAAACGAAATTTTTAACTTAGTTTGATAATTTTTTTTATTGTAAATACAATTTTTAAATTTTTTTGTTAAATCTGTACAACTTTCCGAAAAAAAGCAATTCCGAAAAAACACTTTTTTTTTATTTTCTTCCGACAACGATATCTCTCGAACGAATCAACCAATTTCGACCGGATTAGCGGCGATTGACGTTGTTTTTTTAAAGTTAAGAGTTGATTAGCTTTTTTGTGTAGATCGGTAAAGCTGTTTAAAAGTTATTCCAAAAAATCAGTTTTTTCGAATTATTTTAACGACGATAACTCACAAATGAATTAACCGATTTTGAACCGGTTTGCAGCGATCGACGTAGTTTTTTTAAGCTTTAGAGCTTGTTAGCTAAGCATTTAAAAAGTTATTCCAAAAAAACAGTGTTTCAACTTTTTCATTTTTGAGATTTCTCAAAATCTACTGCTCCGAATCGGTTCAAATTTTTAGGAAATCTAAATTTAGTAGAATTCTTTGGAACCCCACTTAGTTCATTCCATGGGGAGGAAACTGGAATAGGAAATTGTTGCACAGGAATTTTTTTATGATGGACCTTTTTTTTGTTAGTTCGTCATTCTCCATGATACAGGTGACCGCGCTAAAAGCAATATCACACAATCACTCTAAAGACTTCAACAAGAATAGCATAGCTACTTGTACTTGTAACGAAGGTTCTTAATCAATTTTTAAAATTATTCAGTATTATAATAAAAATAATTTGCTTTTAAAATAGGTACTCCGCTAAAATAAGAAGGATATTTATTTGACTCGCAAGGGTTGACTTTCTGGCGCCATGTTGTGTTTAGTGGTAAACAACAACTTGCAGCTGGTAAATTAGAAATCATTTTAAAATATTTGGTTAGCAAGAAAACGTGAAAAGATAAAAATTTCTGAACGATATGCCTATGAACGAAAATGTGCAGTAAGATGATGTCGTTCAAAACCAGAAGAGCAAAGATTTTTTCTAATGAGTTTAGTGAATATTTTTATAAAATAGTGCATAACCAACTCCGTGTTCATCAGATTATTAATAATAATGTGTACAATACAGCCTCCATTTCTGGCACAACCTATACATCGTCTTCTATTTTCATATTTCCTGTAACTAAAATGGAGTTATTGTTAGTAGTTCATAAATCAAAAGGTAAACGTTCATCAGGTTTAGATGCTGTACCTGATTTTATTATTAAAGACTTGTATTTATTACATAGTTGACCCATTGTTATATCTTTATAATGAATCTTTTATGCAAGGTTATTTTCCTACCTTATGGAAGTGTTCGAAAGTTATTCCCTTGCATAAAAAAGGTCCTCGTGACGCCTGTCAGAATTATAGGCCAATATCTCTTCTGTACTCATTCTCAAAAATATTATAATTATTAATGTTTAATAGATTAATTTCATTTTTTGAGAAAAATAAAATTTTAGTGGACAGTCAACATGGATTCAGGTGTTGTAAATCGACGATAACTGCATTTTATGAATTTATCAGCAATATAACTATGGACCTACACAGAAGGAATCATTCTGTTGGGCTATTTTGTGACCTAAGTAAGGCTTTTGATAGTGTTAACCATAAAATATTAATTAAAAATTTAAGCACATATGGTGTAAGAGATACAGTGCTTAATTGGTTAACATCTTGTCTCAGCGTTCACAAGTAGTCGTAGTACAACATATAGATCCCTTAACCAACATAAAATATAATGTTCATTCAGATAGGCAAAACATAAGGTAGTGGAGGGTAAGTGTGCGCATTTAGTGGAATATTTGGCATAAATATTTACCAATACGCATTTGAAGAAAATGAATAATACAGGATGATAGAATAATTATTCGAGAATGTCCTGGAGAGCCCAAGTAATTGTACAGCAGGAGATTCTCTTTTAATGAGCAAAATGGTAAAAGTCGGCATTTGCGCACACTTACCCTCTGTGGGAGGGTAAGTGTGCGCAGCATGTCGGGTAAGTGTGCGCACAATTCTTATCAGTTGTACATTGTATACTTTATATTTCTGTACCCACTGTATTCACTTTTACACATGAAATTGTACTGGACGAATATTTATACATTGATACATAAATGTAAAATATTATTTTGATAATTAAAACATTTAGAATTTCTTTTTATACAACCAATAAATCTGATGCTACTATTCCCTACGCACACTACTCGCACCCAGTCAAAATCATCACATATTCTTTAAACAATAATCACAATAAAAAACTCCGCACCCTTCATAAGATGAGCAAAGTTCATACCACCATTCACTACACTCACAACATTGCAGCCAGTCCTCATCACTGCATGATTCATCACATCCAGGGCAGATGTAGTCTTGTGAAGGAGATTGCTGATCGGACGCACTTCTCGTATTGAATCTGTAAGTAACTTCGATGTTTCACAATTCTCTTCTTTGTTGTTTTTCAAAAACTGAGTGTTTGACTTGATTAGCTTTCTTTCAGCTCTTGCTTTCGCATTTTCAATTTTTTTTTCTTCCTCTTCTTTAGAATTCTTTTTTTCTAAGAGCAAATTTTTGTAAGGTGTTGCAGTTAAAATCTCAGATTTATGACCAATTCTTTTCCTTTTGGTTTGCTTTTGTGCTTTGGGCAAGTGATAGATCGCTGTGACTGAGACAGTTGGTCATGACGAAGTACCAGCAATTGGAATGGTTTCTATTTGTGACACGTTTGTGTTTTCTTGCGTCTTTGTTTCTTCTCCTGTTATTTTATCCTCCAATACTTAAACTTCTACAACTGGAAAAAATAATAATATGAACCTATGATTCCAATACAGGAATTATGTAATAGCAAAATACTAATAATAAACTAATTGAATGTATTTTTCGGGAACGAGAGGCAAAGTGTACGCAGGCGGGTAAGTGTGCGCATTAAAAATATTGGTGCGCACACTTGCACGCCTGCAACATTAGTTCATAAAAGTCCCTCTAGATGGCATAAGAAGGAACATTTTCACAAGTGAGTTACAGCAAATGTAAGCTACGCCTGCCAGTTTTTACGCGACAACTGCGAGAACACGATTGAATTATTTTCAAAGGCTTAAGCCCTTATATTAACATACCAAAATATTACATTATATACGGTGAAAACTGGTATATTACGTGTACAAATCGCAGAATTCGATTAGGAATCTTCGCTGTTCATTGTTCTTGCTTCTTTCCCAACTCGCTACAATACTAGCATGTCAGTTGCTGCACCAGTGTTACCAATTACTGAAAAACATCACTGCGCACACTTTCCCGCCTGCACACACTTACCCACCACTACCTTATCTGTTGGTGTTCCTCAGGGTTCTGTACTAGGACCTTTGCTTTTTCTTACATACGTTAACGATTTGCCTAAAAATGTTAAGAGTGGGGAAATTGTATTATATGCTGATGACACTAATATATCTATACATGGAGATAACCCTTTAAGTTTAATTGCAAATATTAAAATTTTAACTAGGGACATCATATATTGGTTTAAGGCTAATGAATTAATTCTTACTAACAAAAACAACGTGGCTGCATTTTAAACTTAATAAATTATACAATATGCACGACCCAACTGTATCGATTAATGGTGATAATATATCTCAATCAAATTCAACCAAAATACTAGGTAAATATATTGAGAAGAACCTTAATTGGAAATCTCATATTGCTCATTTAACTAAAAAAAATGAGCTCAATATTATTTGCTATGAGAACATTTTCAAAACAGACTAATCTAAATGATTTAAAAATTATTTACTTTGGTTATGTTGAACCTCACTTACGATATGGAATAATATTTTGGGGTGATTCCACGGACTCATCTAAAATTTTTCAAATACAGAAAATATTTGTACGTATAATAATGCATGTAAATTATCGTACCTCATGCAGACAACTTTTCAAAAGCTTAGGTGTCTTAACATTACCATCGTTATACATTTATTAATTACTTATATTTGCTCATTCACAATTGAATGCACTGCAGAATTTAAATTTACATAATTATTCGACTAGAACAAAAAATAATTTTCATATATGACATCATCGTACAAAATGTTTTACAAATAGTCCGAGATACTCTGCTATATGTTTTTATAATAAACTTCCATCACATTTTAAATCAGAAAACCAACTTTGTGTATTAAAAAAAACTGAAAGATTTGCTGTTGGAATTCAGTTTTTATTCTATTAATGATATTATGGAAGCAAAACTATGCTAAAAATGTATTATTATTATTATATAATGTACATTATTTGTTTTTACTATTATTTACGTTTATGTATATATGATTGTACTTAAATGTGTATTCATAATGTTTAATATTCTTGACGAGTCCTATACTACATGTACAATATAATTGTATATTTTTGTAGTCGACTGGACATTTTAAAAAATAAATAAAATAAAAACTTTTCTTCTTCTCGCCGCTGAAGAGTGTAAACATTTCTTCATATATTGGTTGATTTTTTGCTCATCAAGATATTTAATGTATCAAATTCACTTGTCCAATATATTTGTAAAAAATTGTACTCTGAAATGATTTGGCGGATGTAATAAACTAATTAGTAGAGTAAATTATGTGGTTTGACTCAGGTAAACTAGTAATACATATAAATAGCCTATTCAGGTTACCTTTGCATGAAATATATTCTGCATTTGAAAATAATCTTGCCCAAGTAGGTCATACCCTGACTTTGGAGACCCTGTGACAGTTATGGCACTACAGCACCACAAATGTGAGTGGGTGAAACCCTAACAACTAGAAAAATTACCTTGGTACATATTTACACTATTATACAGCATGAATTTGTTGTAACAGTGTTGTTTTTGATTGTTGAAATATAATTTTAACATTAATTTTGTAAATATAGGAAAACAAGACAACTATATTTGAAAATTTTATTGGCACAAGTAAACATGGGTTTAGGTTTTGTGTCTTGTGAACAGTGAACCTTTTAATTTGTTATCTTGAATGAAATTTAAATATATTGGTATAACATGTCTGAAGGTACATTTTTTATTTACAGCAAATTCAATTTCCCCTTTCCTTTTTTCAGAAAGTATGGCACATAAATGAGACATTTATTAATTCATTAATTGAAATAGGTTTCATATCAAACATCAGAGTGATCATGGTTAACTGTTTTTGCCAACTTTTGGACAGTTGTTTTGACAGCTTGATCTACTAGGGCTCCCAGAAGCCAGATTTTTGCAAAACAGAGTACACAGCATTATTGATCCGTCTGAATAAATGTATGCTCGTGACTTAGGCAAAAACTGCTATATTTAATTATTCTGCTTTAGTTGTCTATATTCTGATTAAAAACCTGAATAGTTCAACAAATATTAACAGTGTTGATTATGGGTCACTGTTAGCCTACATTATATCCCAACCTTCAACATGCTTCTTATTCTGCAAAATATATTCTGAGAAGTGACGACTGGCAATGCAGTGCAACAGCGCAATTTCACTGAGTAGTTTGTAAAGTATAAACATGTTCTCGCTTCTCAATATGTTAATGTATAAATTGTATGGCTACACTGCTTCTCCGCCTGAAAGATAGTTTACCTACCTAGCTACTGCTGCCTTGTGAGGACCTGCCAAGCAGGGGTTTGGTCGGGCTTGCAGTGTGTAGAAAGATGTCATGGTCTGTAGGAACGCCAAATAGTTTGTGGTGAAACTCTCCCTCCCACTTCCTTGCGAAGCCAGCTGTATGCGCTGGCCAACATTCAAGGCCCATTCTATAAGTGAGAATCTATTACAAAATGCAATTTGGGCCTATTTGTGTACCATGTAATTCAGCATTTTGAGGTAATATGTTATTAATATTTAACTGTGTATAAAACCACTGAAGGGGGGGGGGGGAGGGGGTGTTGAAACTGTAAACCCAGTTGTGGTAAAATTGGTTTAAATGGTAACAAAGTAGGATTTAGTCAGGCCTACAGGAGAAAAAAACTTTAGTAACGAACATGATAACTAGATTCATTTCATTACAGAACATTCCTGACCTATGTGTCTAAAGTGTAATTAAATGTATTCACACCTGGGTTAGAGGCCTGTATGTTTTTAAAATATAGGTAAGTTTTATACATGCGCATGGTAACTTAAACCAAACAAAATGCTCACGAACGTGATTCCATTCTGGCAATATATTTATTATGGTTAACATGACATGTCGGGGTTTCATGTGGTACAAACCAGATAATATCAGGCACCTTAACAAGAATATTAGCCTTTCTTTGCAATTGAAAGCTTAAAGAAGGTTAAAGATTTAACGAGTGTAACTTTTAGAAATAAACATGCAGAGATGCAATAGGTCCGAGTTACGCCTGTTTAGATTTAGTACATAATTATTTGCCGAGAAAATTAATTACAAGAATAGGGAGAGCGTGCCGACTCTGGAACATAGGCGAGGGGGGAGCGGGGTAATCCGGGGATTATCCCATTTTTATGGTTTTTTATGCATTTTTTATGGTTTTTTATGTGCAAATCCAGTTTTTTATGCGCTAATCCAGTGGCTAATCCGCTAATCCAGTGGCTAATCCGGAGATCCGCAAATCCGCAAATCCGCAAATTCGCAAATCCGCAAATCCGCAAATCCGGAAATCCGCAGATCCGCAAATCCGCAAATCCGCAAATCCGCAAATCGCAAATTCGCAAATCCGCCATTTTGTATTTCTAGAAATTTCCACCAACAGAACTATATGACGTCACACAAGATGGCGGCCTCCAGCAGCCGAAACAAGATGGCGACCAGGAAAAATCAAGATGGCGGCCTCCAGCAGACGAAACAAGATGGCGGCCAGAAGAAATCAAGATGGCGGCCTCCAGCAGACGAAACAAGATGGCGGCCAGAAGAAATCAAGGTGGCGGCCTCCAGCAGACGACACAGAATCATGACGTCACGATTCGAAGTTGGTGGAAATTTTTAGAAATACAAAATGGCGGATTTGCGAATTTGCGATTTGCGGATTTGCGGATTTGCGAATTTGAGAGGGGGAGTGGGGTAATCCGGGGATTATCCCATTTTTTATGGTTTTTTATGTGCAAATCCAGTTTTTTATGTGCTAATCCAGTGGCTAATCCGCAAATCCGCAATTCGCAAATTCGCAAATCCGCCATTTTGTATTTCTAGAAATTTCCACCAACTTTGAATCGTGACGTCATGATTCTGTGTCGTCTGCTGGAGGCCGCCCCCTTGATTTCTTCTGGCCGCCATCTTGTTTCGTCTGCTGGAGGCCGCCATCTTGATTTCTTCTGCCCGCCATCTTGTTTCGTCTGCTGGAGGCCGCCATCTTGATTTTTCCTGGTCGCCATCTTGTTTCGGCTGCTGGAGGCCGCCATCTTGTGTGACGTCATATAGTTCTGTTGGTCGCCACCAGGTAGCAGCAGGTATTATTTTATTTTAGCTAAAATATTTTCAGTGCCGAGGCTGGGATTCGATCCATGGGACGTGAAAACGTCCAGGATGTCGTGGTTACGAGGCGGACGCCTTGACCACTAGACCACGAGACCAATTGGAATATGGTGGAATAAATAATCTATATATGCTACGTACTGACGGCAAGTTTATGATAAATGGGGGAGGGTGTTTTTGCCTTCCTTAATGCATACCTAAGGCGCCACATTTGAAATTAAAATTATTATACAGCCGCCATCTTTAATTCCAGCACAGACTACCAGATGGCGCCAAATTCAAAAATTAGTTGCCAGAGGCGCCGCCATCTTGGTTCTCAAGTTGGCTGGTAGATGTCGCTAGTATCGCGCGCCAAATTCAAAAATTAGTTGTCAGAGGCGCCGCCATCTTGGTTCTCAAGTTGGCTGGTAGATGTCGCTAGTATCGCGCGGCAAATTTGCAGCAGTAGCTGCGCTCAGTCGCCGCCAGTCGCGATGCAGCGCCACCTCCTTTCATTTCCCCTACTCCCACTCTAGGTGTCTTGTTCCCCCTCTGCCGCCTCTCATCCTTCCCCTCTTTTCCCTCTAGATTCAACACTAGCGACATCTGTGATTTTAGTTCGTTTTAGAGTATTTAAGCGGGCTCTCAGCTCGCTATAGTTGCTGTCTGCCCAGTAGGTCTAAGGGGACAGTCTGCCGGTTAGCGCTAACGAGTTACGGCTACACTCAGCATCGTCATGCTGCCCGAATACGTACTGATCGTTATGAACCTAGATTCGCGTTACGTAGATCTTGAAACCGTAAATCCGCGACATAACATTTTGCAAAGTAAATGCTGGTAATAGTGACGGCGATCGCTGAGTTTTGGGCCCGCCATTATTTGAATGCATTTATATTGTTAGTTCGGCTTTCTACAACTGCGTGTTGTGCGCCAGCACTATTTAATTTAGTTTGCTATTTCGTTATTATTCAGACGTTAGCGCATAGCCGGTGTAGGTAAAATATACGCTTACATAGTTACGAGACGCGTCTCAAATATATATAAAAGATCATGTTTTAGGTAGCTTTTATTATGAAGTCTTAACGTTTCTTAGTGGGAGAACACTGTAACCAATCCCTATGTACGTTAGGAACGTTTCCGCAACATGTTACGTAAAATCATAAGGCAACATACATATAGCATTGGTTCTACACATAGGCGGACATAGATTTGCTTATTCTTGTCGTAAAGGAAGACATTAAAGAGCAGTTACTATTGCCTTGTGCCGTAAAATGTAAAGAGTTAATCAAATATGTACGACATTCGTACTTAGTACGATGCTGATAATGGTTGTAAAAATAAATAAACTTATATTGATGATAGACGCATGTATTATTGAAGCACCATATAAACAAGATTTAGTTATACACACAACAATTGGCTCATGCTAAGGGATTTTAATATCTCATTATTGTTCTTTGTAATCGAGGCACTAGTAGTCACACGGCAGTTTTCTGGCGTTTGGCTGCAAGTTCTGGGCAACTCTGCTGAAGCGGCAGCTTAATTGTTGTTTTTTGTATGTTTTCTTCCATGGCTTCGACTGCGTCTTCGGTCGGGGTCGGTTGGGTCTACCAACTGCACCGAGCCGACCTCGTCCAATATTGTGAAGAAAACAACCTACCTACAGATTCCAGTGATACCGTCGCAGTCTTACGCGCACGTCTGGTGCGTCATTTGCGTGAGTCTGTGGCTGAACCCAGTGAGGGGGACGGAGCTGGAGCAGTGGGCGGGCAGGCAGCCGCTAATGTAAGTGTACCTCCAGACTCATTCTCCCAAAAACTTTATTTTTCAGTGCTTAAGGCACTACCAACCCTTGATAGCTCCGACCCTGGGGTAGTATTGAAATTTTTTTTAGAGGCTGATCGCCTGAGTAAACTTAAATTAGTCCCTTCCGCCTCCCTTATGAAGGGGCTTCTAACTAAATGCGCAGGGGTGTATGTCAATAGATTGACAGAGGCAATTATTCAAGGCGTGGACTACCAGGCCTTTAAGACCTCTGTTATACGTGCTGTATGCCCACCCCATGTGTTGGATTCATGTAAACGTAGTTACGTTCTGCGATTACAAAAACCCGGATGAGTTTGAACAGAACGACACTGACAATCAATTACAAACAGAACACGCACTTGCCTTAAAATTTATTCCAGAATCCTATTTTAATATAAAACAATGTCAACAACAAGACCTATCGTGTTGTGAAATTGTAAAAGAGTTGAAGTTAAAGAAACCAATTCCGTACATTGTAGAGCAAGGTATACTGTACTATACAGGAATAAATGGTAAATTACGACGAGCAGTTGTGCCTAGCGTTTTACGTCCCATGGTTCTTACATACTTTCACTCGTCGGTCATAGGTTGTCATTTGGGCATTGAGAAAACATATCAACGTATTGGTAAATATCTATTTTGGCCGGATTTACGCGATGACGTCCGTAAATTCGTACGTTCGTGCATAGATTGTCAAGTATCAAAACCACCACGTAATGCTAATGTGGGCTTGTATGCGGCAGACCCGCCAGTTGCCCCTTGGCATACCATACATATTGACATTTATGGACCCCTAACACGATCAAAAAAGGGTAACATATGTTTGTTGGTCATTATGGATATATTTACAAAATTTGTAATTTTGTCTCCAATGAGAAATATGAAGGCCGAAACGATAGTTAAGGTTCTGTCTGAGCAGGTTTTTAAAATATTTGGACCTCCAAATATCATAGTCTCTGATAATGCTCCATACTTTCAGTCCATCATATACAAAAATGCGCTTTTTGAGTGGTCGGTAAAACCCGTGTTTAGCTCACCATATTTTCCCCAAGGGAATATGGTGGAGCGAGTAAATAAAGTCTTAAAGAGCATCCTCATATCATTTTACAGGGATGATCAGACCATGTGGGACGCTGATATCGCCTTTATTAATGTTGGTTTAAATTCCGCCCATCACTCTTCCACTGGCTTCCCTCCTTGTCTTCCATTTTTGGGTCGAGATTTAATTCATCCTTTACTAAATCAGTGGGGCCTGCCTGCCATTGACTCCAGTCTCACAGCCCAACAGCTTGATAACATTTTAAATTCTGTTGAATGTAATCTGAAACGGGCACGCAGTACAGTAGCCGAGGTCTATAACAAAAACAGAACAGTGGCTAATTATAAGGTTGGTGAGCTTGTTTTATGTCGCTCATATCGCTTACCCAACTTAGCTGCCCAAGTTAGTTCGAAATTATTACCATTGTACGATGGACCCTTTGTGGTCGATAGGATACTTGGCACCAACACACTATTGCTACGCTCATGTAAATTTAAAAATAAATATAAAAAGTGCCATGTTAGTCAAGTAAAACCTTTTGTGAGTTAAGACTCTGTGTAATTAGTTTTTATATATATATATATCAAAACATATTATAGGCTATAAGGTGTGAGATTTATAATTTATTTGTTGATTGTCCCCACTGTAGGAGTGTTCGTGTTTTATGTGTGTTCGGTGTTTGTCGCTTCCATTCTTTTTACAGCTAGGCGCGCCTCTCCTTCCTTCCCTCTACCCCCCCCCCCCCCCCCCCCCCCGCTGCATCTGCTGATTGCATCTGCATCGACGGCCCCATGCCGACCTCGCAAGGAGACGTCCTAGCGAGGCTCTTCTCGTCGCTTCCCCTCCCCGACCCCTGTCTGATCGAGACCGCCTAAGGAGTCTACGCCTCAGCTCTGCGAGCTCGCCGAGGACGAGCTACGTGATTAGGCTCCCAGAGGACGACCGGGCGCATATCCTGGCGCTACTTCGTATATGATGGCTGCATAACCATCGGCGGCCCATTCCAGTGTCCGGCTCTTTGAGGCCTCAAGAGCGGGACACGCAGGACTGTCTGCCACCAGCCAGAGCCCTGCGGCAAGAAGCGTTCCTTGTGCTTGTTATTTTTTTATTGTCTACGCACTATGTATGAGTACATTGACGTAACAGTGTTAGAGTCGTGTCCATGAGTGGACCTACCCGTATATGATGATTGGTATGAAGAGGATGGTTTTACTGCAAGTTGAAATTACTAAGGCGGACTATCAGATAGGCGCGGTCTTAAGGGAGGGGAGATTGCAGCAGTAGCTGCGCTCAGTCGCCGCCAGTCGCGATGCAGCGCCACCTCCTTTCATTTCCCCTACTCCCACTCTAGGTGTCATGTTCCCCCTCTACAGCCTCTCATCCTTCCCCTCTTTTCCCTCTAGATTCAACACTAGCGACATCTGTGATTTTAGTTCGTTTTAGAGTATTTAAGCGGGCTCTCAGCTCGCTATAGTTGCTGTCTGCCCAGTAGGTCTAAGGGGACAGTCCGCCGGTTAGCGCTAACGAGTTACGGCTACACTCAGCGTCGTCATGCTGCCCGAATACGTACTGATCGTTATGAACCTAGATTCGCGTTACGTAGATCTTGAAACCGTAAATCCGCGACATAACATTTTGCAAAGTAAATGCTGGTAATAGTGACGGCGATCGCTGAGTGTTGGGCCCGCCATTATTTGTATGCATTTATATTGTTAGTTCGGCTTTCTACAACTGCGTGTTGTGCGCCAGCACTATTTAATTTAGTTTGCTATTTCGTTATTATTCAGACGTTAGCGCATAGCCGGTGTAGGTAAAATATACGCTTACATAGTTACGAGACGCGTCTCAAATATATATAAAAGATCATGTTTTAGGTAGCTTTTATTATGAAGTCTTAACGTTTCTTAGTGGGAGAACACTGTAACCAATCCCTATGTACGTTAGGAACGTTTCCGCAACATGTTACGTAAAATCATAAGGCAACATACATATAGCATTGGTTCTACACATAGGCGGACATAGATTTGCTTATTCTTGTCGTAAAGGAAGACATTAAAGAGCAGTTACTATTGCCTTGTGCCGTAAAATGTAAAGTGTTAATCAAATATGTACGACATTCGTACTTAGTACGATGCTGATAATGGTTGTAAAAATAAATAAACTTATATTGATGATAGACGCATGTATTATTGAAGCACCATATAAACAAGATTTAGTTATACACACAACAATTGGCTCATGCTAAGGGATTTTAATATCTCATTATTGTTCTTTGTAATCGAGGCACTAGTAGTCACACGGCAGTTTTCTGGCGTTTGGCTGCAAATTCAAAAATTAGTTGCCAGAGGCGCCGCCATCTTGATTCTCAAGTTGGCTACCAGAGTGTGCCACCGTCGCCATATTTATTTCATATTTCAGCTGCCAGGGCACAGCACCATTCGATAGATCGAATGCAAATCGATATATTTACTTTTATTTCATATTTCAGTTGCCAGGGCGCAGCACCATTCGATAGGTCGAATGCTAATCGATATATTTACTTTTATTTCATATTTCAGCTGCCAGGGCACAGCACCATTCGATAGATCGAATGCTAATCGATATATTTACTTTTATTTCATATTTCAGCTGCCAGGGCGCAGCACCATTCGATAGGTCGAATGCTAATCGATATATTTAGTAACAAGTGTTGCTACCAGAGGGCGCGATATTTAAATTTTAAAAATATTACAACCTTTAAACAATTCTCCGCCATCTTGGATTCAACAGCCCCACCATCTTGGAAGCACATGATACACCCAAGGACTCGTTCCAATACATGCACAGAGTGCACCGAAAAGATTGTTCCCTTACATGCACAGAGTGCACCATATTGAATGATCATGATATGTGTTCCTTTATATGCATCAGAAGCAGGCATAAGAAATTTTTTCTTATAGGCATACTTTAGTGTTAGCTTTCCTGTAATGCATTTAATAATAGTGTAAGCTCATTATTATTATTTAGTGATAGTGAATTTATAACTATGATTTGTAGTCTCATTCTCTTCATCTCGACGTGGCGGAAGATTCTCTGGAGTGTAAGCTGAAAAAAAAATAAATAAATAAAAACTTGTGTTTGAATTTATAGTGGTATGCTGCTTTCCACATCACCTTAGAGACTATGTCTCAGGAGGTACAGCATTAGATGCGTTAACTCCTTTTTTTTATACATGGCGAGTTTCCCCGAGAGGCCTATTTTCCATGTTTAACAAGGGCGCAAGCATTATGCTTCACCGTCACTCTCTCCCAAGCCGCTGTCCACTCCATCATCTGGCTCCACTTGCTCTTGAGCCTCCATTACAGCTTCAAAGCATGCTATAATACCGTTGTAAAGGTATGTTAGAAACTCGTATTCCTCTGGAAATGCAGCGAACAAATTGATCGCGGAGACCTCTAGATGGTGTACTATCGCATCTATATTCATGCCGATGCAAGCATGAAGCGCATATTCAATGCAATCGCGCATTTCCTCAAAAGCAGCCATGTTCATTATGGAACTGTCTGAGACAGAATGAAGACTATAGTTGACCTGGTCTTGACGGAAAGATGACATGCAACAAAGTTTAACCACATTAGCATTTAAAATCAGGATAGACTCAAATTTACTTTAAATTATTAAACAGACTAGCATTTAAAGAAAACTATCAGATTCACTATCTGAACCGTGTAAATAAGATGAGTGCAATCTCTACATGTTAAACATACCGATGGTTTTATCTCCACATGCGCAGTACAGTAGTGCATGAGTTCTGTCCAACATTCTTAATGTTTTATGGCTGAAGGGGGAGGCAATGAATCGAAGTTGGTTGCCATCTACCCAGTTGGCCACTCCGAGCGGAGGAGGAGTTTGGAGTGCTGTTGTTTTCCTACAACTCGACTCGGAGCAGCAATGCTTATTGAGCGTACCAAGGTATGAGGATAGTACAAAAAAAAAACTGGAAAATTATAAAATAAAAAAAAAGTTAGAATCTCTTATTATGTGGGGAACTCAGGTTCAGGGATCTAGACGGTAATGTCCCCATGGAAGCGTGCTAATTCCATCATCGGAAATGCTCCGCTTGTCGTCACCTGATGACAACGCCACCTTAGTCACGCGTTCAGTACAAACAATGTGATTTCGAGAACGAAAATGATATTGAGTCCCCCCAAACCTGTGAATTTGTTTGCAAGCAATCCAGATATTGCTCAAAAAGTAGCGAGCTGAGTACACTGGCCTTCACACCCTTGGCTTTAAGCGTAAAAGCACCATCGTCCATCTTGTATGCATAAAGTTTGGGGCGAAGACCAACATACTCAGTAATGATGCGTCCAGCGGCTTCATCCTTCATGACACCAGTCATGCCGTGGTTGACTGATGGAAACCTTTGAGCATTATCTGGAGCATAATTCGAAGTGTCGAATCGAGAAGCCAAATCGGGGAGAATCGAAGAATACACATCGCGACACTCGATGTGGTACAGAAGAGAATCGGTATCTGAGTAAAGCAGGTGCAGAGATGGAAAGGGAAACTTAACCTGCATATAGTTATAGTGGAAATCATAGAGATGCAATTTGGATAAATCTAAGATGGCCACACCAGTGTAAAGGGGTTTGTTGAAGGTTACCGAACCTTTGGCTAACTCAATGAGGACCAGATTCTCATCGACGATCTGCCTTGCCTTAAATGACGGACGACCTATCAACTCTGCCGCACCATATATGGTATCGTATCGCGAAACCACACGTATGTCACGCTCCCTACGCGGCGACTGCAAAGATTTGCCAAAAACGGAATTGTTCATTAATTTATAGAAGGATTTCTCAAAGGGGTTCGCTGCCTGAGCACGGCAATTCAGATTATACCGTACGTACGACGCCATCCAGGATTTTTGTTCAAAGCGCAAAACACGATGAACATTGTCAAGAACGGCCCCGTACGTAAGGTAGTGCTGCAGTGTTTTTGCATGTAAAAATAGTTCTTTCGCGGTTCAAGTGTCAATAAGAGCTTTGACATATTGCCGTTCACCGGTACGCCATTCACGGGTGCAAGCGGCAGGTCTGATAGCCGGTCATGACATTCACGCGGAAAGGATAGATCCACCTCTATAAAACATGAGCAGTCACCATCGGTGTCCATAGTGCTAAAGTTCCAGTTTGCATATTCGAGTTCCTGCACCCACTGGAAGTTGCCCACCGGAAGCTTACCAAGCATCGTATGAATATAGAGAGAATTTACATCGAAATAACAGATGTAGGAAGACGGCAGGCTGGAGTCATAATCGCTCATGTAAACATTGTTAGCCTTCGCATAGCGCCGACTAACGTTGGTGATCCCACCCCGAACAGCATTCTCCAAGAAAAGATAGATATCTGGATCGGTGACTAATTCCAGACACACCTCAGACTTGCTCAACAAACCGTCCCACGCAAGTGATGGGGCCGTAATATAGTGCGCCGGATCTAAGCCATAGGACTGGCAACAAACTGAACGGAAATTCTCGAACACGTCAGCCAACAAACACGTATCCACCTTCAAATACTGCAACGCGTAATCGTTCAAAGTCTTACAGCGGAAAACATTCCACGCAGATCTAGCGTGAGCATAGTCCCCGTCACTCACGTCAGTCCCACTAAGAGCATTATGAAATGCTTCCCTAGGGGGTAGTGAGGTCGTCTGCAGTTCTGCCATACTAGTGACGAAATCGTATGGGAACACCCCTTTCCTACGAGCTAGATCAAACTGTGCGTCTTCTGGAAACTGTACACGAGTGAGGCTCAGCTGAGCAGGCGAGAGATTACCTGCCAGAGTATCCAGAGATGAAGTTAGGAAGTTAAGGGAGTCAATAAATCTTAAACGCACTGTTCGAGTACCTCCTCTCGCATCATTACCGGTAATCGGTATGTACTTTGTTATGCTCTTGTAACTTTCAAGAGACGTGCCTATAACCCTGACCTCCCCGGGGTTCTCCAAAATGGAGGAACCGTCAGGTTGTGCAATATGACGTGAGACTAATGGTCTCATCAAAAAGTGGGCGTCATAATTCTGAAGATTGTGGAAAATAGCCACCAGTTGGTTCTTCTGCAGTCTAAATGCAATATTACACTTAGAATGCGCATAGCCACGAATCTCACCGGTCAGGTGGTCATGGTCCAACACTGACTTGTCACCTAGTGTCTTATTACATATATGGCAATGTGTCTGACTCGCCAACCGCGCAGCAACAGCAGGAGTCTGGGCTTTCATGGGAACGGTCTTAGCATAAATCGCGCACACCCACTTAGTCATATCAATCAAGGTAGAGACCATGTCGGCAACACAATTCTCCCCTTCAAAGTGCGCATATCTGGTAAGCGAAGCATCGTACGAACAAACTAATAAAATGCTACATGCATAAGGCACGTGCTCGTTCACCGTCGTGGTGCTGGAGGCATCGGTCTCCGGTAAACAGGTGGACATCGGTTTCAAGTAGGTCTCTGTATCGCAATAAGCGACAAAGCCCATACGTTCCTTCTTGGATACATTTGTGAACTCGAGCCATTTAGTCTCCTCAGTCGGGAATACTGACCGAACGGCCGTGTGTTGGCTGCACAAATCAGTGTGGGAGTTCAACTTGTCCACAGTATGGAAATACTGAAGACAGCGCTCGCAAACCCACTTTGTATGTTGATCACGCGAGAGTTGAGAAGAAAGCAAGCGGGACAAATTCTTAATAGTCACGAAATGGAGATGAGCGGGAGCACCAGATGCACGAATAGCCAAAATATTCACATGGCGATCACATCGCATAGAGGTAATGCAAATCGGCTGGATACTTGCATCAGTAGGTTTGTTAAAATCCTCGTCAATAATCGTTCCCTGATCACTCACGCAAGAATAAATGTTCACGGAAATATTATTGAGACTCTCAAAGATCTTAACCTGATGCAGTGTCATGGGGAACGTCATACCGGTCGTATCAAAAACCTCGAGAGGATTAGGATACGATCCAGTACGAGTAACCATCCCAGCCGCCGGCGTCACACCTGCCATAACGGCATACAGAAAGCACATCTCACGGTCAGTCTCGATGTTTACACAAGCTTTGCGGTTAGACAAAAATGCAGGCAACTTTGTATGCGCGGCCCCCACCGTGAATGGTCGGTATGCAGAGACATGCATGTCGAGATGTTTTACATGACTCAACATCCATCCAGACCCGCGCAAAGCAAACTCACTTACATGCTCTATAAGCACAGAAACTAATGTGAAACTGAAAATTTCTGCTAGGTCCTCACTTAACAAAACAGGGATACTTTTGGAGGCGAAGTGGAAGCACAGGATCCTCCTTAATAAATACCGCGGCCAATGTAAGATAAATTTTGATTGGGCGGAGAACGCCACCCACTACGTCCAGAAAGGGTTCCCTGCACCTGGAGAAAAATCTATTATTGGTGGGGTTGGGCTGGGGAATATCATTCGCGATTCTGGAATCAACAAGTCGACCCTGGAATGTGGAATCTAAAGTGACGGGCTTCAGGCTAGGCAAAGAGGGAGGTGGCGTGTCTTCGATCTCTAGGTTGGATGAATCATCAGCCGACGATAAAATCACTGACTCAAATGATGATGAAGATGAAATCAATGAATCAATAGATGATTCATCGAGCTCAGACATCGAAGGCTCGCTTTCCTCAAATCTAGCACGCTTATTAGAGTATGGAGAAGACATTATTATAAAAGGAATTTAAAAAAAATAAAGAAGGATACGCTCAACAAGTTAGAACCTGAAAAATAATTAAAAGATGCTTGCTCTAATATACTGAAACCAACAGCTGTATCATCACTTATTATTTTCCATAATATGTGTAAAAATGTGTATTGAAAAAATAAGTGTAAATATGAAATAATTGTATGTCATGAGAAAACTTCTTGTAATATTTATTTGTGAAGTATTTCAAGTTGTAAATAATGTAGAAATATAAAATGTTTAAGACATGTAAACAATGTGCAAGAAATTAATTATATGTCGGTATATTCTGAGAATGTAGAGAATTATTATTTACATGGAACATACTGTATTGAAAACAAATGTATATCAACTTCATATCACGCTTAATATTGTTTAAAGTTTGACAAAATTTATTTAACTGTTTGCAAGCAAAGAACGAGCTCTGAATGGTTGTTGTTTTTATAAATCGCGCATAGCGTTCAGTAACAGAATGAAAGATGTATTAAAGAAATATTAAATACACGCATCCCGTTGTAAAAATAATTATGAAAACAAGTTGATTCTCAATCATTAATAAATAAGCGAAAACAGGAATAATATTCAAAGTAATATAATCGCAACAAAAAAAATAGAGTTTAGTAATTTTTCCGTGATAATACACAATTTAAGTAATATAAATACATGGATTTAGTTATTGCTTAATTCGACCGTTTTAACGTGTTTATTTATTTAAAATAGTGGACATATTGTTAAATAAGAACTGTAAACACAGTGCGCGAACGTGTTTTAACGAAACGAATGTACTCCATCTCGTGTTGTCAGTCAGAACTGACAGGACACATACCTTATCTGGAGAAGAACGTCTCTCTGCGGAGGAGGTATCGAGGGCTAACGAGGGCTGGCTGCGATCAAATGAGGTTTCCGACCTCTGTGGCAGGTGTATATATATGTATAAATCTGCGTCGGGTGATGACCTGAATTCTCGCGGAATCGCCTACTCTGTGTGTCGGCTTTAGATGACAGTTATAAACTGAAAATTATTAATTTAAGAAAGTTGAGTAGATTATATTTGGTAAAATCATTTAATAATATGGTGATCATGGAAAACTAGTTAAACTATATGTTTTTTTGTTTTAGAAAGTAGATTTTCTACCATTCACTTTTTTCAGAATTAAAATTTAATTAATGTTTTTTTTTATTATAGCTTACTGAAAACATTTTTCTGCAATCGTTGTAATGCATTACAACGATTGCAGAAACTGTCAACCAAGTCTGTGACAGCATATAGACACCTCTTAGGTGCGACGACAGTTGTCTGGAAAAACAAATTCCTTTCTCTGAAAATAGAGAGCTTCATCCACGGGCTCTCGCACGTCAACCCGCTGGTCGACCCAGGAAGGCAGGACGTTTCAATGCTAGCTTTTATTTTATATCAGAGGAATACTTAAATCATAACAATAAATCAGAGGTTACACATTAGTTTTATTGTAGTCAACATACATTTCGTGAACGTGCGGGCGCAGAGACTGATGGATAATTTGAATACATTTTTTTTAAATAATACTAAATCAGAAAATTATATAATTGAAAAGAGTATTAATAAAAAATACAGTAACCTACACGTTCTTTACTTAAGTTGCAAACAGTTTCGGTAATAAAATATGCATTATGCTTTTAACAATTTATTTTAAAACTTTATGCAAAACTGAAATATTACAAGAAAATCACACATAATGTTTGCATACAAACCTGAACATTTACATACAAAGAGTATTAAAGTGACGATAAAAAAAAGATTTGAATGCTAACTTGAACATTTCCTTACACACAAAGAATATTATATTTACGTATTCAGCTGAAACATTTACATACACAAAGTGACAAAAATTCAATTATACTTTGCTTAATAATTCTAGAAGTAATGAGCGCACTGCTACCCGGGCCATCTCGTCAGTTCTTTGTATGGAAGCACTAGACTCTGTTTGAACTCCGACATCTTGACTCACCGGTCCTAAATGACTGAGATCTCTGGTTCGACTCTTGCGAGAGGCAGCAGGCTTTCGCTGTCGTCTGGTGGACTTCAGTGTCGCCTCGGTGATTGGCTCAGCTACAGGTTTAATGGATGTTGGCGAATCAGGGCTGATTTGAATGCATTCAGGGATAACCTGAACCGATTGGGTAGCTGTCTGGTTGAATGCGTGTGCGTAGACGTCTTCACTCGTGGCAGGCAGCACTGTATCGTGTCGAAGCATGTTAACAATACATTGTCCATAACCCGAGCAGTTAATTAATTCAAATGGTATGTCTTGAGGTCCTGGGTCGAGTATTTGTTTCGAGTGAAACATGCCGTCACAGCTTTCCGATATGTGTTTTAAATTGTCTTGACTCCACTCGCTGTAATCAACACTGCCTAGACCAGGATTTACACTCACGTATTTCTTTCTTGAATGAAAGTTAGACATCTTGCTTGGCACAGATCCTCACACCGACACAGTTTCAGCTCGACTGTCGACCCAGGAAGCGGCGATCCTATTTAAAAATATATTGCCCATCCGAATGAATAAATTGATTACGAAATTCCATAGAGTAGAGCATCTCGTAGAACAGTCCATTATCTATATCCCCATAGTTGCTTGCTTAGATGCGTCGACACCGAGAATTTGTTTTCTCGTAATAAACGACCTCTCGACAAGGAACACAAATGAATACTGCAAGGCGTGTCGTGAGGTGGGTTCCACATGCATGTAGCGGGATTATGCCGATAGTGTTTAATTCCGGTACACCATTCGGAGAAAGTACTTTCATAGTCTCTGTCACGGGATGTCTTGAGCTCATCAATAGTACAGGGAAACTTTGCCATTGGATGACTAAGATTTATTACACAGTCTTTATGCTGACAGTCGAAAACAGTCAAGAGAGTCACGGACTTGTATGGTCTATCAGCGTGCCACCTCAGTCGGAAATGAGTATTTTCGCGACAAAGTTCGAAATAAACGTATCGAAGACTACTCAATCCAATATCAAATTCATAGAACTCTACATGAAATTCAACACAGTTCAGACTTGCACGTTTGTAAAGATATCTATTTTCGGTATTGTCAAACAAAGTCGAAGGCTTCATTTCTTTAGATCGTGGATCAGGAGGATAATTAAAATATCTTGTCGCTTCATCCCATGTTAAGATGCTCGGTGCCCACAATTCATCTATTACGGCATCTTCTTGGCTTTGAGTTATATCATGGAATCGCGGTGATAACATGACTGACATAGGTATTGTCTTAGCTCTCAAACTTAAGCGAATGGGGTGAATCGATAAAGTTTACACTGAAGGAAACTACATGTCTCGTAGCAAACACTGTTTTCATAAGTTGTGTAGTGAACATAACCGTCACACTTCTCCTCCCAATGCACAACTGTCTCTGGGTTCGTGCTGCGTCTCAAATCACACCTTACTGCAGAATAATCTGGTTCTGAGGTTATAGTTTCAGTAGCGGCTGCTGCCTTAAGTTCTTCTAAGGTAGTAGGAAATTTACTGTCGGGTCTCAAGTAGTGCACAACACAATCTACCTGATTGCAGGGCGTCTCAATAAAGTCCGGAGCCTCCAGATCGCAATCGGTGCTCCAGTGATGATTGAAGTTGCAGACTATGAGGTGGAACTCTCCATCTCCGGTAAGGTATGCCACACGACGAAAGCCGGGTGACACGTCTGCGTAGCGTGCCAATGGATCGAACGTCATTTTTCTTGAATATATAGTGAGTCTACGCCCGCACGACCGCGAACTGTACGCTGACTGTCGTACCCCGGGACGATGACCTCAATTTATAGCGCCTCCAGTCAAGACATGTTTACCGTTGCTTCGCTTGTTGTTGATTCCATTTCGAGCGCGTCATCCAACATTCCAGGATCGCTGTGTTCTAGCATCCAAGCCCTAAGCAATGCGACATTACGGCGAGACGATACAGGTATTATGCTGTAACGATTTTGAGCATACATTATGTCTAATTTTTTGAAAGCCGGGCAGCCATATTCCTCTTGTGCATCCACTATGTGCATGTGTTTGAGACAGTGTTTACCCAACCATCTTTTCTGTTCGCTTCCAGCAACTATTACAGTTCCACTCAAGTGAGTTGTCAAGATGGTGGAAAGACTGTTGTAGGGAAACAATCCGTGTTCCCATTTTAAACTATGAAAATTTTTTAGTGAGCCACGCATTACTTCTCCGGTATTTACGACTAATGTCTCTCCACTCAAACGGCGGTTTGAATGTTCGCGTAATTATGTTCCCCTCAGAGTCAGCGATGCTAAGTTCCTTGGTAATAAAGCCATACTGAGAGAAAAATCCTTGCAGATTAACATACTTCATGGTGGCTGAGACACGACTGAGCCTCTACTATGCTTAACTCAGTATTTTAACAGCTTTGTCTCGTGGATTATAGGAGACAAGTCTGTCGTGCAATATTATTGCAAATGCTTGTGTTAAGATCGGTAGGTTGGCTGAGCTTGTGATCTCCAACTTGCAATCTATGATATTCGAAGGTATTTTCTCAGCTTGACGGCTTACATCAAACATGAATAACGTAGCCAGTTCCTTAAACTGATGAGGGTCAAGCAACGGTGCATTCTGCTTTCCATAGTAAGACTCTTGAAAATTTGAATACATATCATATGCGATTAAGTAAAATCCATTGTCGAAGTTTATGTCCAAATCCGTGTACGGATAACTTTCTGAATTCAAGAATAGTTTTATATTCTTTATGTTGCAGTGGTCAAACCTCGATTTATCGGCAGCCATTACATTATGTTTAGCCGATTGAAAGCCGACTATTATGTATCGTGGTTTTTCCATCGAGAAGCTTGTCTTTACTGACCAGCTGACATTTTGTGCTTGTGGCATGCTGGGATATGTTTCAACAGACCAAGATCTAAATGCTATATCTATATTTCTGCCTTTCTCCACAAGCTTAAGCAGTCGCGTGCGTTCTGCTGGAGACACTTGGATGTGTGGTACGGCCCAATCGATAGAGTTTATGGTTAAATTAACTGCTTGAGGCTGCGCACTCGCATCTACGATCGAGTTAATGTACGTATTTTCTAAAACTATAATTAACTCTTGTTTGGAGTTTAGAAGTATATGGTGATAATCCTCAGCAAAGCCGAGGAGATGGCTTAGCGGAACACAGATTTCGAAAACACCATCGGCTGTTAGAGACAAGCTATAGTTTTCCTCGAGACACCATCCCTCCATTTTGCTGATGGCGTATTCATCACGAGTTCGTGAAAGATAATTCTTCACTGTAGATACCACTCCTAGTGATCTGGTCTGGTCTATAAGAACGCCGTTCAGTTCAAATCCTATCCGATTGATCATATGTAATACACCATTGTTTATAATCTTTGCATGGTCCGGTTTCCGTCCGTCTGCCTTTACGAGTTTTCCACGTATACGCAAAAAGGATTTTGAGATGTTTGTGTATGCATCATGATTTTGAATCACTATACGGATTTCAGAGTTGGGGGCATAGGGTCCATTTAAGTATGGTTTGTAAATATGCAGTTCAGTTTTTGAAATAGAATCCTCAAATTGTGGTGCTTGCTCGACTTCAAGAACGGTGTTCTCCATGAGGATAAACTCTAAATCCAAGTTTTTTAAGGAATCTCACGTTAACAGATGTTAGCCGCTTGATGTCTCGTCGTCTACTGGATAAGGACACACCTGAACCGCTCCATTTATGCTTAGAAAAATATTTCACTCCCATTGTTTTTTCAAATGCAGTCTTAGAGTTATTTCTTCCTTTCTTAGGTTAACTAAGCGTCCTTCCTGATCGACTATTTGAATGTCGAGCTCCGATATCGATTGAACGGTAACTGGGACATAAATGAGCGTGGTAGGTCGTTCATTTATCTTATATCCCGGAGGTACTATGGGGGAAAATTCATGAATAGTATTGTTTAATTTACCATTCAAGTATGTGTGTCCCACAGCATTGCTTGTAATTCGTATAACATTCACGGGGAATATATTTACAGGATTTTTCGATTCATGCAGCTCACCTGCTTTGTATACTTGAGAAGAAAATCCAAGCATTTCACCTAATGTATTTTTTCCACTAAAATCCACATGTATATTCTTGCTGAACATTATGCACTGTAAGGTGTTGGGGTTGCCTCGTAATAGAAATGTTGAATCTGCAGGAAGGGTTCTGTTTTATGTAAGCTTCCATGTCACTTATTTCATATGCACCTGTTGGTAATTTCATTTCATGATGTTCATTGTTTGCGATGTATCGAAAAACTTGATTATTTTCATCAATGTTCGGTATCGAGTTATATGTTGTCAGATCGATCAATGCCATTGTCCACTCTCCATCCAATTGCAAGGGAGGGAAGTAGTAGGTTCTCATAATCGAGCTCTTCCCAGTTAAAATTAATGTTATTGACATTTTGTCTAGTTTACACTGCGTCTCGCGTTGTGTGTGGTCTCTCTATAAACACTCTGTCGCATATGTGGCTTATGATAACACTAATGCTTCTTATATATTGATACTAAAAATCTTAAGCATAAGTGACCGCAATTCCATGAATGCAACTTTTGTTGCCTGTCATAATTATAGGTTATGTTGCACTTGTTTAAATATCGTATCAGTTCCACTGGTGGAGGCAAGTCTCCGAAGCTATCGTAATATTCAACGTTAGGACCGGTCTTGACATAAGCAGTCCAATGCGTTCCCGGTCCTTTGGATGAGTCTAGATTCAAAATAGCACTTTCATTACGCAATGGTTTCTTAGGTAGCGAATCGCGCATGTATATTTGTCTAAAGTATGGTATTTTCAATTCTTTTATCGCCTTCATTAACTCGAGGTTTGTAAGAGCTCGCTTTGGTAAGTTTTTGATTATCGCTTCCTGCTCCCGCGATTTTTCTTTCTTCTTCTTCCTCTTCGCTTTCCCCCACCACCCGACTGTGGGTAGGGGCGTAGATAAAGTCCTGAACCGTTTTTTGCTGCACGTGCTATCGCTTGCATACGTGCCTGACTCCGGACATCGGAAACAGTTTTAGCAACACCCGCAGCTCCACCAATTTAGCTGCCTAATGCAGCGAGTGCTGGAAATATAAATGGTAATAGACCACCCTTCTTCCCCAGGGCTTTCCTGACAGATTTACGGTTTCTCTTCTTTGATGATGATGAAAATCTTAAACCTGCACCAAGCTTACGTTTCACTCTCATAATCTTGTTAACGGTCCACGCGGATACTCTCTGTCCAAATTTAGTTTCGGGAGACTTTCTAATCTTCTCGGCCGTGTCAGCTAATATTTTATCCGCTTTATGTCTTTCAGCCAAGTTATTACTATTCGCATACACAATATCGTGAAGACGACACGCCTCGTCTAGTGCATTCACACCACGATCACCTCTTGCTAGTCTCTCGGCTAGTCTCGTGCCAGGTCCACAGAAATTGTAGCCCGGAAGATGTGCCTCGAATGGTAGCTTATTTATAACAGAATTAACTAAGCCTGAACCTCTCTTCCGTCTCATACAAGACATATCAAGACACTGAGTGGTTTCACTATAAGGATGACTGTTTTATAGTGTTTAGGTTTAGTATTAAGAATGGAGGTTGTTCAACAACAGCTCGCTTTACCAATTTCACTAATTGATGATGATGTGTTTAGTAAAACTGAAGAACGTCATGGATCTCTGTTACCAAATACCATACGGTGTATAGTGTCAGGTCCTTCGAATTCTGGCAAAACTTGTCTTATTCTTTCACTTCTAGAACACCCCAATGGGATACGTTTTGAGAATGTGTATTTATATAGCAAGTCCCTAGAACAACCAAAATATCAACGTTCAGCCCATGTGCTGGAAAATGTCGGGGGAGTGAAATTTTTTAAATTTCGAGAAAATGCTGATGTTTTAGACCCCAGTGAAGCCCTCCCCAACTCTGTGCTAATCTTCGATGATGTTGCTTGTTATAAACATAGCATTGTTCAAAAGTATTATTCTATGGGGCGACACCACAAGATCGACTGTTTCTACTTGGTACAAACTTATACCCAAACCCGAAAGCAATTAGTGCGAGATAATTGTAATCTAATAATTTTGTTTAAAATGGACGATCTTAATCTAAAACATGTGTTTTCCGACCATGTCGGTACAGATATGAGCTTTGAGAGATTTAAAACTCTTTGCGGTCACTGTTGGAACAGTCCTAATGAGCATGGTTTCATTGTGATAGCTAAAGATTTTCCTCTACATAAAGGGCGTTACAGATGTGGTTTTGATCAGTTTATTGTGATAGGTTCATGAATCATGATGTCAAAGTTCGGTGGTGGTGGACTTAAACGATCGCACGACTCATGCATGACGTTTACTCGTGAAGGGGACTGCGACTTAAGCTGGAAACATTTGAAGAGAGTTGGTGATCCTAAACAAGATGGTGATGCTGCTAATAAGAAGTATGTTGACGCAGTAAGCGGGGCTTTTACACATGCTTTGCATTCGATGACTGATGGTATGACACGACAAGTTACAGATATAAACAGATCACTTACTGTAACAAGAGATGTGCAAGTGGGGATTATGGAGTTCTTGCGCAATATGGAGGCTAAAGAACAGCATTTAATTGCTCAATTAAATGAAAGTCTTTCAGCTGTGTCGACAAAGTTGGGTGATATGTGCACCTCGTTGGAGAGCAGGTTAGATTTATTCGCACAAACATTTATAGAGGAACTAAATGATGCACTAAATGCTAACATGGTTGAGATGGTATTGAAAATTAATGCTGGAATTGTACAACAGCTTTCACAAATGAATCGCACTGTTGGTGTTTTGACGATTAATCCTGATGAATATTCTCGCGGTGTGTTGTCTAAGAAACCTTCACCTCCAAAACCAGCACCTGCAAAAACAGCATCTTCAAAACCAGCACCTCCAAAACCAACACCTCCAAAACCAGCACCTCCAAAACCAGCACCTCCAAAACCATCAAGCTCTAGACATGCCTAGATCACTCACATATTGATGCTAGTTGTATATAAAAGGGTGATATGCTATCGCTAACTCTGCAGTCATGTCTCTTGAGGCTAGTAAGTTGGAGCGTGTCATAGAAAATGTTCGTGCAAAGTATCTACTTGCCAAACGAGCTCGTTTGGAGAGGGATGCAATTAATGAAGAAATATTCAAGTCTGTTAATTCGCGTTTGGATAAACTTGGACCTACTACATCGCTCGCACAGTCTATCGATACTGTGAAGCAGGATTCTGCGGAAGAAGCTACTGTGAAACAATGTTTAGAATCAAGTGACAGTGATGACTCGAACGCTATTCCTTTAAAACATCACGGTGTTCCATATGATGATTCTTTAGGTAGAGTGCAGTCTTATTTGCAGAGCTACAACCTTCGCTCTGGTGATGGAACCTATGGTGTATCTAAACGACATAACCGCTGGTTTTTAGGGGACACGGAAGTATTTTTTTACGATAACAATATGATTCGCGTTAAAGATGAACTAATACAACCTGCTCCTGGTTTATTTGAACTTTTATTTCGCAGAGAGCCGCATACGTACTCGGAATCGGCCCTTAAACAATATGGTAATCTACTAGAGCTTACAAATGCTTATTTTAAAAAGAATGATCCTGCAACAAATCTCTATAAAAGCACGTCACATGCGAAATTTGATATCATTAAGCAACTGTTTCCACATATTGGTTCGCAGCAACGAGGAAGTGGATTGTTACATAAAACATTGGATTTAGGTCGTAAACGAGAGTTCATTTATTGGAATGATCCGAATGAGATAGTAGATCGACTCAGGTTGTTAATGGCCTCGCAGGCTTCTGGCCACACCGGTCACAATAACGAAATCCTTTCGATACTTGAAGAGTTACAAGAATCAGGATACATTGCAAAATGAGCGACGCACAGCGTGGGATTACATACGAGCTTCACCGAGGCAAACGTATTATATTTCCTCGCAGAAAGGTTTTAACATATGGACTCCATGATTTACTACAGATTGATTTGGTAGAAATGATACCATACAGTAAAGTGAACAGTGGTTACAAGTACATCCTGACTGCCATAGATGTGTACAGCAAACGTGCTTATGCAGTTCCAGTTAAACAAAAGACAGGTGTGATGGTTACTGCTGCCATGAGAAGTATTTTGAAATTAGCAGGAAGTTTTAAAAGTATTCAAAGTGATGCAGGAACAGAATTTTATAACTTAACTTTCAGAGCTCTTATGAAAAGAAAAAATATTAATCATTATTCCACTCACAGTGAGATTAAAGCAAGTGTGGTAGAGCGGTTTAATAGATCTCTAAAATCGCTGCTTTTTCGCGAGTTTTCAGCTCAAGGAAATTATAAGTGGCTTAAAATTTTACCACAAGTTCTACATGTCTACAATAACAGATTCCACCGCACCATTGGCATGGCTCCGAATCAAGTGAAGGATGACTCTTTGCTACAAAGTGTTTACAAATATGTAAAGACAATTGACCCTAGAAAACCTAAGGATCGTGTGGGGGATCATGTACGCGTGTCACGAAACAAGAAAGTTTTTGAAAAGGGGTTTACACCGAATTGGTCTCACGAAGTGTTTAAAGTAACAGCTATAAGGTCCAGCTTTCCGCGTGTGTATAACTTGAGTGATATGGATGGAAATGAAATACAAGGTGTTTTTTATGCTTCAGAAATTCAAATTAAAAAATACCCCGATACATACTTGGTAAATAAAATTCATCGAAAGCGTGGTGAAAGATTACAGGTGTCTTGGAAGGGGTTTCCCGATACCGTGAGGACATGGGTAAAGAGAAATGATATGAGAGTTTAAGATTACATATACACATTTTATTTTACCTTATTGCTTGTTCTCAATCGAAGCATATTCTATGGAATCGTTTGTGTGGGCTGTTGTTGAGATTCTATTCCTGCAATGTATTTATAATGTGTGGACTACTTCCTGAACACGACCCAGCACTCTGCAGCTTGGGATCAACAAGCTGTGACGTCAGCCCGCGCTGGGCGCCTCATTGGAATGTGTAGCGCGACATCGGGGTTGATGTCATCTTTCCGTCAAGACCCGGTCAACTATAGTCTTCATTCTGTCTCTGACAATTCCATAATGAACATGGCTGCTTTTGAGGAAATTCGCGATTGCACTGAATATGCGCTTCATGCTTGCATCGGCATGAATATAGATGCGATAGTACACCATCTTGAGGTCTCCGCGATCAATTTGTTCGCTGTATTTACAGAGGAATACGAGTTTCTAACATACCTTTACAACGGTATTATAGCATGCCTTGAAGCTGTAATGGAGGCTCAAGAGCAAGTGGAGCCAGATGATGGAGTGGACAGCGGCTTCGGAGAGAGTGACGGTGAAGCATAATGCTTGCGCCCTTGTTAAACATGGAAAATAGGCCTCTCGGGGAAACTCGCCATGTATAAAAAAAAGGAGTTAACGCATCTAATGCTGTACCTCCTGAGACATAGTCTCTAAGGTGATGTGGAAAGCAGCATACCACTATAAATTCAAACACAAGTTTTTTTTTTTTTCAGCTTACACTCCAGAGAATCTTCCGCCACGTCGAAATGAAGAGAATGAGACTACACATCATAGTTATAAATTCACTATCACTAAATAATAATAATGAGCTTACACTATTATTAAATGCATTACAGGAAAGCTAACACTAAAGTATGCCTATAAGAAAAAATTTCTTATGCCTGCTTCTGATGCATATAAAGGAACACATATCATGATCATTCAATATGGTGCACTCTGTGCATGTAAGGGAACAATCTTTTCGGTGCACTCTGTGCATGTATTGGAACGAGTCCTTGGGTGTATCATGTGCTTCCAAGATGGTGGGGCTGTTGAATCCAAGATGGCGGAGAATTGTTTAAAGGTTGTAATATTTTTTAAATTTAAATATCGCGCCCTCTGGTAGCAACACTTGTTACTAAATATATCGATTAGCATTCGACCAATCGAATGGTGCTGCGCCCTGGCAGCTGAAATATGAAATAAAAGTAAATATATCGATTAGCATTCGATCTATCGAATGGTGCTGTGCCCTGGCAGCTGAAATATGAAATAAAGATGGCGACGGTGGCACACTCTGGTAGCCAACTTGAGAATCAAGATGGCGGCGCCTCTGGCAACTAATTTTTGAATTTGCCGCGCGATACTAGCGAAATCTACCAGCCAACTTGAGAACCAAGATGGCGGCGCCTCTGACAACTAATTTTTGAATTTGGCGCGCGATACTAGCGACATCTACCAGCCAACTTGAGAACCAAGATGGCGGCGCCTCTGGCAACTAATTTTTGAATTTGGCGCCATCTGGTAGTCTGTGCTGGAATTAAAGATGGCGGCTGTATAATAATTTTAATTTCAAATGTGGCGCCTTAGGTATGCATTAAGGAAGGCAAAAACACCCTCCCCCATTTATCATAAACTTGCTGTCAGTACGTAGCATATATAGATTATTTATTCCACCATATTCCAATTGGTCTCGTGGTCTAGTGGTCAAGGCGTCCGCCTCGTAACCACGACATCCTGGACGTTTTCACGTCCCATGGATCGAATCCCAGCCTCGGCACTGAAAATATTTTAGTTAAAATAAAATAATACCTGCTGCTACCTGGTGGCGACCAACAGAACTATATGACGTCACACAAGATGGCGGCCTCCAGCAGACGAATCAAGATGGCGGCCAGGAAAAATCAAGATGGCGGCCTCCAGCAGACGAAACAAGATGGCGGGCAGAAGAAATCAAGATGGCGGCCTCCAGCAGACGAAACAAGATGGCGGCCAAGAAAAATCAAGATGGCGGCCTCCAGCAGACGAAACAAGATGGCGGCCAGAAGAAATCAAGGTGGCGGCCTCCAGCAGACGACACAGAATCATGACGTCACGATTCGAAGTTGGTGGAAATTTCTAGAAATACAAAATGGCGGATTTGCGAATTTGCGATTTGCGGATTTGCGGATTTGCGGATTTGCGGATTTGCGGATCTCCGGATTAGCGGATTTGCGGATTTGCGGATTTGCAGATTTGCGGATTCGCGGATTTGCGGATCTCCGGATTTGCGGATTAGCGGATTTGCGGATTTGCGGATCTCCGGATTAGCCACTGGATTAGCGCATAAAAAACTGGATTTGCACATAAAAAACCATAAAAAAAGCGTAAAAACCATAAAAAATGGGATAATCCCCGGATTACCCCGCTCCCCCCTCGCCTATGTTCCAGAGTCAGCACGCTCTCCCTACTTACAAGTGTTTTATAAGGCAACATCAAAGTAATTGACCAATCTAGTTTAGAAAATAATATAAAGTAACATCCTTTGTGAATAAAGTATTGCTTATCTGCATCTTTGTTTACAAACAAATTGTTAATTTTCTGTATGGCGGGAAAAACAAGCACGTGACAGCTGAAAAAAAAAGGGCTCCTAATGAGCATGCGCCGCACGCTCGTTAGTTCAGGTTTTGCCACGACACACATGGTATCGCTGCGGTCGCTCCATAGCAGATTATTGCGACACGCATTTAACATGGAAGTTACCACTCTTTCCGTAGGAGTAATGCTCGTTGGTTCATTCCAATTGGTAAAGCCGTTCAAACGTTATAAGAGGGTTACATACAGGGAAACGAGGGAAAACACTCAGGGAAGTTTCCTAGGGCCTCAAAACGTCGATATCTGATAACAACTCGATTTACGAAAAACTGAGTAATACCAATAACTTCCCGATTTTTGAAAATGTTCAAGTTTCTTAGCGGAAAGTTAAAAAACGCGCCTACAGACTCTGTCTCATATGTGGCGGGGAAAAGAGTTAGCAATGAATAAGTAAAGTTGTAGATAAGGATTTAACAAACATTTATTAAGAATATATTTATAATAAAAAAAATGTCATCAAACTAAGTTAAACATTTCGTTTTGACCGGATTCTCATGAGCATTGACGAACCCGTCAACTTTGGAGCACTGTAGGCCTTACAGCATTTTAAATGAATGAAATTAAAAAAATTATAGAGAAAAATTTTTCCCAAAAGACGATCTACAATATTGGTCTCAGGTAATTTTTTTGTAAAATGTATGGAAAAAAAGGTATAGAGCAAAAAAGAAAATTTTTATAGAAATTGTCTTACTTTTTTTGCTTATAACTTCTTTAATTTTAAATAAAGGGCAAAAAGTTATAAAAACATATTTGTAGGCAAAGTAATTTTCTACAAATTATGTCTTTACAAATTTTTGTAGGACGCATAGTTTCCGGGGATATCTCGAAAAAGATGTTTGCACCCCTTTTTCCAAGATGGCGGCTGGGAGACAAGGGTGGCGACCCCACAAACTTGAGGTTAAGCTTCTTTTGACCCCCCAAACATGTCACAAAAATAAAATTGCGTCCTCTAAAAAATGCAATATTCGGGTCTTAAATTGTAACATTTCAATGGACTACTTGCCTTGAAGGCGCATTCGTTTTTTGTTTTTTTTTCTCCACCATTTGTAGTGTACTAGGATTGCCTAATCATACACGCAGAGCTCAGAGACAACTAAGGCCTCATGCAATCCAAAGGAGTTCAAAGGAAAAAGTTTTATTTAATATTTACATAATTTTTTTGTTTGTTTTCAAGATAAGTCCTAGCGCCAATGTTCTATGAAACGAGAACCTATATATATATATATATATATATATATATACATATATATATATATATATATATATATATATATATATATATATAGGGTAAACTGAGGATTGGGTGCTTTTAATACCTTGTGTTAGAATTTTTTTCCTTAAACAAACTAAAAAAAAAAAATTGGTTTCCTGTAAAGTCGGTTTACGGACGATAGTTTAACGTGACAACGTTATAACAAAACATTGATGAAATGATTGCATACTTTTATAAATAAAATTGAATCATTTTTATTGAATTATCAGTATTTTGTATGGATACAAAGGAGTGAAATGAAATCTACAATTTAATTGATAAATTTACTTTTATTTGCACTCATTAATTCAAATATGTTTATTACTTTAACGAAGAGATTATTTTAACTATAACTTTTATACATGTTTGCTATTTAACTTCTTCCAATCTGTGTTATTCTGTTAAGGATAGGACGATGATAGGAAAAGTAGGAAACGAATGGGAGTGTTTTGAGCTGGAGATCTTTAAGTTTCACAAGGATATGAGAAATGAACAGAAACAAGGTGTGATTCTGTCTGAAGATAACTACGCCAAATTTATTTAAGGGAAATTTATAACAGATATAAAAGGTATTAACATAAAATTTCAATTACATAATTAAAGAGCTCTCAGATATATTAAAATATATGGGCCGGCCCTAAATAAGATTATAAAAAGGTTTCATTAAAATACATAAACCAATAAAAAATACAAATATGTTCTAAACATCCCAGTTTATATTCTCAAAGTCCAAAGCACATGTTTATATGATTAACTTCTAAGAACGTCGTAATTTAAAGAAAGTTAAAAAAAAAAAAGTTTATAAATACGGTAGCACCGGAAGTCGGTGCTTCGCTTCCCGGAGATCAGTAATAATCATGATGCCAGGGCGCCTGTTTGTTGTTGAGGAAGGGTGGTGAAAATGCCAATTCGGCGTCCGGTTCTTGGACCCTGTCAGACAGGGAAGTAGGCTTCTAGTTTCTGATGCGTCGCCAATCCGGATCTGGATCTCGCGAATACGCGGCAGGCGCGGACGTTTCCATTATTTCAAAAATAAATTATTTAAAAGAAAATAACTATTATGTTGATTACTGTACAGACGGACTAAACTACTTAAAGAAATTTACAGGGATCGCATCCCTTGTTTAATCGACTACATTGTCGATTGTGGTCGGGTGGAAGTCTTGTTGTGCGTTTCGTTGATCAGCCGATAATCTCAAACAGTCCGTCTGCAATCGCGACGCGAAGTGTGTGCAGAGGAGCCGCGTCTCGTAATTAAAGGGAAATGTTCAATCAAAAGTGGAGGGGGAGACTGCGGGGTCCGGACCGAAAGGTTCCGATGTAGTCTAAATGGAAAAAAAAATGTTTCTATTGTATTTATAATGTTTTTTTTTCACATAGTCCTATATAATATATATAGGGGAGACCGGGGCACGTTGGCCATAGGGGCAGGATGGCCCAGTCGAGTTAGTTAATACAATAGACGCTAGATCGTGCTATGAGTCAATAAGCAGGTTGGTAACACTGTCCTTTCACAGAACCAATATGGACGCCGGAGGAGTTTTGGAAACGTTTTAGTGATTAATCATTTTTGTGCGTGTTTAAGTAAAATTCTACTTGTCGGTTAAAAGTGTATTATCTAACTTCTACTTTCTTCAGGCGCAACAGGTGACAGGTGAGTAATATAATTAAAGGCCATAGTTTGAGGATTATTTCTATATGGCATACAATCTAAATTGCTTCATTGGGTTTGGTAACGGATATAATTTATTTTAAACATGGCAATGGGGCAGGTTGGCCCAGCGACGACGGGGCAAGTTGACCACCCGGGCCAACGTGCCCCATCGTATTTATTTTTTGAAATTCGATGAAAGGTTTCTTGATTGTAATGCCAATACTATTTATAATTCTAACACTTTATTTAATTATTAAAATAATTTTCGAAGAAAAACGTAGTTTGATTATAATCACGAGATAAAAAGCGATTCAAAAGAATAGACGAGCATCCAAAATTACTTAATTGTTTATAATCTTGTATAGAGACCTGAGTGGTCCATTTCTTATTTTTTGAACATCTGTGTTGCAGCCTTTGTTTAAACCTTTATTTTATTTGCAGGAACATAAAAATGGTCCGAAATTATAAAAGAAAAAGTGAAAGAGGGATGGTTTCTGAAGAAACGATGCTAAAAGCAGTTTTGGAGGTGAAAGAAAAGGAAATATCCGTAAGGGCTGTTAGCGAGGAGTTGGGGATTTCGAGAAAAACGTTGGGGAGGTACTGTGCTAAGTTCAAGACCTCATGTCAGCCTACTCAGCAAACTGAAACTGAACCTCAAAGTCCTCAACCCATTACATTGGACGAAATCCCTCAGCCTGGAGGTGTCTCAAAAATATGTAATACTGGCAAGACACCTTAGGATAAGTTCGGCTATGATAAGAGATTTCAGGTATGAATTATCTTTTTATCATTTTTTACGTTTTCAAAGCTATTTTAGAATTTATAATGGTTTTCTTTTTCCCTGCCATTGTTATCTCTATGTCGTGTAGTGCACTGTACTAATTTTGTGTCCCTCTTTCTTCTGCTCACTACACACACAAACATACAAAAATATTTATTTGGTAATATTTGTAAGGTCTTGTGTTCAAACACTTAATTGTGGGGTAATGTTTGTGCATTTTATCAGGCTATGAGGCTAGTCAAAATTTTGGGATCATACTAAAACCTACATAAGCTAACCCAACCTAACTTACCCTAACCTAACTTAGCCTAACCATTTTACGCTTTTTCGGACCTAAATAGAGTACTTTAAGCACAAAATAAAAAAAAATCCTTTGTATATATTACCCCAAAATTCGGTTTGGCTCTACAGTCAGGTAAAATACAAGTAGCTACATGGCCCCGCAAATATTGGGGACATGGTCCCATATATATTGGGGACTGCCCCCCCCCCCCCCTAAACTCACACTCAAAGAAAGAAACAATGTTCATCTATGCGTAACTTAACTAGGGTTGTTTATTTTCAGATATTCAATTCTGAACAAGAGAATATGCTCGAACAGTACCTTATGAAGGCAAGCGACATATACTATGGCCTGTCCCCAAAAGAAGTAAGGCGGTTCGCTTATAGGTATGCCGTTGCCTGCAAAAATTAAGTACGCCTACCTCAAAGATGGACTGAGACAGAAATGGCGAGAAGTGATTGGTTCAATGGATTTTTTGAAGAGGCATCCTCAACTCTCCATTTGGACTCCACAAGCAACCAGTTTGGCCAGGTGTACCAGTTTCAATAAACATAATGTTGAATTGTTTTTCAACAATCTTGACGTCGTTTTAAAACGACTGAAAGTAACCACAGGAGACATCTGGAATATTGATGAAACTGGGGTTACTACTGTCCAGCGGCCCGATCGAGTAGTTGCTAGAAGAGGTTTTCGCCAAATTGGGCGCGTGACATCGGCTGAGAGAGGGTCACTCGTCACGATGGCGTTTGCAGTGAGTGCTTTGGGAAACAGTGTGCCTCCATTTTTCATTTTCCCAAGAGGACATTTCAAGCCTCTCTTTATCCGTGATGGCCCAATTGGGTGTGATGGAGCTGCTCATCTTTCGGAATGGATGGCGGAGGCAAACTTTCTTAAGTATATGAATCATGTTGTCCTACATGTTCGGTGCTCAAAAGAACGCCCTTGCGTAGTTTTGGTTGATAACCACAGTTCACACCTGGACTCTGAAGTTCTTGATTATAGTAAAGAAAATGGCATCACCTTTCTCTCTTTCCCGGCGCATTGTAGCCATAAGCTACAGCCCTTTGACAGGAGTGTTTATGGGCCATTCAAGAAGTTCGTGAACTCAGCATGTGATGCATGGGTAACCAATAACAAACGGCCTATGACTATTTATGACATCCCATCTGTAGTAAGAATTGCACTAGCACATGCTGCAACTCCAAATAACATAACAAGTGGATTCAAAGTAACTGGGATCAATTCCTTTAACAGAAATATATTTACCGAAAGTGACTTAATGCCTTCATACACTTCGGATAGGCCACAACCAAACACCGAAAGCAGACAATTAATTCCAACTGAGACAAATACTACGCCTCCCAGCTCTCACTGCAATCTGGCTATTCCTTCAACGTCTATAGAAGGATTAGGCGTACCATCACAGGAAATGTCCCAGGCACCAGAAAATTTAAGACCATTTCCAACTCCTGAAGAGGTCAGACCCTTTGAAAAATCAGAGCCCAGGAAAGGTAGGCCTAATGCAGCAGGGAAAAGGAAAAGAGTTTCAGCCATAGTGACAGATACCCCAGTAAAAAAAGCTCTAAAGGAAGAACAAAAACGTGCAAAAGAAAAGGAGAAAGCATTGGAAGGAAAAATGAAGTCACAGGCTAAGAAAGCACTTTTTGGAGACGAAGATACGGGCAAAACTAGAATGAAATCAAATAAATCAACTGCAGCAGGCCTGAAACGCAAGAAGAAACCAAGGCAATATGACGATGTTGATGATGATGATGATGAAGAAGATGAAGACTCACTATGCTTGCGGTGTATGAAGACTTTTTCAAAAAGTCAACCTGGAGTAGAGTGGATCCAGTGCACAAGCTGTAAGCGTTGGGCTCATCAGACATGTGTAAAAAATGAAATCCATGGACTCTTTTATGAATGCTACAATTGTGCTGATCCTTTGGAATCGGACAGTGACTAACCTATAACTTGCTTTTATGTACAATAAAGTGTGTGTTTCTTCATAAATATTTGTTTTATTTAGAATTTCCAAATTTATACTAGTTCAACTTTTCAAAATATAACATATGGGTCAACGTGCCCCAGTCTCTGGGCCAACTTACCCCGGTGTAGGGGCAGGTTGGCCCACTTGGCATATATCCAGTAATATAATTATATATTAATTTTAGCGTTATATTTTCAAGTTTAATGATTGACATTCAAATTTAGGAGAACTTTTCTAAAATGTAATAATAATTTATTACATTTAAATGTGTTTAAAAAAAATACAAAAATTAAAAATTGGAACTATGGCCAACTTGCCCCGGTCTCCCCTACATACATAAATAGGTAGGTATGTTCATTTTTGGTAGAATTTGTCTGATATTGGTTACCTTCCTAACTATACATTTTCTAGGATGCCATCTTAATATAACAATATGTTCTTATGCAATCAGGGCAGTCTTTAGACTATTGGAGGCCCTGGACACTTTACGATATGCAATAGAGGCCCCTATGACTTTGACGGAGCACAATTCTGTTAGAATAGACAAAGAAAGTAGGTAAGCGAGGTTCTAGATTTTTTTTCTTTACAGTCACATTAAATGTTCTGGATGCCTCGGAAAAGTCATAATATTTATTTTAAAAGTATACAAGTTTCTTTATGAATCAACATTTCGCGAATTTTTTTCTGTAAAACTTTCTTGAAAAATATCAGCCAGATTGTGAGATATTTATTCTGAGATAGAAAACTGTTGTGGCTCAATTGACACAGTTGTCGGTGTTGGTGAAGTCACCGAAGTTGCAATTTCGTCATAGGAACGGTCGCTTTCTGATTCAGTCTCTTTAACAAGTTGGCAGATATTGGTGTAGAACATGAAGATTCAGAAATTCCCGCAATTTGTAACTGACCCGACTCAACAAGTGGAAGATTTATTATTTGATTGCTACTTACTGAAGTTTCTTCAGTATTCGTAGTAGTAAAATATTATGTTAATTTTGGTAAGTTTACAATTACTTCCTTCTGATCTACAGCTTCTTTTTTTTCAGGTCCACTAGGATATGACCGTTTTGCTATCTTATAGGTATTATAATTCAGTATTTATTTTTACACCGAAAATAGTCGCTAACACAAAACAAAAACAGGTAAACGACGATTTAATTAAAGAATACCTCAGAGCACAGTCAGCAACAACTACAAACAAAACAAAAGTCACAACACTAGGGATGTTCGATCCAATCTGATACTTATGTGTATCGATACAAAAATCGGTTGGGTCGTATTCCATTGTCAACTTATATTTCAATATACTGCACCTGAACACTTTATTCTATACGAATATTATGATTATATTATTATTATCTGTATTTTAAAGATAGAAATAATTATAATAAAGATGAGAACATCCAGTCTCACAGTGTTTCAAATGAACTATCCAGATGTACAAAAATATTTTTCTGCATTTTTGCATTTATATCGATCGGTTTGGTAATATTATAACAATATAAAGCATTTTTGTTAATAATAAACTTTATTATTAGGTTTTATATAAAGAATTAAACATTTAGGAAAACAATCACAATATTTCCTACAAGAATCCATAAATGAAGTAAAAATACAAATAAATGATAAAATAATTAAAATACCTGTGTTTTAAAATAAATCAAACCACCAATTACACATTTATGCCACATAAAATACACATTGAAACAAAAAAAAATTATAAAATAGTTCTATAGCTAATCCTCATCAGAATCTTCCGAGGTATCAGTTATGTCATAATCGTTCTTGTTTTGTGGCGTGAGGTTTGAACATTGCAGAGGTCGAGGCTCTATCATAGGGGCTATAATCAGCTTTAATACTTCTGAACACAAATTACCTGTCTTCTTTTTAGGAACTTCTCGGAGGCTGTTGATTAGAAGATCAGATGTTATGATCAACAAAGAAAGTAAGTCTCCATTTGTGGCAATACGTAAATGCTTTCTGGTGTTATGTTCCTGGAACCGACGACAATCTTTGTTCTTAGCTTCCTGTGCTTCACCCGAAAGTTGCCCAATTGGAACAATCGCAGTTTTGATGACTTCTGTAATATGTACCAGAATTTTATGTACAGTTACAGACATATAATACCACGAGTAAAGACTGAGATAAGGTTTTATCGTGTCAAGACAAAAGTTGCTGAATTCTTCTAAATTAATCTCGAAACCAGAAGATAATGTTCTCAGAAATACATCAAGTTTCTTGAAGAGTGTAATATCTACTCCTGTGATCTGAGCATTCAATTCAGGGTTGCTAACGAAATGGCGAGCAGTGTTTCCATCATTTGTTGAACCAAATCCTGGCTTTGGTTTGTCCACAATGAGTCCCATTTCATGCTTGAATCGTTGTTTGATTTCCTCGGATCGTTGATTTACACTAGCCTTATCTTCAGCACTTCTAGCCTGCCATTTTTGTATATCCAGCTTACAGCTAATGTGTAAAAGGCATTCGAAACAACGAATCCACGCATGAAGCGTTGACACACCAAAGCCAAAATTATCTTTGTTGCTGTCAAAATGCCTTGATTCGTCATTCATCATTTTGGGGGTAGCACCACAAATGAAACATTTCTGTGATGAAAGAGTTTCGGTCAAGGCGTTACACACTTTTCCATCAGTCATTGTCGGCAGAAGTTCATGCTTGACAGAAATGTCAGTATCACCAATGTTACAAACTGTTGAAACTAAGTTGTTTATATCTTCCATGACCTTATTAGTTTCTGCTATCGTCAATTCTGTGGTTTCTTAGCAAAAATGAACTTAATCAGACGAAAAAGCATCGTGGATGATGGCCTGGGATTCTGCTAAATGATGTTGTTGCCATCGAGTAATCTAAGGGCAACAAATGAAAATACGAATAGATACTCGTCATTATTCTCATTGGATTCAAATTTTTGTTTATAGGCACTGTGGCCAGAACTTCCATCACACCCCCATTTACTTATGAGAGTAAATGATGAATTCGGCGGAACACTTCTTATGGGTTCTCTCTGAGCTTCTACTAAGCGCTGAATAGTTTTACCTGTATCTACCACGGCTTGCAACTTGACTTCAGCACGATTTTCTGTCACTCTAATGGGCTCCTCTGAAGGGTAACAGGCTTTTTTTGACTTCTGTAAAAAAACCTAAATTAAGTCAATGACTATGCTACAAAAAAAGCAACCTTACCTTGTGTATTTTGTTTGGCTTTCACTGTAGAAAAAATATCCTTTTCCATCATGGTATATAGTAGAACCCTTGGCACTGCCGGGTAGAATTTCTGAATGATGTGTTTTATCTGTTGCCGCATGTACTAGTGGCTGTAGAAGTTAATCAGTCTCTTCGTTAGCAGCAATAACGTCCTGATGTATGATGGGCTCGAATTCTACTCGAGGTTCTTCGCAGTGTAAACTGTGCTCGTGACCATTCATGCTGATACTAAGCGATCTGCGACGCTACTTGGTTTTAATGATGAGAGTAGAGTACCGTTTTAATCCCGTGCGATGTGTCAACGCATTTTAACAGCGCCGGGTCCACTCCATTGTTGGTCTGCGCTAGTGGTACTGTTCAGGTAAGAAAGGTCACTTGTATTTCTGTCTCTCTCCCACGTTGGACCTCTCTTTATATTAGGCGTGGGCATGATGTAAAGATGGGGAGGTGAAACCGTGCGCAGGTTTTCCCCCTCCACGCGCTCCCTTGCTACGTCACCTTGGTTGTAGCCAGCGCTCTTCTTCCAGGCGCTTCCCATCCATTTCAGCTGCGTCTCGTGCGAACCTTCGTTATTGTTAGTGTTTACATAATCCTGAGTGCTTTTATGTAGCTGTGCAGTGTTCGGATTTCACAATCATTTCAAAAATACTCGAGATTCTGGCATATATTTTTCTTTTCCAAAAAATGAAGATCTTTGCAATAAGTGGGTGAACGTATGAAAAAGGAAGGACACATTCTGTGTTAGCAGAGGTCAGTTTAAACAAACGTGATTTTAAGTAGAAATGTCACTTGTTTTATAATATGAGTATTTTTTAATTATTTTTTTATATGATTAACTGTAGGTTAATATTAGGTCAAGGAATATATTTTGTGCAAAATACTGAGTTATTATCTATAATAATAAAGTCATTCGCGGTAAAAAGGTTATTAATTGAATTAATTTATTAAAAATGAAATCTCAACGCTTATATGCCCATTAGTAAAAACTCAAATCAATTGTTTTTAAAATGTTTGTGTGTTCGGGCATCAGCAAGAACTACACAATTTATTTCAATTTAACTTTTTTTTCCTTGTTTGTTATAGAACTAACCTAAACACTAGGTTGTGTAGTATTAATAAAGGGGGGAAAATATTCATCAATGCATGTAAACAAATCGAATGAAAGTAGGAATGTGAACCCCCTATATATCAAAAAGAAACATGCGCATTTTTTTCTATTGTTCAAAATGTTATTTTTAATGGAGTGTGGAGGACTTATGATATCATTACGTTTAAATATATTTAAGTATACACGCAAAACCGTGAGATAAGAATTATAAAATACACAAAACATAAACAGGCTTACATACAACCACTTTTGAAATTCGAGGTCTAATATGTTTGTTTTAAATGAATTCGTTTAGGCTTTGGAAGAAGTTAATTTTTATTTCATTACGATATGTATTTAACTTAATAATGTTAATGCAAAATACCGCTCAAAATGCGGTGCGTGAAAGTGAATTACTTTTCTTGTTATATGTGATGATACTGATTTTAATAATATGTTAGTTACCTAAAGGTTTTTTAAGATTTCAGCATTACAATCTCTTTGTGTTGTGTTATGTTGTTGATTTACACACAATAATGAAAATTAAAATAAATGAATTCATTGTTATCAAATTTTGTCTTTGCCAATTTTTCCATTCAATCGTTTAGACAATGGTGCAATTTTGTTTCGTCTCTCCATGTAAGAGTTTGTGTTTACGCCTTAAATAGGATTTAACGCGTTAAAAAAACTGCCGTTTTAAATACTTAAAAATAAGTTTTGCAGGGACCATAGCTCAGTACATTCTCAGCGCATGTGCGTGTGTGCTCCATAGGCGAATCCAGAAAGAGAAGGGGGGGGGGGGAGGTGTGTGGCACAGGGGCACGTGACCTCCCACCCATCTAAGGGTAAAATATACATTGATTAATAACGACATTTGCAGTAATAAACAGGTATCAAACTAGGCCCAGACTCATGGTCCCCCACACCCCTAATTCCTGGATCCGCCCCTACTGTGTCTACAATCCTAACACTAACACAACTCGGCTATAACTAAAAACAGTGTAGCACATAAGTTTGCATGTTTGTAGGTATTAATTTTTCTATATTCTATAACTATAAAGCGCATGAGATATATAAAAAAAACAGCTATGTATTGAAAATTGTACTTGTGGACATTTGCAGCGCTGCTTTGGAATAGTAATTATGGAATGAACAGGCTTTTCCGTAAAACTAGATATAAGTGGGAAAAATGGTATTTCCGATTTTAATGTTTCGATGATTACAATGATTTTATTATATTTCAATATTTTTATATTTTTAATGCTTTTAATACACCATTGCCCTTGAATTTATCGCCTTCAAATCATTTTAGTATTACAGAATCCAGGAGGAATTTTGAAACGCCAATTTTAAGGGGAATTAGATGAACTTGGACATTTATTTTGCAATTTTTTTCCATGGAAAGGCCGTGACTCTCTTCAATTGTCTTATCAAATTATGCGAGTGCCTGCAAATGCACAATTTACAGGAGGTAAAACAATAATTATTTTGTTATAACATGGAATTTTCAGTAATCAAAATTATAGCAAGCAACATTCTTGAGTTTTCAGAAGTTAACGTTATAAAATTGGAGAAAGAAACACCTACAGCCAAGATACAGGCGTTAAAATTACATTCAAATACCTATGAGGGACGGGAGTACACCAAGCCATTGTGAATCGATTTTGGCTGTAATAAAATGTAGTGTAGAAGGCATACGGGTTTTGTGAAATATTTACTGGCGAGTTATTTTGCAATTGAGTTATTTTTACTAATCAACCAACAATTTTGTGCCATGTTTTAACGCACAATGTGCTTGGGGGATTTGAAAACTATTAGGTTTTTCCTCTCCAAGATAATAAACAAATCCAACCTTTTCGTTTTTTTTTGCCGTGAAAAACATTTTGTAATTCCTGCAAGCTGTTTTTTGCTGAATATTGTAGAGCTATTTGGTTTAATAATATGTTTTTAAATATATTTTTAATTATACTTTCTATCATTATTTACCCTTTGTTTATTGTTTGTAACTAAATAAAATAAAATTTAGTAAATAAATCAAAAGCGCTTATGTTTATGCAAATTACAAATAAATATTCATAGAAACTTTGCTTTGTGTCAGATGCTTTTTTTTGTAATATGTTTGTATTATTATTTGTCGCCTGCATCCTGAATGTTTATTATATATATTTTATTGATATTCATAATAAATATTTTCGAAGTATATTCATTCCAATTCCCATTACCATTCTGTGTTAACAGGACTCAATCAACATTTTGAAGTGATGAAATAGCAGAAAAATATTGCTTCGTTGATTTTATTATTAATATAAACCCCGTGTTTGGATGCTTATGCATCTATTTAAACTGTATGTTCTAAATGCATGCTATACAATGCACATAGCAAAATATTTTTACGCTTCGTGGTAACACTTACTATTCAAACGATTGTAAATGAACTGTCTGTGCGTCGTATTCCCGTAAGCGCGCTGCGTGTAGACCGGGCCGTGCGACCAAGGTGACGTAGTGCACAGTGGAGGACGAGTTTGGGCGGCCGGACGGTTTAACCTCCTCTTCTTTACATCATGGGCGTGGGTATTCCCGAGTAAGATAATCTCCAAAGTCTCGTGACAGGATGAGGGTTGGGCTGCCATGTTACCAAACGTAAGCTATCAGGTAGAGCCATTCCTGGAAGCGAGGTCATTTATCCCTGGTTTTCTGTTGCTTTAAGACATCAGCTGTCTGCGTTACTCTTCGGTGCTAGACGAGTCATACGCTGGATTTCAGTGTAAAGCGCAACAGCTTTTGGAAGCTGGTAAACATGTAAGCAATAAGAAAATGACTGTACTCTCCAATATAATTTTTTTTACGAAAGGCGCAACGTTTAAACGAATTTAAATTAGGGACTAATCGCCCAAGAATCAAATATCATGGCAAAGACTCATTAACTAAATAAATGGCTTTCGGCGAGGAATTTTATTTCACTATGATTCAAGTGGAACTTTATAGTGAATGGATGTTATCTAACATAATAATTTAGCCATGCAATTAGTATTTCGATTAAAAAAAAAAAAAGTATTATCGTGGTATCAAGTTATTTGTAAGGGCTTGAGTAAGAATTTTTTTTTAATAAAGGTCAATTCAGAACTTAAATTTCTGTTCATAATTGTCAAGCTGAAAATGGTTATATGCTTTGATTTGTATATAAGCATATCAAAAAATCATACACACATGCTAAACAAATAGTTTTAAAATCAGTTCTAAAAAATAGTCACAGAGAAGTAATTTTGTTTTTGTGATGATATTCCGCCAATTTAATCTTAATTGAACACGTTTTAAATATTTCTTGAAAATATCTCTGCCCATTACTGTATAATATAGTGTAAAATTGTCCAGTAAACTCCCAGCCAAGTTGGCAATGCCAGCGCAAAAGTGTAGTTTAATGCATTAACAACTTATAAAAGGTGTAGCCATAGGCGTGCGCAGGACTTCAGTAGTGGTGGTGCCAGATTACACAACAGCCCTATCATTCACGGACCCCGAGCCTAAAGCGGGGGCTCCAGGCGTCCTCCCCCGGAAAAATTTGGATTTTAAAGCGCAAAATGATGCTATTTAAGGTGTTTCCGAACAAAAACATTAAATACACAGATGTAAAAATTTTAACATTTTTTATGACAAATTATGGCTTTGAACGTTATAATCACCAGGAAAACTACTAAACTATTTACAGTTTTAAGCTTTGTTGAGCCATAAAATAAATTGCTCAAATTGTTTGCACGGAATTCATGCTGGTGGCTTTGAAAAACCGTACTTATATGTTATCTGAAGACGCCAAATAAATGCTAGAAAAAACATTCTCAAATGTTAAGTTTTAAAATCAACAAATGAAGGGAGTTTTTGTAACATACCTAAAATATGTAAAATATTAAAATAATAAAAATACACAAATAAGAGTGGGCAAAAGTTTTAACTTTTGGAATACAACAAAAATGTTTTTTTCGGCGACTGCATATAAATCATCGAGTAAGCCTATCCTTTTAACTAACTAAACTCTCTCTCTTTTTTTAAATAAACCCTGGCGGACGGCGGCTATTATTCCGTGCGCCTGCCGAGTGGAGTGAACAGTGGACACCGAGCGCGCATTCTATGTAATTCGAGGAGAACTATGAGAAGTATTTACATTTCAGAAGTTTCGTAGCCGCGGCCCGCGTGTACAACACAAGTAATTGCAACTGGCTTGTTTCCGTGTGTATAGTTAGTTCGATTGATAATTGATATACTGATAGTGTTATGAGCACATATCTGTAACTCGACACGATTGGAAAACATATTTTTTTGGAAATAATACCGATTTTTGTAAGTATGTATTATTTCTGCTTGTAAAAAACAAAATAACGTTAACCCTAATGGTGGTGCCAAGGCACCCGTGGCACCTACCGTGCGCACGCCTATGGGTGTAGCCTAATATTTTAATTGCCTACTACTGTAATTCGTTTGTGTTTGCTTTATGACAAAATTGAGTAATAAAATTAGTAAGTTGGCAGTCTTAAGTTTGTAATGTTTTTACTTTTGTCATGATTAATGTTTGAAAACATGTCGCTACGTAAAATACAAAGTCTGTTTTGCTATTGAGCAGAATGATACTGTAACACCCCTCGTGCCTCAAAATAGAATTATTTGGAATTAATTAAAAGAGCCTTGGAAACAAGCTGGAAAAAAAAATAGGTTAAATGAAATGATTTACCAGAGGCGACACGAGGTGGGAACAAACACAATTTAGGAACTTCCAGTAACAAGCAAAGGGGAAGTTGTAGGATCGTTATAATCAATAAAATAAAAACTACACGATTAACTTGATCTATAGTTTCCCTGTTTTATTTGCCCTGATTCATTATCATGTTTCCATTATTTTAACATACACACAAAAGGTTTTAACAATTTTCAAAGATTAACAAAAGGAAAACGAAAATAGGCCGGCCTATGCTTACTGAGAACAGTTTACATTCGTAGTTTGACATATAAATATTTGCATTATGACTTTCACACCCAAAGTTGGATGGATTCGATTATTACATTGATAATTAGTTCTATTAGTTTTACAATTTCTTGAGAAAAACACTGGTCGCTGGTGAGTTGGTCATCCGGCTGAGATAGTACGTCGCTAGGTAAAGGGGAAATGTTGAAATTACATTACCACCCGGGGTCTTCAAACAATCACGTCGGGTGGTAGAAAAGTTTCTTCTAATGTTTCTTCCCATGGAACAGGGAAGGGGGGGGGGAGGCCACGAGATGAGAGTATCAATCTCTCCCGGTCATCGAACCCTGTCAAAACAGGGGAGTTGCCCAGCACGCTGCCATCGTGGAGTCAGCCCGGGGTCTGGAGCTCGCGAATTGCGCGGCAGGACGCGGATGATTTTTCATAATAATAAATTTCAAAAAAAAATTAAAAGCTAAAAAAAAAACTATTACATTGCAGACGGACTAAACTACTTGAAAAGATTTTAGGGATAGCATCCCTCAATTAGGCGACTACATAGTCGGTTGCGGCCGGATGGAAGTTTCACAAAGTCTCGTCGACTCGCCGATAATCAAACGATCCGTCTGCAGTCGCGGCGCGAAGTGTCCCGCGGAGAAACGCGTCTCGTAATTAAAAGTAAAACTTGAATCAAAAGTGGAGGGGAGGACTGGGAGTCCGGACCGAAAGGTCCCGAAGTTCCCCGAGTGAGGGCCATAAAAAAAACTCTGATTGAAGTCTCGAAGCTGGTAGCATTGCGTCGACCTTAGCGCTACCTGTTGGGGGCTGTCTGAAATAAAAAAGAATCGACTCGCCCACGGCGTCCATATAACTCAAGGCAAAGCAGGTGCTGCTCCCTGGCGCCCTAGCGGGCAGGCAAGCGGAGAAGTTCGCGAATTGGCCGCTAGGAAGCGCTTGTGATCAGTTTTGGCGCACTCGTTTTGCGAAGAGACCTTGGAAACGGTCACCGGTGTCCAGGGGGTTACGACCGGTCATTGGTCTTACTTGGAACTGAGAAGGGGGGGAGGTGGGGGTAAAATGCAACGCTGATGGGAAACTACGCCCCGTCGTGGCTACCGAGGGGCGAATATAACACTACGACGTGATGAAAAAGGCGGATCTCAGCTCGTCTCTGCGAACTGGTCGCCTGCAAGCTACAGCCTTGCCTATGCAGTTAGAGTCACGAAGGGAAATAATATAACTGGCTTGAGGCGTGACTGAAGGCGGGGGAAATGGTAAGCGGGCTGCCAGTCAGTGATTAGACCAGCAGAATATCCGATACGCCGATGGGAAAGGGGCTCCAGAGCTCTGAGACAAAGTTTAACTCAGAGGAGTACACCGGACTAACAAATTAAAATTACATTATAGTAGAGCAAATAAAATTTCTACACAAAAATTTAAAATCATAATAAAAATTTAAAATATCTCGTGTCGAATTTACTAATTAACGGCACATACTTCCCCCCTAAAAGACGGAGTCAGGGTGGCCCACTTGAGCCACCAAAAACCTGGGTTCCAGAAACTTACCCTGTACCAGGATCTACCGTAGTAAACTACTTACATATAAAAAAAATATCTTGATCAAATCGAAGGTATATTATAATTAATTAATTAACACTTAACGATGAATGATGTAATGAGGAAAGTTGATCTCAGATGTTGGGGATGGTGTCACGTGACGAAACTCTAAAGATGGGCGCTGTGAGGCGGGCCGAAAAGCACTGAGGCCGAAAAAAGGGAAATGCGTCCTTGAGCGCTCAGTGATATATGGGGATTGGAACCCCTGTATATGGGTATGGTAACCCGTAACTTACAAAATATATTTGGGAATGGAACCCCTGTACAATTGTCTTTCCATAAAAGGCCGAAGGCATTGGGACTTTGCCCTGCACAATCAGGCCATGGAGAAGACGGTCAAATTTGCTGCTTCCCCGAAGGTAAAACAGATCCTCAGTCCCAGAGTGACACAGGGCCTAAAGGTAAGATTCCCTTGGCGGGTTTTTAAATTATTGGGGTTGGAACCCTAAAAGATCAACAATCCGTGTGAATGAATGAATTTAAAAAAAATTAAATATTCGACAAATTTAAAAATTTTAGCGCATACAACTCTGATGTTCAATATAACTAACTAATATTTATTATTTAAAAGTTTTCTGCAAACAAAACAATAAATTAACGACTCTTCGCACTCAAATTTAAATTATTTAAAGAAAGGTAAAAAGCAATAAACCAACAATTATCAATCAAAAGGGTTATAAATTATCATGGAGCGGTTAGATCTTCCATGACTGCTGATAGGTTTCACACTGCCTGAGAGGGGGTTTGAACATAGGCCGTCCAAAGGTGAGTGCTGGGGATCTAACCCAGTAACACTCTATGGTCATAGGATTTTTCTCCTAGAGGACCGAGTCTCGGCTCGTTGGCTCGTAGGACCCTTCTTTTGCGCTGCTCGTTGGCTAGCTTGACCTAGCTCCTATTTTAGAAAAACACATAAAAGAAACCAGTTTGCCGTCTGGAAGTCACGTAGCTTTTAATTAAATAAACCATATCATCGATAGCGATGTAAAAGAAATACAGTTTTGGGGGTAGAATGCAAAGGAAACAAAAAAAATGGCTAGATGTAACAGCTTCTGTGCTCAGAATCTATGTACGTCGCTGTACATCACATGTACGTACAAGGAAAATAAAGAAATAATCACATAAAGGTTTTAACGCTAAGTCAATTTAAAACAAACTACAAACATTATTCTTGCTTAATTTACGAATTATGATTATTAAAAAAAATTGAACTTAATCAAAAATTAAATAGATAAAATTCATGAAGATTAAAAAAAACTGTCAGAGAAGTATTACTAAGTTAAAAAAATAAAACAATTTACGGCAAGCAGCTTGTTCAAGACTGAACTTACATATGGAAAAATTAAAAATTAAAGTATCTTAAATTACATAGAGTGTACTAGCCTAGAGACGGGATGCTTAAACGTACCCAAATTAATTTAGTGGACCTCTCGTTGGAGGTTGAAAGGATTTCACCACTCTCGGTGATTACTATAAACATTACAATTAGGCTAGTCACCTCGTAGGTACTTAATTTCGGGCAATACGTATTTTAATATGCTTGATTATATTATTATTATTTTAATACTATATTATGTTTTCAAGTATTATTACTTTAATAATGTAAGACGTGAAATTCTTATAAGGCAAAAGTCTTTCAGTATAGTTTGAAATCATTATTATGATGGGGGGGAGCCCTTGATATGTAAATTAAAATCTATATTTAAATATTATGTGCGTGTTTATTAGTAAAGGCGTTAGTAGCCTAAAAAAAGTACTCTTAACTTATAGTTATTTGTTCATATGTAAACATAATAATTAAATTTAAACACATTTAGCTGAATACTGCGGGACAACAGTGGAAAACTATAAACTTATTTGACTCTCAGTCATAAAGTAACTACGGCGGGCGGAGATAAACAGAGCCCGTCGTCACGACAAAGACGTCAGCTGTGGTCACCCCTCGAAGATAAGCGGCCGGCAGAGGCCGCTCTAGAAGAAGGGGGGGGGGGGAGGAAGAAAACAAACATGACAGCTCCCATGTGGCTGTCGGGAAAAGAATGTGAGCGGAACAGTTGCTCACGTAAAAATTTGCTATGGTCCAGGATTAATTGGACAAACACAAAAAAAATATACGTCGCGGACATTCGTCTCGCGCTACTGGGACAGTAAGGTTCCAGGTGAGATTACAGTTGGACACCCCTACGAAGGTCGTACAGGGCGGTGAACTGAACTCGACGCCACGGACGTGCGCCGTGAGAGATAAGCAGCCTGTAGGGACGGGGGAGGGGTGTCTGTGTCCTTGTGCCTGTCACGTCCGGGGACGCGAGATGGGGGGGGGGGGGGGGGGGGTGGGGGGGGGGGTCAGCTGGCTGGCAGAAAGACGTCTTGCGCGCTACGCGCTACCTAAGTCCGCACGGGAATTTAAAACTCAATATAAATTTTAAACATTTAACTCATTATCAATAGGGGGTGTACCAGCGATCAGTTTACAATATCATTACAAAATTGTTATTATCAGAAAATTAATTTTAAAAAAAATTTGTTTATACTTTTATTTTTATTTGAGATCTGCTTAAATTATTCAGGTATGCCTATAGACCAAGGAAACCATGCTCTGCTACCAAGTTGTAACACCCCTCGTGCCTCAAAATAGAATTATTTGGAATTAATTAAAAGAGCCTTGGAAACAAGCTGGAAAAAAAAATACGTTAAATGAAATGATTTACCAGAGGCGACACGAGGTGGGAACAAACACAATTTAGGAACTTCCAGTAACAAGCAAAGGGGAAGTTGTAGGATCGTTATAATCAATAAAATAAAAACTACACGATTAACTTGATCTATAGTTTCCCTGTTTTATTTGCCCTGATTCATTATCATGTTTCCATTATTTTAACATACACACAAAAGGTTTTAACAATTTTCAAAGATTAACAAAAAAAAAACGAAAATAGGCCAGCCTATGCTTACTGAGAACAGTTTACATTCGTAGTTTGACATATAAATATTTGCATTATGACTTTCACACCCAAAGTTGGATGGATTCGATTATTACATTGATAATTAGTTCTATTAGTTTTACAATTTCTTGAGAAAAACACTGGTCGCTGTTGGTCATCCGGCTGAGATAGTACGTCGCTAGGTAAAGGGGAAATGTTGAAATTAAATTACCACCCGGGGTCTTCAAACAATCACGTCGGGTGGTAGAAAAGTTTCTTCTAATGTTTCTTCCCACGGAACAGGGAAGGGGGGGGGGAGGCCACGAGATGAGAGTATCAATCTCTCCCGGTCATCGAACCCTGTCAAAACAGGGGAGTTGCCCAGCACGCTGCCATCGTGGAGTCAGCCCGGGGTCTGGAGCTCGCGAATTGCGCGGCAGGACGCGGATGATTTCTTCATAATAATAAATTTAAAAAAAAAATTAAAAGCTAAAAAAAAAACTATTACATTGCAGACGGACTAAACTACTTGAAAAGATTTTAGGGATAGCATCCCTCAATTAGGCGACTACATAGTCGGTTGCGGCCGGATGGAAGTTTCGCAAAGTCTCGTCGACTCGCCGATAATCAAACGATCCGTCTGCAGTCGCGGCGCGAAGTGTCCCGCGGAGAAACGCGTCTCGTAATTAAAAGTAAAACTTGAATCAAAAGTGGTGGGGACTGGGAGTCCGGACCGAAAGGTCCCGAAGTTCCCCGAGTGAGGGCCATAAAAAAAACTCTGATTGAAGTCTCGAAGCTGGTAGCATTGCGTCGACCTTAGCGCTACCTGTTGGGGGCTGTCTGAAATAAAAAAGAATCGACTCGCCCACGGCGTCCATATAACTCAAGGCAAAGCAGGTGCTGCTCCCTGGCGCCCTAGCGGGCAGGCAAGCGGAGAAGTTCGCGAATTGGCCGCTAGGAAGCGCTTGTGATCAGTTTTGGCGCACTCGTTTTGCGAAGAGACCTTGGAAACGGTCACCGGTGTCCAGGGGGTTACGACCGGTCATTGGTCTTACTTGGAACTGAGAAGGGGGGGAGGTGGGGGTAAAATGCAACGCTGATGGGAAACTACGCCCCGTCGTGGCTACCGAGGGGCGAATATAACACTACGACGTGATGAAAAAGGCGGATCTCAGCTCGTCTCTGCGAACTGGTCGCCTGCAAGCTACAGCCTTGCCTATGCAGTTAGAGTCACGAAGGGAAATAATATAACTGGCTTGAGGCGTGACTGAAGGCGGGGGAAATGGTAAGCGGGCTGCCAGTCAGTGATTAGACCAGCAGAATATCCGATACGCCGATGGGAAAGGGGCTCCAGAGCACTGAGACAAAGTTTAACTCAGAGGAGTACACCGGACTAACAAATTAAAATTACATTATAGTAGAGCAAATAAAATTTCTACACAAAAATTTAAAATCATAATAAAAATTTAAAATATCTCGTGTCGAATTTACTAATTAACGGCACAATACAAAACAAGACAAATAAGATAGTAAGCAAGACTATCAAAGGGTTCATATTAATCTTTACAATTTAAACTTATTACTTAGTAACATTATAAAATACACAAAATGGCACACTAAGAAAATATAGTGTGTTCTCAATGTAACTCATGCCACATTGCGTGTTTTTAAACCCAAGCAAAGTTATGGATATTCCACATTTGCACACTTTGTAAGAAATAAACTAGTTTCAAAGAATTTTATATCCAGTGCCAAATACCCAAAACCAATGTAAGAACAAGCTATAGGTACTTATTATTTGAAACAACTCGAGATAGGTAAATTTCTTCTCAGATTTGACAACCAGGAATACCTTTTTCTGTAATGAATAACATAATTTTGGGGTTTGCAGTGTAAGCCACTAAGCACCCCATACAGCACAAAATGTTACAGATATGTTTCAGAAATATAACTTTTGAAACATTGTAACATTTTTGAAACATTTCGCAACCTACCTGAAACATCTCGGATATATTTCAGAAACGTCAAAATGTCCGCCCTGTGAAATATTTCAATGAAACCTCCCTGCAACATCAATTGGTAACGTTTCTGAAATGTTTCCACTAATGTCCCATCAATATTTCTGAAACATTTAACCGAAATATTTCCATAAATGTTCTGAAATACATATAAAATGTTTCATGTGACCTAAAATACCTCTGGAAATTAGGATGACTAAAGGTATATTTATAATTTAAAAGAGTATTGCACTTAAATAGATACCATAATGTTACAGCTGCATTGGTCAACTAGTTGCAGTGAAGTGCAGTCACTGTGTTCCAATTCATCACAGCATGCCCTCGTACACTTCCTCTTGATCACTTTGTGCATAATGCCCCTTGACCACTTCATTAGAAAGTGTTAATCGGTAGATTCTAAAACAAATTATGGCTTGCAAAGCGAATGAATCTTACATGAATATCATAGGAAGCCTAGCACTGGTGTCCATGGTTCCTGTCCATTGCATTTTATTTTAATGGGGAATTTGAATGTGATATATAGGCAGGCAGGCATGCATCTACATCAGTACATGGGGAAAAAGGGACAAGCTAATGCACAAAGGTTCCATTATTAAATACAATGACAATGTCATATTGTAATGAATAAATTAAATTGAGGCTCCCCAAGCTATCTGGATGTGATCTCCTTATGCTCGGCACAGAAAGTATGCTAATATTTACTTAATCCATAACAACCAAACCCCACTTGCATAGGAGACATGATTACTGAGCATTTTAAAATATAATTTTCACAACCCAATGTGTTATGGCCACTTCAAGTTTGTTTTTGAGTATCATAAATGAGCACTTGTCTATCGATGTCTTTATCTGTATTTTAACAATGTCTTGAGAATTTGGGTGTGGTTTTCTATTGCATTCCAGATGTTGACATTCCCAAAAATCATGAAACTGTTATTGTGTACGGTATCAGTGGTCTAGATAATAATGTGGTATAACATTAACTTAAAATACTTGATACACACAAGAAAAAAATTGCATTCAACCTCAAACAAATGCTTTAAAAATAAAAAAAACTAATATACCTATATACAATACACTAACATATTATAATAGAAAATTCCTACTTGTATGTTGCACAGGAAACCGGTATTAACATAATGAACAGCCATGAGACTTGACCTGTGCTCGTATTGTGATGTACTTTTCTCCCTTTTTTATGATATAGTATAAATGGCTGGTGCTTGTGATTTGGACATTTGCAAGAAAAAAATGTGTGCTCGAAAACCCTCAAAAGACATGTAACAATTTTATGTTATAATTAATGTATTTTTCTTCTTAAACACACATATATTAATTTACAGAGGTTCTAAATCAGAAACAATGCAGTCTTAATACAAATTCATTATATAGCTTTATAATCGACACATTGTTTTCCATTTCACACAAGCTCAACATAAATGAGACTGGACTGGAATCGGCTGTCCTCACTAAACGAAAAACTTGTCTGACCAGCCTAAATGAAGTGAGATGGGGGTACAAAAGTGGAATATAAATGGGAATGAAACAAATGTGCAATGAGAAATACTCTTTAATATTGCAATGTCACTTTCCCTAATTGAAAGACTTATTGTATCAGACAAGAGCTCAAATTGATCCAGCTTCCCTAACATTGTGATGCCAGTGACTTGTTGAAGATACAATAGTGACAGTCCATAAAAAATTTGGTTTCCTTAATTTTTATCTATAGATTAAGCTAGGTTTTATATTTGTATTATAATACTACCAAATTGACTAAGTAAGGATAAAACAACAAATACTATATGGCAATAGTGTATAGGGACTCTAAAATCCAAATTTTCAAAGTAAATACACAAAATAATATTAACACAACAGTACTTCCACACAAACCATATTCAAATGAGATCACAAATTTATTGTAAACAAATAATATTAATAATTTTGTAATATGCAGTACAAAATTTTAAAATAATATGCATGGCGAGTTATACTTTGTACAAAATAGAAGGTAGCTAGATTGGCCTAACTCGTCAACAATGGAGTCATTAGAAATAGAGAAACTTATTCAAACAGACAATAGGGTTTTTGATTGTAACTTCTATGATCTATGTTATGAAACCAGCCAAGAATGCACCTGAAGTAAGTTAAGAACCATGTATAACCATAATCAGAAAGCCACACCAGGTCAAACCAGGTTCTTTCCATTTGAATACTTAACAATAGAGGCAAAGATGCAAAGGGGTATTTTCAATAACAAATAACAATGCAGTCTGAGAAGTAGACTTTAATAAACAAAACTATATATATATATACTATATATATAATACATGAAATTTTTAACTGACTCTCTATGCAGATGTTCTTGGAGATTTTTGCTGAAAAAAAAGAAAAGAAAAAAAACGATTATTTTTAACTTGTTTCAGGTCAATTATGACATGAAGGTGAGATTTTTAAACATGTATACACTAATTTGTTACATTATTTATTTTTAAATTGACATGCAAACAGAAAAAAAAAGTTTCTGAAAACAATGATAAATTTCAAAACTGAAAGCATCTTAAAAGGGACAAATTGGTATTGCAACCTATGAATTTATTTCAAACTTATTAAGCAGGAATACTTCTTCAATGGGAATTTACATGCTATTTACATTCCTAATAATCAATTGAACTGTGTCCGATTAATGCAAAGAGGCCCATGACATTGTATAATAACACATTTTAAGCAAAGTTTTAAAAGAAAACTTAAATTCATCATGCAAATCCTAATGATTTCCTAATAAATGTATGTGTGAACAGTGCCTGTGATGTTACATCATTACAATTCAGCCCATATTTTTGTGCAAGAATACTCTAAAATGTCTAGTAATTTTTTGAGCCGATTCTCAATATTATCCTTTGTAGTGCACATTTTATGTTTATTTTCATTATTTAAATTGCTACTTTAAATAACTATACACATGTAGGCCCTAATATAATAAATCATCATTAAATGTTTCCTTTATTGTCATATAATGGATGGAATTAGGTTTTGTTAAACTCTAAAATCAAACATAATTGGTTAGGTACTACCATAATTTAGCATAAGAAAAACTAATTTAAATAGAAATACCAATGATGCTTATGCTTAGTACAACACAACTCGAAGACTTGTACCTTCTCTGCGGTAAAGGACAAAATTTATTTCAATTATTTTGCACTGCAATCCCAGCCCACCAATAAAATGAAGGCCAGATTGCAGAAATAAATTTGTTAAACGAAATGGCAATTAATGAAACCACTGTCTAATTATATGTGTAGGCCTTGTGCATTCACTTACAATAAATTACATTTATGACAAGCCAGATATAATAGCAGGCTTTATTAAATTTCCATTAATAGTAATACGTAGGCCTACAACATACGATTTTTCTTGCAAATGTCCAAATCACAAGCACCAGCCATATATACTATATCATTAAATAAGGAGAAAAGTACATCACAATACGAGCACAGGTTTAGTCTCATGGCTGTTCATTATGTTAATACCGGTTTCCTGTGCAACATACAAGTAGGAATTTTCTATTATAATATGTTAGTGTATTGTATATAGGTATATTAGTTTTTTTTATTTCTATAACATTTGTTTGAGGTTGAATGCAATTTTTTTTCTCCAAATATGTCGTATCATCGTCATTTCCTTCAGTTCTACATAGATACTTTCCGCAATGAAATTTTGTCAAAAATAGGTGTATGATAGGCCTATTTCAAAAGTTGAAACGAGGGTACGCACTACCAAAACTGACGAGCCCCCATTTTATAACTATCTTAACTAAAAGGAAAATAGGCAAACATATATTTATGCTACACTTTCTCGAAAAACTAACGCTTACACGATAAATATAAGTAAAGACTTGTAATTCTGGGGTTTTCGACTTTTCAAATATGCACAAGAATTACTGTGTTTAGCGCAGATCTCTAAAAAAAAACATCTTCTAAGTTAATACGACTAAAATCGTAAATGAAACTGATACGAACCGCTTATCCCTAACAATAAGTTAATTATACTATTATTAGAGTAGATGAAAACCAATTTAAGATATACCTAATCAAATTAAAGCTATCAAACTCGAGTACCAAGTTTTGAAGTAATTATTACTCGAGATCTGGTTTCAAATAGGCATAAATAGCCTCTATTTGATGTATTTTACACTAATTATCATAAAACTTTTATTTTCAGAGCAGAATTATAGCTTGAAAGAAAAGATTTTTTTTCCAAACCTTCCTTACCCTTTCGCGTTAAGAGAATGGTTTGTGCCAACAAAAGATTAGTTTTAATATGGCAAAACAAATGTTTTATTTTGAAAATCGTAAGCCAAGCCCGCAGAGTTGTCGAGTTTCGTTTGTATGAAAAGTTAACAATTGCGACTTATGCAGTATTTGCCTTTATTACAATGGGAATCGTATGCAACAAAGTTTGCAATGAAGGTTTGTTTCGTGCTTAACTGAAAACGACAATGAAATGAGTTTCTGAAGTAAAAGAAAAAAAACAGTAATTTCACTCCACGTACGTTTCACTATACATGCTAGCCGATTGCATTGAAATGGTAAAATTATAAGCATTGAAAGGTAGCATGGTGGTGAACTCATTAAACTAAATAGGCATAGTTAATGTACATAATGTATTAACGTGATTTCATGGAATTATGACACAGTGCTCTTTTAAAGATACATAGTTACTTCGGGCCCAACAGTCTAAGTGTGTCGCTTATTTATTTACATTTGCAAATAGCAAGACTATCTATAAAAAAAAACCCTCACTTTAGCAGTGCTTCAAAATTATAGTTTCAGAAATAATTGTTATTAACCATATTACATTTCATTGGGCTGCACTATAATCTTAACAAATAAAAATGTACGTCATGTCAAAAGCATTGACCATAGCTATTTATAAAATACCAAAACAGAAAGTTTTAAATTAGGTGCTTAATTTTAGGCCAGCGCTATTGGTAGGCCCTAAAAAATATGTATCGCCCCAAACAGCATGGAAGGAAAACAATGCCGTAAATGACTATCCGGATTTGTAAGTAGGTACCTAACTCCGTGCGAGTATCAGAATGTATAATGAACGGATAAGCAAACTTTATTTGATTAAATACAGTAATATCATTTCACTTTTATATTGCGGGTATATACTAAACGGTTAATATGTGCATCTGGATATTTTATTCACGTGACCAAGTAAAGGAGTTATACATTTTTTTAAATTAATTTCACAATCAGTTACTTGTCACTGCTAAGTTGTGTGTTGCGTACAGAGTAAAGGGCTCACAGAGCTGGGCAGTATCGAAAATACAAGTATTTGAAATACGTATTTTCGATACTTTTGGGTATTTTGTATTTTGTATCAGTAGAAAGTTATGTCTCAGTATTTTATATTTTGTATCGAAAATACTTTTGAAGTGTATTATCTGTATTTTGTATTCTATAAAATACAAAATACATTGCGTACTTGCATTTATAAAATATCTCATTTATTTTCTGGATATTTTAATTTTGGAAATTAGGATTGGCTATTTATTTGCAATCTGGCACTAGTGAGTGATATCATTGTAAAGGTACATATTATTTGAACAGAAACGGTATCACAGATTTTACAAATTGCTGTCTTATCACGTATGTTCATACATATCTATGGAATATGATTGAAAATGAAAATAAACATGGCAAGCGATTGTGAATAATAAAATGTTACACTCCAGCAGAAGATGATTGGTTTGCATTCGATGTCAATACAAATAATGAATAAAGTGTTGCACAAACAAACAAAATTTAACTTGAGTTATTACAATACTTACAAGTTAAGGCTGCCCACACGAGTATGCTAGATGGTTATCCAGTGGTGCGAAAGCTTTTCTTACGATATAATACAAGTTTAACCTCTAGTGGTCCTGTTGAAAGGTTGTTTTCATTTGCAGGTATAATACACAACCACAAACACCACAGCTTGAGTGACACAATGTTTGAGAGACTGGTTTGTCTTAAAGGGAATTCGTCCTTCGTTGCTCACAAAAATTTTGCATGTATTTTGTAATTTCATCTGTATTTTAAAATACTATTTTGTATTTTGTATCTAAACAATATTTTATTTTGAGTATTTTGTAACTGTATTTTTTATAAATGTACACAGGTATTTTGTAATTTGTATTTAAAATACATTTTCAAAGTATTTTGCCCAGCTCTGAGGGCTGATAACTGTATTTCTCGACCACTCCCTCAGAAATCTTCGGAAACATTCGGTCCAGAAGCTGAAGTCTCCCCTCTTCCATTGATTTCTATTTTTTGAATCATGGAAACGTCCGTGACAACCACGTGTTCGCGAGCTCCGCACCCTGGGTCACGCTGGAAGCCATCTCCCTGTATGGTGAGTTTTTTTGACAAACCTTATTTCCCCCAATCATCTTTGTTAGTAGGCATTTTCTGCCTATTTTGCTAACTGTCTGTGAACCAGTTTTGAACATGTTTGTTTCGGACTTTTTCACACAGGGTCCAAAGGCCGGATGCTGGCCTAAGCACACCACCTTCGAGTCCTTCCTTCAGCAATCAGGACGACTAAGGCGCCCTAAGCCTCGTTAGCAGCTCAACATCGGCCCGTATTGGAGATACATAGGCGGTCAAGCTCGGCAAAGTTTTGCGGTCGAGACTGGAAAACTGCCCTCGATCTTTCCTGCGGATTAATTCCATCAAGGATGTTTGAAACTATCTGGTTCTCAGACACTCGCAACCGAAGAATTTGTGCAGCTAATTTGATGTCTGCTATGAAATTTGGTAAGGCTTCACTTCTTTGTTGTAGCCTGTTGTACCATTCCAGTCTGATGTTGGTCATCAAACGGGCTGGAATAAAATAATTTAGTACGTCTTCGTGAAATTGGTCAAATGAATAATTTTGCTCAATGGCGAGCGACACTCGCTCGCTCAAGGGTGGTTGTGTGAAGGGGAAAATGATTTCCAGCAGTTCCCTGTCTGGAATATTAGCCTTTTGTTTGACCCTAAATAAATGTTTGAGAAACTCGATTAGATTTCTGGGTTCCAATCCTGTGGTTTACTTAAAATTAGCTAAGAGCCTCTCCACGGGATGTGGAATCTTAGCATAGAAATTGCCTCCAGCTGCTTGATTGGAGGTAGAAAATACAGGTACTGGGTTCGGTGCTAGGGTAGAGGATGGAAGTGGGGTTGTATGAGGTTGAGGTTGATTTTGAGGTTGATATACCTGCGGAGCCAATGGCAGGTATGTGGTGGCGGGGCTGATGTATGGACTATGGTTTCGAGGCTTATCAGACCTCGGCGACGTGGCCACGCTCTGGAAAAGACTCCGAGCTGCGTGAGCCGAAGAGATTTAGCCAGAAATAGCTAATCTCGCGAACTTGGACCCATTGAATGAATTTAATTGTGTTTGTAACAAATTTCAGCAGCTACACTAATTCTGTAGGAGATGAAACAAATAAAAACAACATCCTCCGTGCGCTAACTCGCTTGAGCCATATCGGCACGAGCTTTACCAACCTCACGAGACTAGCTACAAACAAATTGATCTACCAAGCAGGGATCGACAGATGTAGGCAGCAGATCCCTGGCTTAGACTTCAAATTGCGGAGAAAACTAGCCGCAATAGATCAAGCATTACTTGAACCCGTAGATGCAGCGGTAGGAGGAGTAACTGACACTCAAGTACAGCAACCCCCAAAACAAATGCAAACTGGAGGCAGCTCAGTCCCTACCCCACCTCCTTTACCCTCCCCCCCTCCATCAACCCCCGTGACATCACGCCGCCAAGCATTACCTGTCATTACTTCGACATTCACCCAATTTCATTTTCCATCTGCGACTGTCATGGCGACTGATACTCACCAGAGCACCAATGTTACATATACTCATCCCATTCAAACGTTCACAGCTCACCCATTTTACAGGCCCCAACCCATATACCTACCCTCCACCTCACCCACCATTTTCAACCCCTATCGTGAATTCAGGTCCGCCTTTTCATCCCTTCAAACCTCTCCAGAAGCCCATCCCACCTCCTCGGCCTTTGAAAGGTCAGGTTCGCCACTTATAGCCTTTCCTTCCGCCCTGGCAGCTACGCTGCCACAAGCAGCATCTGAGCCACCCGGTGGGAGAGTAGAGTCGCAACTTCCATACATCAGCCTCCAAGTTTAGCTCCAAAATCAGCCTCCATGTTTAGCTCCAAAATCAGCCTCCAAGTTTAGCTCCAAAATCAGCCTCCAAAATCAGCTTCCAAAATCAGCTCCAAGTTCCAAAATTATCTGCAAGCTCCACTCCAAGTTTAACTCCGAGTTTATCTCCAAGTTTCTACTCAAAATGATTTCTTCTGGACGTTAATCTGCCGAAACCTCCGGTGCCAGGACACAGGACATAATTCAATTTCAATGTAATTGTTTTGTTTTTTTTTTTGAGCCTGCGAGCTAACTTAAAACCAGTATTAAATTCAAGAGGTATTATGGTGTTACTTTTATATGTATTTTGTTGCCCCATTTTGTAATCAATATTTTTTAATACCAATGTAATTAAAAGATAAAAACAAAAGTAAATTTGTTTAGTAAAAGGGCACTTATATAAATCAAACCACCAGTCTTGTTATTTCATTAGTATTCATCCCGATCCACATAGCCTACTAGAGTTGCTAGGAGGTTATAAATAAAATTATTTTATACGAAGTCTGGGCACCTCTGTGATTATAGTTGTTAATTTTTTGTTTTCTGGACTGATGCTTCCAAGGCCTTAATTTAATTTTTCACTTTTGAGTGTTTACCTGCAGCCCAGCGTTCGTAATAAAAATGGTAATCAGAGCGTGGTTTCTTATAAAAATGGTAGCAGTTAGCGTGGTTTGATCTTTGCTACAAGTTGGTAGCATAGAGCAATTTTCTGCTTCATGTTGGCTGTTGGTAGTATTTAACGTGGTTTGGTTTTTATGCATACCCAAATAATAATTATATTTTTTAATTTGAAATTTCAATTTTAAATTTTAAACATAATGAAATATATAACTAAATGGTTTTTCGAGTTTATTTAGACTTAGATTGTATGACATGTTGTAAGTCATAAAACTGGCACCCCCTTCTTTATTCTTAAATTCATTTAAGTTAAAATTCTGTTTTTCTTTTGGCCGACGGTCGCGTATTCTTCTCCAGGCGTCCCAAGGCGGGCTCCAGGCCCTCGTCACACAGCTGTTGGCCTTATCACTAGGATGTGCTCACCCGTTGTAAACAACACCCTCCCCCCTCCACACCTTATTAATCATGGCACACGTTGTCGCGTCGAGTTCAGTTCACCGCCCTGGGCGACCTTCACAGGACGATTGACTGCACTGCCACAGCGGCCTGCTGGGCACGCAACTTGACGAACGTCGTTCGTCCCCCGAGACAAGCAGTAATAATTAATTTTCATTACCGGCTAGGACGCATGTGTTTGACCCATCCTAGGTATGAAGTTAAAGTTTTCTAAACAAAGATTTTTCGTTATTTTGGGCACATACTTCCGACCTGCTGGAGTAACGATGATATTATTAAACTAAGTTAAGTTAAGAGTGTCTTATGTATAGAATTTAAGGTACTTTTTAAACAATAGTTTTAAGTCTTTGTTGGTATTTTTTTGACCAACCAACGTTAAAATTTAGTGTATTTTTTTTTGTCTTTGTAAGATTGGACCAAGGTCCAACGACGAAATGAACACAATGCTCACGCCGGAGTATCTCCTCCGTGATGAGCTTATGTATGAACTACGGTTTCGAGGCTTATCATACCTCGGCGACGTGGCCACGCTCCGGAAAAGACTCCGAGCTGCGTGTGCCGAAGAGATTCAGCCACAAATAGCTAATCTCGCGAACTTGGACCCATTGAATGAATTTAATTGTGTTTGTAACAAATTTCAAGATCTCTACAGCTACACTAATTCTGTAGGAGATGAAACAAATAAAAACATCCTCCGTGCGCTAACTCGCTTGAGCCATATCGGCACGAGGTTTACCAACCTCACGAGACTAGCTACAAACAAATTGATCTACCAAGCAGAGATCGACAGATGTAGGCAGCAGATCCCTGGCTTACACTTCAAATTGCGGAGAAAACTAGCCGCAATAGATCAAGCATTACTTGAACCCGTAGATGCAGCGGTAGGAGGAGTAACTGACACTCAAGTACAGCAACCCCCAAAACAAATGCAAACTGGAAGCAGCTCAGTCCCTACCCCACCTCCTTTACCCTCCCCCCCTCCATCAACCCCCGTGACATCACGCCGCCAGGCATTACCTGTCATTACTTCGACATTCACACAATTTCATTTTCCATCTGCGACTGTCATGGCGACTGATACTCACCAGAGCACCAATGTTACATATACTCATCCCATTCAATCGTTCACAGCTCACCCATTTTACAGGCCCCAACCCATATACCTTCCCTCCACCTCACCCACCATTTTCAACCCCTATCGTGAATTCAGGTCCGCCTTTTCATCCCTTCAAACCTCTCCAGAAGCCCACCCCACCTCCTCGGCCTTTGAAAGGTCAGGTTCGCCACTTATAGCCTTTCCTTCCGCCCTGGCAGCTACGCTGCCACAAGCAGCATCTGAGCCACCCGGTGGCAGAGTAGAGTCACAACTTCCATACATCAGCCTCCAAGTTTAGCTCCAAAATCAGCCTCCAAGTTTAGCTCTAAAATCAGCCTCCAAGTTTAGCTCCAAAACCACCTCCAAAATCAGCCTCCAAAATGAGCTCCAAGTTCCAAAATTAGCTGCAAGCTCCACTCCAAGTTTCTACTAAAAATGATTTCTTCTAGATGTTAATCTGCCGAAATCTCCGGTGCCAGGACACAGGAAATAATTAAATTTCAATGTAATAGTTTTTTTTTTTGAGCCTGCGAGCTAACTTAAAAGCAGTATTAAATTCAAGAGGTATTATGGTGTTACTTTTATATGTATTTTGTTGCCCCGGGGCTCCCTCCATTGTGTAATCAATATGTTTTAATACCAATGTAATTAAAAGATAAAAACAAAAGTAAATTAGTTAAGTAAATGGGCTCTTATATAAATCAAACCACCAGTCTTGTTATTTCATAAGTATTCATCCCCGATCCACATAGCCTACTAGAGTTGCTAGGAGGTTATAAATAAAATTATTTTATACGATGTCTGGGCACCGCTGTGATTATATTTGTTATTGTATTGTTTTCTGGGCTAACGCTTCCAAGGCCTTAATTTAATTATTCACTTTTGAGTGTTTACCTGCAGCCCAGCGTTCGTAATAAATAAAAGCATTGGAATAAACACAAGAGTTAGAATTTTTAATTTAAGGTATGTAAATAAATATCTCGTTTTCGGCACAGCCTACAACGCAGGTAGATGTTCACGTAAATATTTCTTTACGTTGGAATTTAACAGGCAAATGTACATTTTAACAAAAGTATCCGGAAAGTAAATGTAAGTTTATAGATTTTAAAAAAAAATCTCATCTCATTATTTTCCTATGTTTCACCTTTCAATTAAGTCATTTGACTATTTAATAATTGAAAACCTCTTGGTATAAATAAATCGATATAAGAATTTTAGGAATTTGTTTTATTTATAATTAATCGGGAGTTTTTGGTTATAGTGAAGTTAAGTGGTAATTACTGCTGATATGTCAAATAATTTTTTTAACATTAAAATCCACTTCGTTATGTCATCGTTTCAATTACTGTGAGTGAGTACTTTTAGCGATATTATTTTGCGCACCTCATGTTTGTTTTGCCAACCAAAAGTTATCTTGAGTAGGTTCAACTTTAAAATAAAGACACTCAATAGACTGTTTCGTACATGAATAAATTTCACTTATTGTATGTTTCATGTTATACGGATACATCGTCACGCTATCAAAATAAGTATGAGCTTGTAAGTTTACATGAACTCACAGAATTATATCAATTGAAGTCTCATTAAGTTTGTAATGTGATGTAAATATTTATTGTTTACACAAGTTTACTCTAGTCTAGTTTTGAAGTGAAATGTTTTATAGCAATGTTATGTTTACACTTTGTTGTCTCTATATGTAGGCCCTATACATATAACTGGAAAAAATAATATTACTATTTAATTCAAATTTACGATACTTATTTTGATAGTTTGCGGCAGTTATTATGTTCATAATTGTGTATGATTTTTGTTTTAATATTTTGGTGGCATACATGCGAGCATTACGAACCATGTATTTATTATACATTATCGCATGCTTTCGCGACCATTGTCTGAAGTTGCTTGGTTTCTGTGTTTTATCCTTCTACTTTTTTTTTATAAAATGTTTTAACTAAATATATTATCACGCCTGGAATATATAAACTATAGCTCTTACGATGAGCTAGTGTGGAGGAAATTGTGCCCTTTGGACTTACCACTGAACTTGTAAGGAATGCATTTATAAGTGAAATTTCGGACAAAAGTTAAGAAGGTTTATAAAATCTTCGAACGGGAAAGATATTCTTCCTGCTAAAAAAAAGTAACGCGTTTATTTGTCTCCCGGCTTTTATTTGTAAGCGACTTGCAGCTGATATTGTTCATACCAAAAAATGTTTCAGAAATAGTTTTAGTTAATATGTATTAGGTTTTAAAACATTATAACGGAATTTACAGAAAGCCTATGGACCTTAAAATTATTTTTCTCTACTTTTGCAGCAATGGTTGTTACTAAACAATAATTTCAAAAGAAACTTGTATATAATATGTAATATGTTTTGTATAAATAAGAATGTACATATTTGATACATAATTATAAATGTTTTTTTTACTTCTACCCTTGTTAGTTAGAATTATGTAAATGGACATAATACGCCAGGGTCCAGGGTGTGGATTCAATCCTGTCGATGGCAAATTGAATTTTGCTGAAACGGTGGCCATCTTGGACAACCTTGACCCTTGAACTTGACCCCGCCGGCCATTTTGGTGTCAATTTGCACCAAAAAAAAACAACCAAAAATTCATACAAATTCCTAAAAGTTCATTTTTTTAAACAAATTCGCCAAAAAATTCCAAATACATCCGAGAAATGCAATATTAAATTCTGAGGGAAAAAATTGCCCGTTTGGAGGGAAAAATTCCCGTTTTGTAAGAAAATATATCTTTTTAGTAAAAAAAAAAAAAAATCATTTGGCAAAAAAATCCTGATTTAGGGTTAGGAATCCTAAGTACAACCCTCCGATAAGCCTCTAAGTCAAAATCAGGACCTATGCCTTTAAACTTGACCTTGTCCGACATATTGAATTTCCGTAACTTTGGACTTAATAAATCGGGAAAATTTTTAAAATTAATGAAAACTTTACTTAATAGAAATTTGTCCGTCATCTTTAATTTAGGCAGCCATTTCGAATTTCCGTAATTTATGACTTAGAAATTAGGAAAAAACCTTAACATTTTATAAAAAAAATACTTAATAAAATTTTTGTAATAAATTGGTCGGCCATCTTATATTTAGGCCACCATATTGGACTTACGTAATTTTTATGCTGAATACTTAAGAATTTATTTAGATTAATAAAAAATTATTAATTAAAATTTAATTAAAAAGCATTCTTACATGATGGCATCCTGGGTTCGATACCGGCGAGGTCATTCCTTAAAAAAAATAGGTGACCTATCCTTCCTCCATGGTGGCTAATGCCAGACTGACCTCCCACGACCAATGTAGGTAGTAATACATAGAGTGTAATAAAGCCAAGTCCACCATCTTGTTTCGTCTGCTGATGTCAACGATATTGTTTTTGTTTCCTTGTTCATGAAGGCTGCCATCTTAAATTTTTTACTTGCACATGGATGCTGCTATGTTAATTTTCTTACTTGCACATGTAAGCCGCCATTAGAAATTTTTTCATTGTCGATGGAGGCCACCATATTGATTTTTTTTCATCATCGAAGTAGGCCGCCATGTTGGTTTATTCTGTCATTTGCCCTATATTACTTTAGGTTTTATCCGATAAAATGCAGTATTAAATTATAGCCTATGGCCCGACATCATGTCAATCACCAAGGCCACCATCTTGAAAATCTTTAATTTTTCAGCTAGAAATTCGGGAAAAAATTCGAAAAATTAAATAATTATTCAAATTTTAATTTATGTTCAATCCCTGACCTGTGCTATAAAACAAAATAATTTTTATTTTATCGATGAATAAGTTTCCAGGGGAGAAAAAACATTAACACAATAAGAAAGACAGGAGGAAGACAAGCAGTTAGGCATTATATCAGGTCATTTAGCAATCAGGCAGACAATTTCAACTAAGTAGGATATGCTTGAATGGTGAAATATGTTCGGTCGGCGACATATGCTTCATCGACGAGATATATTCGCCGGACAAAAGTCTATGTGACTACAATGGCTACAACAGAAACAAGGCTACAACAGCTACAACGGCTACATGGGTACAATGGCTATAAGGCTAAAATGACTACAACGGCTACAAAGGCTAAAATGACTAAAAACATACAAAAGGTTACAATGACTAAAAAAGGCTACAATGTCTACAAAGGCTACAAGGGCTACAATTGCTATATGTCTACAAGGCTACAACGGCTACAATGCCTAAAATGGCTACGTCAGCTACAATAATATCATGGTAGGATCGGTATAAACTATAAGACTGTTGAACTATTCGCCACACCTTAGTGGTGCTTTCTCATGTCCAATAGCACTGAAGAGTTTCCAGCTCTCTTGAACGACCAATCAGTATAAAGCGGCGTGCAATAAATAATTTGAAGTCGGCAGCTGGCCAGTAACATTAATTATTGCTTTTAACGATATTTGTTATGTTCAAATGAAGAACACCACAAGCGCCTCTTTATTTAACACCCTGGCGAATAGTTCAACAGTCTGTCACTTTAACGCGGGGTTCTGTATCAACTGTTGGACTGTTTAACTATTCGCCTCTTCAACTGGTCGCCACGCCACCCTGGCATTTAGTACCTGGGTTGTCCGGTAGGTCGTGCAAGATCACCGCGGCAGCCTGGCATTTAGTGCCTTGGTTAGCCAGTAGATCATGTTAGAGTATACAAGACTTGGAACGTTGCTGAATGAAAGAAACGCAAGCAAAACTGCAGACCGTTCGCGCTTGAGTTTGCGATGCGTTATAAAGGAATTAGGCTACTCAACACATACAATAAAATCAAAATTACTTCTTTAGTCAGGATTTCCTTATTTTTTCCCTGTCCAAATGAAAATAAAACAAAGATATTATTGTGTACATTATGTTCTTCAATGAAAACGTAACTTAGAAAAACTTACAATTCACTTTTTTACAGACGGAAAATAATGCTTTATATTCATCTACAGTTCTACACTACCTTCGCAAATTACACCCTCTAAGTTTATTAATAAGTATTTTAGTGACAACATAAGCTTGCTTAAAGAATACTTGTAAGCGAAGAATTATAAAATTTTCTTGGGTATTTTCAATGTGGCGTGAATCTTGTATTTTGGAATGTTCAGTACTATTTCTTATAATTTCTTAGCATAATCATAAAATTCCGCAAAAAGAAAATTTCGAAGTCAATTTGGGCAACTTCGAATCGCCGCAGCCTGGTACAGCTGTAACTAAAGTAACTAAACTGTGCAGAGTACACGCAGACATAATTACAATTTATTATTAAATCACAACTTACCCTCTAATAAGAATTTATTCTTACTTTAATAAATAAGACTTCGATGTTAAAATTGGAGCAATCAATCCAGGTTAACGCAGCCATTAGTTTAAAGGTCTAAATAAGGCTGATCCTGTTTTATTGGCCTTTGCATATTAAACTCTAGTCTGAGACTCTCGTTTTTTTTTTTTTTAAATAATGTTTAAGTGTTCATTTGTAAATGAATCACATAATTATCATAAAGAAAAACCACATTTCCCTCAAAAAATAAATAGCTCTAAAATTAATTATAATATTATTTCTGTGATTAATCATGGGTAGGGCTACAACATACAAAAATTTTCATATTTTGGTCTAAAAATGAAGGCGCAATATTATTCATTTTTATTATATACACATCAAAGCTCACATATGCGTGGGATAAATATGTTTAGTTTTAGATAATAGGAGACTTATCCTACAAATGCTTCATTGAATATGCAAATTTTTGTTATGTCTTATGTTAAATATAATTTTGTGAAAACTGTTCAATTTGCGAGACTCGTAGAACTTGTGCGCCAAATGAAACTTTATAATAGTGTTACTTGACGTCGTCCGACCGACGACCATCCCTAAGCCCGACCTGCACCCGCCAGTATACTCTCCCGCTAACGGAACGCACCCCTGGCCGTGGCCCACCCGAGTCGAGCGAGCCACCGAGCCGAACGGCCAAACCAGACATTATTATTATAAAGCACACTAAATCCGAGTGGACTAGAGACGAACCACACCCATTCCCCCTCAAACAATTAATTACGAATTTTGCGACCTTAAAGTCTCTTCCAGACTCAGTCATTTAGTTTTTAACGTAATGAGGTCAAGCTTGGCGCGGCAGGGGCCGTCGCGCCACCGGACGCCATGCCAGTTCCGCAGTTCTACTCGACTCGCGGACCGGGACGGACCTACGTCCCACGGAGAGACCACAACCATTGTCTTCATCGCAAGTAACGTCCGGTAAATATAGTCATTTAGCATAAACCAAACCTTTTTCTATTCACCTCTCCGTGCGTGCCCGGTCCGTTTTTTACGGTTCAGGACCTAATCCGACCGCGTAAACGTAAAGACGCCCCGCACCACACCTGGTGCGCAGGGTCGTTCTTCAGCATACGGCACGGGCCGTCTCCCGCAAACCACAGAACTTTCTTAAGGCCACGCGCCTTCGCGCGGACCACAAACCCGCAAGGGAAACTTCGCCAAGTTTAGTGGCGGTGCGTGTACCACCCAGTGGGCACGGCACCCGCGTAGAAACAATCGCTTACGGGACTGGCCGACTCCAGTCACCCACAAACTCTGTGTGCCACGTCAATTGTGCGCGCCTAATTTTCATTAAGTGTACCTTGTTAACGTAACTTTGCGCCACGTCATTTGTGCGCGCCTAATTTTCATTAAGTGTACTTTGTCAACGTAACTTTGCGCCACGTCATCTGTGCGCGCCTAATTTTCATTAAGTGTACTTTGTCAACGTAACTTTGCGCCACGTCATCTGTGCGCGCCTAACTTTCATTAAGTGTACTTTGTCAACGTAACTTTGCGCCACGTCATCTGTGCGCGCCTAATTTTCATTAAGTGTACTTTGTTAATGTAACTTTGCGCCACGTCATCTGTGCGCGCCTCTCTTGCATCAAGTGTACTTGGCCTGCATACTGTTACCCGAGAAACCAGTGCCACGAAACATTGAACATGTACCGGCCTGCACCCCGCAACGGACAAGTAGCCCTCAGGGGCATGTCTGTACTCAGTAATTGTATGGTGTGACGTCAATCCCTTGAATAAAGGCACGTCGCTACTACGGCAATCCCACGCATTCTTCTTTAACGTAAATTCCCAGGCAAGACCGCCGACGGTTCTAGCGGACCACGCTGGGGCAACGAACCACGAACCCTCATTGGTTAGACACCGAGCTAGCCTGGCGCCCTCCCGGAACATAAAACGTTAGTCAGACCAGCCACCCCGCTAGAACTCGCGCCCGGACTCGAACACGAGACCGCGGACGACGGCAAATGGCGCCCCTGCGTGTGGCAAAATTTTAAGCAAAAAAACGTGAAAATTGAGCAAACGGCAAGAAAACGGCCATCTTGGACGCACCAAGAGCGGCGGACAAAGGATCCATCAACCCCCACCCCCAGCGCTGACATTCCAGCAGAGCTTGCGACGCAGGCGAACATCACAGCCCAGCGGCCACCCCCAACCCCTCTTCACTTCCGCACCATCCCGCTTTCTCTTTCGCGTGAAGGACCGAACACCCTCCCCCCCCACCGCTTCAATCCTCCACCCGTCCGCTTTGTGCGGCTGTCCGGGCGCTGTCGGCCATCGCCTCGCACACCCATCCGCAACCCCGCCCGCGCTGCGGCCATTCTCGGCCTCTGTTTTGTGCGGCTGTCCGGGCACCTGCCCAGCCGGCGAGCGCGACCCCGCGCGCAGACTTGCACAGCGCGCACAGAGCCACGAGTGAAAAACACGAATCGACACAGCTGAACACGCACGATAACAAGAGATGTATGCAGATGAATGCAGCGGGTGTTACCACCTCTACCCGAGATGGTACTTAAACGGCAGGATCGCCGCGGAGTACGAGTGTGGCTATTGTCAAGAGTATCGCACATACGGGATGACGATGTGTGGAAACCTGTCGTGTCCCGGAGGAAGTAGCAGGGGCTACCACTGCGACGAGTGTGCCAGCCTATGGCATCGTGACTGCACCAACGAGCGTGAAGGGACTTTGAGGCGCGAGTCCTTCACGTTCACGTGCGCGCGATGTACCGCAGAACGAGCCACCCAAGTGCAGTATCCGGAAGCAACGCCAATAATTCCTCCCCTACGATACGCCGCGACGTTTCACGACATCGAGACGCCACTCACGCAGACGCATGACGTATCACGAACACACGCCCCGACGACATCCGCACCGTCACGTACAACCGTCCCGACGCCGACGACCTTCAACCTGACGCCACTCACGCCGACGCACTACGCCTCACCAAGGACGCCTTCCGTCCCGACGCCGACGCTCGTCAACCTCTCGCCGCCAATCCTGCTCCCTCCACCCCCGGGCCCAAAGCCACCAGCCTCAACACCCCTCGCAGACCAGACGCCACTCAACATGACGGTGACGACGCTTGACCCGCCGAAGCCGACCGAACGACGCATGACGCCGACCGTCCCACCGCAGTCTGTCACGACGTCCCGAACCCGCCTCGTGTCGGAGACATCTCACGACGCCGGGATGACCTCGCCACCGCACCTGACCACCGTCACCGTGCCGCGAAGGACCATTCCGACGCAACCCGCATCGTCTCCGACACCTGCCTCATCCGGGACGCCATCAGGCTCGACAACGACACGTCGCGCCACACCGTCGCCACCGCCTAGCTTCAACGTCATGCAGCCGTCCTCACTGCCACATGAGTACGCGGCCTCAAAAGGGACGCTGGACAAGGCAACGCCCAGGGCCACGACGCCGAGACGCCTGTGCGAGGTCCCGCCGCCTGGATTCGCCCCGCGGTGCCCGCCTGGCTTCGAGGCTCAGTCGCCACGACACCACCCCTCGGCCGGCCTGCCACAGCAGCCGCCGAGGCGACGCGCACTCTGTGCTCCAGAGGCGCCACGACGCCGCCCCTCGGACAGCCTGCCACAGCAGCCGCCGAGGCGACGCGCGCTCAAGCCGCCAGAGGCGCCACGACGCCGCCCCTCTGTCAGCCTGCCACAGCAGCCGCCGAGGCGACGCGCGTTCAAGCCGCCAGAGGCGCCACGACGCCACCCCTCGGTCAGCCTGCCACAGCAGCCGCCGAGGCGACGCGCGCTCAAGCCGCCACAGGCGCCACGACGCCGCCCCTCGGCCGGCCTGCCACAGCAGCCGCCGAGGCGACGCGCGCTCAAGCCGCCAGAGGCGCCACGACGCCACCCCTCGGCCGGCCTGCCACAGCAGCCGCCGAGGCGACGCGCGCTCAAGCCGCCAGAGGCGCCACGACGCCGCCCCTCGGCCGGCCTGCCACAGCAGCCGCCGAGGCGACGCGCGCTCAAGCCGCCAGAGGCGCCACGACGCCGCCCCTCGGCCGGCCTGCCACAGCAGCCGCCGAGGCGACGCGCGCTCAAGCCGCCAGAGGCGCCACGACGCCACCCCTCGGCCGGCCCGCCACAGCAGCCGCCGAGGCGACGCGCGCTCAAGCCGCCACAGGCGCCACGACGCCGCCCCTCGGTCAGCCCGCCACAGCAGCCGCCGAGGCGACGCGCGCTCAAGCCGCCAGAGGCGCCACGACGCCGCCCCTCGGCCGGCCCGCCACAGCAGCCGCCGAGGCGACGCGCGCTCAAGCCGCCAGAGGCGCCACGACGCCGCCCCTCGGTCAGCCTGCCACAGCAGCAGCCGAGGCGACGCGCGCTCAAGCCGCCAGAGGCGCCACGACGCCGCCCCTCGGTCAGCCTGCCACAGCAGCCGCCGAGGCGACGCGCGCTCAAGCCGCCACAGGCGCCACGACGCCGCCCCTCGATGTTAAAATTGGAGCAATCAATCCAGGTTAACGCAGCCATTAGTTTAAAGGTCTAAATAAGGCTGATCCTGTTTTATTGGCCTTTGCATATTAAACTCTAGTCTGAGACTCTCGTTTTTTTTTTTTAAATAATGTTTAAGTGTTCATTTGTAAATGAATCACATAATTATCATAAAGAAAAACCACATTTCCCTCAAAAAATAAATAGCTCTAAAATTAATTATAATATTATTTCTGTGATTAATCATGGGTAGGGCTACAACATACAAAAATTTTCATATTTTGGTCTAAAAATGAAGGCGCAATATTATTCATTTTTATTATATACACATCAAAGCTCACATATGCGTGGGATAAATATGTTTAGTTTTAGATAATAGGGGACTTATCTTACAAATGCTTCATTGAATATGCAAATTTTTGTTATGTCTTATGTTAAATATAATTTTGTGAAAACTGTTCAATTTGCGAGACTCGTAGAACTTGTGCGCCAAATGAAACTTTATAATAGTGTTACTTGACGTCGTCCGACCGACGACCATCCCTAAGCCCGACCTGCACCCGCCAGTATACTCTCCCGCTAACGGAACGCACCCCTGGCCGTGGCCCACCCGAGTCGAGCGAGCCACCGAGCCGAACGGCCAAACCAGACATTATTATTATAAAGCACACTAAATCCGAGTGGACTAGAGACGAACCACACCCATTCCCCCTCAAACAATTAATTACGAATTTTGCGACCTTAAAGTCTCTTCCAGACTCAGTCATTTAGTTTTTAACGTAATGAGGTCAAGCTTGGCGCGGCAGGGGCCGTCGCGCCACCGGACGCCATGCCAGTTCCGCAGTTCTACTCGACTCGCGGACCGGGACGGACCTATGTCCCACGGAGAGACCACAACCATTGTCTTCATCGCAAGTAACGTCCGGTAAATATAGTCATTTAGCATAAACCAAACCTTTTTCTATTCACCTCTCCGTGCGTGCCCGGTCCGTTTTTTACGG